>NC_054882.1:33700593-34022468 GCF_018320785.1 Cheilinus undulatus
TGAGCGCGACTTCCTGTCAGCCTGCTAGCTAGCATTCCAGTTGACAGGAGCGGAGCCTCTGCCTGCCGAGCTATCTGTCAATCAAATGAGATGCGCCAATCACCGTGAAGAGAGGTTTATCCTAAATATAATCCAAACCATCATGGTACAAAAACATTCACCCCCCGTACAGAGGGAGCACAATAAGACACTAGCTAATGAGACACGTTTGGTGTTTTGAACCAGGCTGTAAACCAGTTTATTTTGTGTCTCAAAACCGTCTGTTTAACATGTGTGCAGATGGAACTTCCGGTTTTCCTGCAGCCAGCTTCAAGTGGACAGTCGCGGTATAGCAATTTTTTTGCACTTCTGCATTGGCTTCATTTTTTAGGACTGGAGGTTGCTGCTTGCTATCAACCTATCAGCTCCTCTCTCTGTCACGCTGCTTCACACGCCAAGGCTGGCCCGCTCCTCCTGCTCTGTCTCCTGTGGTTGTTCTAACAGACAGCAGGCCAGACACATGTGAAGACACATACGGGGGGTTTTCACTCACAAAAACAATTTTATTACAGGATAGAACAGTCTTAAAAAAGGTTTGAGTTCTCCTCTTCATCCTTGAGTCCAAGTCTGAGTCATCAGCGCTCAAGTCCAAGTCGAGTCACGAGTCCTCCAAATCAGGACTCGAGTCGGACTTGAGTACGGAGGGTTTGATTTCTGATCATAGAGCTCAACAGTGACCTCCCACTTGTTCTGAGAGTATATTTCCTCATTCAGATCCTTCGTTAACATTTCAAAACAATCCTTACATCAACATTTGAAGTCTAGCTACTCAGGCCCCATCCACACAGAGACGAATTCAGGAGTATACACAAAAGTTTTTGTCGTATCGGCATTTCATCCACGTGGAAACTGCGCTTTGGGAGGACAAAAACGCTACTTTTTGAAACAGGCTCACAGAGTGAACAAATCTGTAAACGCTTACTGTCTCCGTTTGGACAGCCAACCGCATCTTTCTTGAAACGATTACACATAGCGTAACCCACTTACGCCGCCTGCGCATGTCAAACCAAAACAACAACGGCGAATTACAGGGCTGTGTTCATGCTGCAGAAGCTATTGAGCTTATTATTGCTTTTACAGCAAAACCGTGTGCTTATTTACCACCATGGTGAACAACATACACCATATGTTCTTAAAGCCAACGCACAGAACAACCAGAATGGTAACTAGGAGAAAGTTTGTGGCAGTTTTCTGTAATCTTCTTCTCCCCTTTGGTGCATTTCCATGGTTACATTTCTTGAAGCGACCTCGTATTTACGGAAAACTTTTTCAAAACGAAGCGGAAATACATTTTCGTCTCCATGGGGACAAGGCCTCAGTCAAGCAGCTACCTGAACATTTGAAGCTATAAATTACTTGATTCAGTAAAAAATAAAATAAAAACGGCAGAAATACTAAGCTGTCCTCATATTTTTCCAAAAGTGAAGAACTACACATCTTAAAATCCGTTGTGATTACCTTAATTCATTAAGAATTAGCTCAACAATCAATGTTAGCAGGTGCAGTAGAAATATAAGCATTACAGCTGACCCCACCAGCCAGAAGCATCACTGAGACACGCAAGGATTGTGAGGACTGTTGTTTATTTTCCTGCATGAGAGTATGAATAAAGCAGGATTTTCTTGAAATTAGATTGATACTGTGTGACTTCTGCAGCAGCAGGAACAGCTCATGGTTAGCCTTACTTCAGCAGTTATGACATTATGGCTTAAATTTAGTTTTCCATGAAGAAAATGAATTGGATATTACTCCTGAAACTACAATGACTTGAAACTAGCAAAAGAAGGTGGTGAAAACAACCTAGTCAGCATAATGGCATAACGCCCTTCTCTCAGTTTTTCATAATTTTAATTAATTTGTCATAAATCAGTGCGATGGGTCTCCCTTTACATCTGTCAGTGGGTTTCAAAAATTTAAAATCAATGAAAAGTGTCAATAAGTTGCTGACTATAACCATTCAGTATTAAATTGATAAGATATGTTTTTTTCATTCCCTGAAAAGTAGTGATTTTGAAGATTTGGAGTTTTGTTCCAAAGCCAGCGATAAGTTTTTGTGACTTTTGACTTTTAGAGTTTGCCATGCAAAGTTAATTTAGTTTGTATCACATTGTTTCAGACCTCCTTACTCTACCCTTCCTTGTAGTTCATCTCACTGATGAGCTTGAGCCAAAAAACACACTAAAACATTTATTTGGGTAGCTGATTTAGCTCAGTTGAGCAAGCGTCCAGATGCAGAGCACACATTTCCTGATGCTCTGGTCACAATCATTCCCAATTCTGGCATCATTTGGTGCATGCTTTTCCCCATTTTCTCTCACAAAATACCCCAAAATAATCTTAAACACACATAGATTAGTAAATATACTTTTATTTAGATAACTATCATGTGTCGTAATGAGTTTACTGAGCTGCAAAAGAAAGTGACACTGCTTATAATAGTAACAGTCCAGTATTAGTGGTCCCATTGTGACAGATGGATGATGCATAAAAAGAAGCAAAACAAGCAAATGAATAAATAAACCTGCACATCTTGATTTTCCTCATGTTGTGAAAAAAAATGTATGGTGCACATTTACCTGAAGGGCTCAACATAAAAACAAACAGATTAAAGTTGAAGCATGTACAGAAATTGTAAAAGCAAGACCAGAGAACAATCTGTACATGCACAAAATCAAACAGCCTTGTTTTCTTTTCTGTTGCCTCCTGTGTCATTCTCTGTCCTTTTGTTGATACTGGGATTGTGCTGTATTCACATAAGGAAAATAATGTTATTATAGCATTATGCAGCAGACTCTGATTTCTGTTTACATCATGTGCTGCATCCTTATATTTCCCCTGCCTTTTTCTTGACATTTTCAGTAGTGAAAACAGCTCTAGAAACATGATTTTTTGCTTAGATCAGTCTGTCCTACAATAGCAGTGTTAGACTATTTGTCAACAGACTCTCGATAGTTGTTCTTTTCTTAAAGTCAGCTTTGAAAAGGAGTGAGTACCAAAGAAATAAAGGGTGCATATTGGTTATGCACCCTGAAATGCTAGACAAACCTTTGGGTCAGCAAAACAAAAAAAAACTGTTTACTGAAGCAGCTGTTTGCTCTAGCAGACCTTCATAACCAAACCTGCTTTTTTTTCCTGACTTTATTCCAAAACAAACAGAGAATAAGATGTGGCTTGTGCTGTGTGGCTTATTTAGCTGAACTGTATCGAACTGAATTTACTTAATAAAGTCACAATGACAGCACAAGTTAATTTATCATCAAAGTAACAATAAAGTCAAACTTCTACTTCTACTTTAAAGTGAGCTGTTTAAAGCTGATTTTAAAAAGGTTGTATTTTTGTTGCCCATACTTGCTTCATCATACAATCTGAGAAGAAATGAGTGTGTTTAAGAGATTCTGTATTCTCCAGCACATCTCTTAATGTTAATTAGAGTACTTAACTTAAGTGGCCACCATTAACAGATCATAATGGTCAAGTATGCAGTCATAACAGTATGCTTGCAAAAGCTAACATTCTTTTTAACCCAACTGATCACAAAACAGTCTTAAGCACCAAGGAATTTAAACATCACTTCTGATTTATGTGGTGATACTTAACAATTATTCACAATAATTTGTGTAATAATAAATCAAACTCAGTGTGACAGACTGTAGCAGAGGTTTAAAGACCTTTGCTCTCTCATTGAAAGCTGCAGAATGAAGTTCACTTCTGGGAATCATTCAGTAGATGAGCTGCTTGCTGTTTTAAAATGAAGATTTTTAGCTACTAAAACTCTATAAAATGCCGGCCTTACACCAGAGGGCTTTGCAAAAATTCTTTAAAGACTCTAAAAAGACTAACATCTGAGACCCTTTCACATCTAAAGACAATTTTTTGGCAAGCTGTTGAGTTTTAAGTCTCAGACTGAGGTGGTCACTAACTACAACACTAAAGAACGATTCCTTTTGAGATTATTTCCCATCATGCATCCGGTGGAAATTTACAAAACAATTTTTGAGCAGAACACAAGATGTAGAAGGAGATGGAGCTATTTGAGTTAATATCTTTTATAATGCAATGTTTTTAAATCATTTACATTAAGTAGAAACAAAAGGAAAGCTTAACACCGAAGCAACTTTGCATGTTACTGCAACAACCGAGGAACTATCCTGGAAACATTTCAGATTAAAAAAAAACATGAAAACGTGAGTCATCTCACCATGGAAACAAACTGATCGGGCTTTTACTTTGAAAATCCCATTGGCGGTTTACCTGTCATGTCAGTCTGGAATGAATTAAGAGACAGGGCACACAAGAGAGAGTTATTCATAGCTGTCTATCATAAGACCAGTGCAGCAGCTCAGAGAGATCAGGAAAGTGGCGTCCACCATTGAACACTATCAGCCACTGCACCAAAGACTTTTTAATTATCCATATCTTCAAAAAAAAAAAAAAAAACCCACATATTTACATGACAAGATAATCCCAGACAAGTTGGACAGTTTAGGGTGCTTACAACCCTCATACAGCCTCATTTACTATTTCAGTCACTACAAACAGCAAAAGTCCTCACAGGAGCTGTACCACTGAAGTTTACTGGGCGTACTTACAGTGAAGAATCGTATCCTTTACACAGCCTAAAGGATGAAAGCCATCAGAGTATTTTTGATGTGGGTGAGTCAATAATACTGTTTGGGTGTGAAAAGCAAGAAAGGATTAATCATAAACGCATAATGAGTACTAATTAGCTTACATTAGCTAGTTAATGAAGAACAGGATCACTGCCAGCTTTCCTGCTCTGTCAGTGTTCTAGGGCAGTACTGTTAAGGAAAACTGTGATATTAAGCTTAAGTAAACACAGCCAGGATTAGGGAAAGACTATCCTTTTGTTTCCTAAAGAGACAGCGGAGGGTCTCACAGCTTTAATCCACACTCTCCTCCACTCTCGGTTTTCTTTATAGGATCATATTCTGCAGATGTACAACCTGTGCTCCTCTACTTATCACTTAGACAAATGAAAGACAGCTGTCTCTTCTGTTGCATATAAATGTTTTTTATATAAAAATATTTTAAACTGTTTAAAACACAAACACCCCCCTCCAAAAATATTGGAACAGTAAAGCCAATTCCTTTATTTTTGCTGTAGACTGAAAACATTTGGGTTTGACATCAGAAGATGAATATGAGACAAGGGATCAACATTTCAGCTGTTATTTCCAGGTATTTACATCTGGACATACACAACTTAGAAGATAGCTTTATATGTAACTGAACACCAAATTTGTAGGTGAGCAAAAGTAATGGAATGTATAGACTTAGATTAAAGTGAAAAGGACTTAATATTTGGTTGAAAATCCTTTGCTTGCAGTGATTGCATCAAGCCTATGACCCACTGACATCACTAAACTTCCTCAGTCTAAAACCTTCCACTTCCTGCCCCTGATGAACTTCTTTGTTGTTTTGGTAGTGTTTTTTGGGTCACTATTTTGCTGCATGATGAAGGATCTCCCAATCAGTATGGCTGCATCTTTCTTTAAATTGACAGACAAAACGTTTCTGTAGACTTCATTTCATTCTGCTACCATCATGTGTTACATCACCAATGAAGATTAAAGACTTCGTCCCAGAAGAAGCCCTGCAAGCCCAAGCCATGACATTACCTCCACTGTGTTTCACAGATGAGCTTGAGTGTTTGGGATCACGAGCAGATCCTTTCTTTCTCCAAACTTTAGTCTTTCCATCAATTTGGTAAAGGTTCATCGTTGTCTCATCAGTCCATAAACTTTGTCCCAGAGTATCTGTTGGCAAATTCCAGCCTGGCCTTCCTGATCTTCTTGCTAATGAGTGGTTAGCATCTTCTGGTGTAGCCTCTGTACTTTAGTTCCTGAAGTCTTCTGTGAACAGTAGATGGTGATACCTTCACTGCTGCCCTCTGGAGGTCGTTGCTGATATCACTAACAGTTGTTTTAGGGTCTTTCTTTACAGCTCTCACAATGCTTCTGTCGTCAACTGATGCTTTTTCTGTGGTCTACCCATTCATCATCTGTTACTTTGTACACCAGTAGTTTCTTTCTTCTTCAGGATAATCCTAATGGTTGTACTGGCTATGGTCAATGTTTGTGCAATGGCTCTGATGGATTTTCCATCTTCTCTCAGCTTCAGTCGCTTATTCTTCACCCATAGACAGCTCTCTGGTTTTTATGTGGGTTACACCTGTAACTATAAACAGTCTGCACAGGCAAAACCCAAATCTGAAACTGAGTGTAGACATTCAGCGCTATTTATTGCGTGAATAATCAATGAAATAGGACACACCTGGGCAGTAGAACACACCTGTCAGTCACATGTTCCAATACTTTTTAAATGGGTGGGTTCAAACAAAGAGAGCTATCTTCTAAGTTCAGTGTATCAGATCCAGATGTAAATACCTGGAAATAACAGCTGAAATGTTGATCTATTGTCCCATATTCATCTTTTGATGTCAAACCCAAATGTTTTCAGTCTACAGCAAAAATAAACTAATTTGCCTCACCAATCCAATTCTTTTGGATGGGGTACCATAACTACTTTCTCTGCTTTTTCTGCTCCATCCCCCAACATCCACAACACATCCTAGATGCTCCATCAGCTCCATCCTAAAATGCACTTCTAGTCTTCCTCTTCTCACATAACATGATAACATATTGGCTGCTTCCCAGCATGTCGCTGAGATTCCAAGCAAAATCTGTCTCATTTTTAAACATTTTAAAAATGAGTTCTGTCTGAATCTGTCTTTTTTTTGCTTTTACTAAACAATAATAAACAGCTTTAAAAGTGTCTAAATCCTGGACTTATTGACATATTTAAACAGTTTAACTCACGGTAAATCAGCAAAGATGTTTGAACACAAAACAAATATCATTACATGTTATGCACACCTTTTTTCCTCAAAATTGTGCCAAAAATCTTGCAATACACTAGTGACTTTTAAAAAGGAGAATAAAAGGTTTAAAAACATAAAAAGCGCAAAACTTTTATACTGACTAGGGACTTCTGTTGTCTCTTTGTACACTGCATCCCCACAGTAACCTTGCAGAGCAGATGGATTCGCCTGTTTCTGTGTTTCTCACTGGCGAATCCATCTTGCAAAGCTCCCGTCTGAACAGATTGTTCCCTGTAAGAAAGTGACAGGACCAATCAGGAGTAAGAGAAAATCCTTCCGTGACGTAAGCAAGCAGCGACAAGAGGCCGAAGAGATTAGCGTGGATGCTGCTATAGCATCAGTTTTATTAGAACTTGACGGCATTTCTTTGATACAAGAAGAACAAAGAACAACATTGAGTTCTCTTTTTTTTTTTTTTGCGGAAATGATGGTTTTGCCCATCTCCTGACCAGATTCATCAAGAGTTTAATCATCAAGTGTTGTATTGCTCTGATTGTTCTGTAAAGATGTGACATTCATCCAATCATCCTCAGCCTTTTTTCAAAGGCTCTGCCCTTCCCTGAACACCGTCTATGGGAGGTTTTCCAGATGGATGTGTGAAACAAATCCATCTGGTGTGTCAGGTTATCCCACAATGCATCAGGAGCTATTCAATTATGTGTAATACAAGCTATAGATATTTTTAAAAGTCTTTGGACAAATTGCCGCTACAGACATACATCACTGATGTAACATCCATTATAACATGTCCTTACCTCATAAATCCAGAAAGTGATGCATTCAGGCTTATGTTTCTGTTGTGTAGCAGTGAAACCATGCCATTAACCTTTCTTACCCAAAGAAGTTGTTTCTAAAGTTTAACTTATGCTTAATATAGGTGAAATCTTTCTTATGGCACTTTTTTCATTGTTTTCTTTATACATGTTTGCACTTCATTTTGAACTTATGTCACAAATACTTTTTTCATTCATTTTATCAGTCATATATTGACCTTTAACATGGCATTAAGAGGCAAAATGAATCCAATGATGATAAGCTTTATGCATTTTTTTTATCCTCAATCAGTTTTCCGGTTCAAATATTAACCCACCAGTGAAGCAGAAGAAGTCCTATTACTGTTAAAAATCATGGTTTAGCCTGCTGTTAGACTCTGTCTTTGTTTAATTGAAAGCAACGTTAAAATTTTTAGAGACAGCGTCAATATCACTGAGCTATTCATAGAAAGATCTCAGTAGTTACAGGATATTTCTCACTATGAAACTGTTTTTCTCCGTGTCCAGATCACTCACCTGTCTACATGCAGTTCCATTCCAGTTACAGAGTAATGGCTTATAAGGCATCATGCATTTATCATTGGAGTTTCTTACACAGGAGAATGAATGATTCTTAGCTGTTTTCGTGCTGCAGACCTTCACGTTCCTCTAGGTGTTTCGGTGAATGACGGTGAGTTGACGGCTCACATGTCAGTAACTCTTTTGGAGAGTGAAAGGCGACAAGACAGGCTCTGTGATTGATTGCAGTGCTGATGTAACTTGGACTGGATTACACCCATACAGCAGCACAGAATTCTGGGTATGGCATTTGATGGAGAGTGAGGCAAGGAGGGGATGTGTGAATGGCGGAGCAGGAGAAAGGTGTGAGGAAAGACAGAAAGGTATGAGAGAATACTGAGTGAGAGAGAGAATGAGGAGAGGTCAGCGGTGGATCCACGTGGATCACTGAGCTGTGACGGCTCTCAGCAGCTGATCTGCTGCATTGATGAAGAGACTGTGTAAGGACGGCAGGAGAGTAACAAGAAGCCCAAATTCACCAAAAGAAATCTTTAAAGTGTCTGGCTGGTCTGTAGACTTGTAACAGAAAATGTGTGAGCAAAATAACAGCAAGCTATAGGATGCCCTGAGGGTAGAACAGCAGCTTAACTCATGGCAGAGATGAAAAATGTGATGTGTGTTTGTCTTTATGGTTTCTGCCTCAATGCTGTGGAAAGATGTTACACTCTTAAAATGTAACTTTGCTTTTTTAGACCTTGGCCCAGTTCCTCAGCATCTCTGGTTCCAGAGGTAGGCTAAGGCACACACTACAGGATTTTAAGCCTGATTTGAGGCAATATTTGCCTCCCTGTGGGTGCGTATCCCAACTGGAGCCTCACCGCAAATTAATATTTGTCTGAATTATGCCCATGTGTGTGGTGTCAACAAAATTATTTTACTGCAAGCACCTAGGCATGCAGACTGTTTCTACAAACATTTGTGAAAGAATGGGTTGCTCTCAGGACCTCAGTGAATTCCAGCGCGGTACTGTGATAGGATGTCACCTGTGCAACAAGTCCAGGCATGAAATTTCCTTGCTTCTAAATATTCCACAGTCAACTGTCAGTGGTATTATAACAAAGTGGAAGGGATTGGGAATGACAGCAACTCAGCCACGAAGTTGTAGGCCACTTAAAATGACGGAGCAGGGTCAGTGGATGCTGAGGCGCATAGTGCGCAGAGGTCACCAACTTTCTACAGAGTCAATCACTACAGACCTCCAAACTTCATGTGGCCTTCAGATTAGCTCAAGAACAGTGCGTAGAGAGCTTCATGGAATGGGTTTCCATGGCCGAGCAGCTGCATCCAAGCCACACATCACCAAGTGCAATGCAAAGAGTCAGATGCAGTGGTGTAAAGCACGCCGCCACTGGACTCTTGAGCAGTGGAGACGCGTTCTCTGGAGTTGCGAATCGTGCTTCTCCATCTGGCAATCTGATGGGTGAGTCTGGGTTTGGCAGTTGCCAGGAGAACGGTACTTGTCTGACTGTATTGTGCCAAGTGTAAAGTTTGGTGGAGGGGGGATTATGATGTGGGGTTGTTTTTTCAGGAGCTGGGCTTGGCCCCTTAGTTCCAGTGAAAGAAACTCTGAATGCTTCAGCATACCAAGAGATTTTGGACGATTCCATGCTCCCAACTTTGTAGGAACAGTTTGGGGATGGCCCCTTCCTGTTCCAGCATGACCAGTTGCACAAAGCAAGGTCCATAAAGACATGGATGAGAGAGTTTGGTGTGGATGAACTTGACTGGGCTGCACAGAGTCCTGACCTCAACCCGATATAACACCTTTGGGATGAATTAGAGCAGAGACTGAGAGCCAGGCCTTTTGGAAGAATGGTCAAAAATTCCATCAACACACTCCTAAACCTTGTGGAAAGCCTTCCCAGATGAGTTGAAGCTGTTATAGCTGCAAAGGGTGGACCGATGTCATATTAAACTCTATGGATTAAGAATGGGATGTCACTTCAGTTCATATGTGAGTCAAGGCAGGGGAGCAAATACTTTTGGAAATATAGTGTACTTCATATAACCCCTTTTTAAAATTGCAGGACTATCCCTTTAACAAAGAAAAGAAATGAGTCTGTCTCTGAAGGGATCCTTTCAGCAGTGTGGTCAGAAACTTTAAATAGCTATATTTTCTGTCAGCTGCATAAGCATCCCTTTTTTTTACTTCATTCTAAACTTTATTATATTTATGATAATAGTGATGCTATTAAAACCAGTTTCACAGATGCAGTTTAAAGAGATCAACTGGACACGATCCAGAACATTTTGGAAGTATTAGTCATTTCCGCTTTATTGTATGCGAATATGTTCTGCAGGTGTTCTGAATCTTATTCCACTTGGGGAGCCTATTTTCAAATTCTCATTAAACCACTCCAAAAATCCTTTCACACATATTTTGCTGCAAAATATTCTAATTTATCAGTAAAAATGAGATTCAGAGAGCTCCAGTGATAGCAATCAAAATTAACTAGTCATGGGTCTGGCATCAACATTAGGTCATATGACAAATAACTTTTAATGTGAACCTTTAGGAGCAACGCTTCAACGGGGCTGTGGATAAAACTCCCCAACACTCACTTACACCATAAGAAGAGCTTATAATGATCACTATGCTCCCTCCCATCAGTCATAAACTAATGTGGTAAGATAGAAGGGGAAAAACATCTTTTCTTCCTGGCATCGTTATGTCTGATCGCAATAACTCAATGAGGTTAAATCTAAGCATAATTTTAATGCTGAAAGTGGAATCCTCCATATAAATGAGATGAAGAATTTATGATGAGGAGGGCCCTCTGGGTGACCTCTTGGCCTGGTGCCCTGCCAAAAACAACAAACGGGCTCCATTAGTGGTCTGACTGAAAGTGTATGCTGAAACACATTAGTCTGATAGATCCATAAATACACAGTATTAATGTGTCAAATTATAGTCTTCTTTTTCAGGTCATTTTAGGAAACATCTTCGTAGTCTTTACATGAACGTTTGAAAGCATTTAAAAATTGCACATGACTTTTACAGGACAAAATCTGAAATATGGGTGGCATATTGAGAATGTTCAGCCTCACATTAAATAAAGTGATTCTGTATAACCTGCAAGCAAGTGAAATATGTTAGAGGTGTGTTCAGAGTAGGGGTGGATCAAGACTTTTTGGATGGGGGGCCAGGCCCTGATTTGTGGAATAGGGAAAAGAAGTTTGTGGGCATGAAAACAATGGATCATCATGTATTTAATATCTAAACTCATGATTTAAATTTACTTAAAAATACTAAAATAAAATGGAACTAGGTAGTCTTAACGAATAAGTACTTAAAATCGTCAGGTGACACATTTAAAAGACTTTTAAAAAAATTGGTCATTCAATTGATCAGAGCAGATTGAGGATTTATTAATTAATTGTATGAATTCATTCAAAGTGGATTTTATAATTGTGACACCTTTGCAATTATAAAATTAATTTTTGTTCCACTGACCAATCTTTTTTCTTCCCTTCTAAAAGTATCAATGTAGGAAGTGTTTCCCAATTATTTTTCCTTGGAGCCCCCCGTTCATGTACCTAAGAAAAGCTGAGTGACACACTGCAGCCAAAAATCAACATAGATTTTAATTATTTCACTGATAAATCCCTAAAAAAGCATGTGCATGCTTTTCTTATCGAAAGACCTTTGTGTAAACTACTTAATAATTGCTTTATCATGTTTTTAGTCAATATGTGAAAATCTAATTTTGATAGCCTCAGAGCAGACAACCCCCCTCCCCTTGACCAAGCGCAGTGTGAACACGAACCAAACCAAAGGAAAATGCAACAATGTTGCAATTTCCGTTCCAAAACGGACCGAGTCTCCCAGACTATCAGGTGTGAAAACGACCTAAGTGAAACTGTTTACCACTGAACTACAATGAGATTCAACAAGGGTACCAGTTTAGCTGGTACTGGTAGCGCAGGGGCCCATAAATATAGAGGCTACTGTCCTAGGTACACTGGTTTAAGAATTATTTAGTTTGGTGATTTATTATTTACATAAGGATGGATAAAAGGTAGAGCACCACTATTTAAGAGTAGGTAACAGGGAAATCTGGTGAAAATAAAAAATATAACTCTGAAATCATTCTCGCACTGTGATGACATTATTGGCATTTGGTATCGGTGAATACCAACATGTAAGTACCTGTGCTTGCACGTGGTCTGAAAGAAGTGGTGTTGGTGCATCCCACCCATGCTTGGAAGCACACAGCTGTTCTCATGTCGGTACACCCCGCGGTCACTCTGTTTAGATTGTGTTTCTGCAGGTTCCCAAACCTCATCTGGTGCTTGATCCATTTTCTATTTTGACCAAGTACAGCACATAGATTTCTTTTTAACCACAGAGTGCTGTGTTAAAATATGGACAAGGGGTGCAATAGGTCACATTTAAGCATTATGATAAACTTGCATGTAAATGAAAGCCTGTGTTGTTGATTTAGACTCCAAACTTTGTTGCCAAGTCTTTCCTATGAAATGCATTAGGGCCCCTACATCATTCAGCCTTATCTTTTTATTTCTTTAGAGTTGCTTAATAAGTCAGGCAGCGTATTTTTATACCACTGTGCAGACTGTCCTGTCACACATTTCAAAGACGCCCCGTGACAGATGATAAATTAATTATTCTGTTTACTATTTTTGGGTACATGGATCTTGGGAAGAGAAGATTATGTAAAGTGACAGCTCGGTAATGTTGGTATAACAGTCATTTTAAATAAAAATAGTCTGACTCTATGAAAAGAAGCTGTTTAAGGCAAATGCAGATCTAAATGTGCCACCTGTTGAGCTACAACATCAGTGCCCTGACTACAGATTAAGTCGGCTGTGGTTCATAAACATCATATGGCCATGGGTCAAACTCTTCTCAGTATGAAATGACAGGCTGTGATATCTCTCCATGAGAGCTTCAGGGAGCAAAAGGAGTTTAATAACTGCAGCGTTGTCACTTCACATCAAATGCATGAGTCAGCATTGGTTCAAAAAGATCATTTGTGCAAGGAGACCTCTTTCTTTGATGGTAAGTGACAAGCCAAATAACTCCAAAGGAGAACAAATAAAAAACTGCAGCCTTGTCATCGCTCCCAAAGCTGTGTAACTAAAGTGCTGTGGGCACTGCAGTAGGCCACTGCTTTATTATTTTTAGGATCCTCTTAAGTCAGGAGGATTGAAGAAACAAGCTGCTTGTGTACTGAGTTTATTATACAGCCCTACAGTGCTGTTTTTCTTGAGGTCGGAAATTATATTTTCTTCGGCTTTGACTGAAACATCAATGAAATGGAAGACAAAGGCCATAATTTACATCAAGGCACAATTTTAATACCCCAATTTGCATATTTCATTTTTGGTACTTATTTTTGAAACTATTCTGAAAAGTAACCTATTTTTTGTTTGACATTGGCAGCATGTATTGTATAGCAGCCACTGGGGTGACTGTGGATCTGTGGAAGAGCAGGTTGTCTCTCACCAGGAAAGATGGTGGTTTGATTCCCAGCTCTTGCAGTCACATGAACCCCAAAATACTCTCACTGCATCAGTAGCAGTGTGTGAATGTGCATAAATTTAACAGCACTGATAGGCAGGTCGTACTTTGGTTGCCTCTGCCATCAGTGTGTGAGCGTTGTGTGAATGGGTGAATGTGAAATGCAATCTAGAAGGGGCTTCCAGTATCACCAGACTAGAAAAGCTCTTAATAAGTCAACATCCTTTTCCTTTTTCAGCTTGGTTTAATTGTAGTTTTTGAAGCAAAACAAAAAAATAGCTATGTGCATGGATAATTAACATATAAGGCTTCATTCATTTTTGTTGCACCACCTGACATTTGCAGCTAATTTCAAATTAAACAGGCAGATACTGTGATACATGTTATATTCTGTTTAGAAAGAAGACAGACATGTTCTTAAAATAAAAAATATTTTGGTAAGATTACTTAGAAATAATGTTTCATTTGGGACTGTTTTTAATGGTGTCTAAATGTTTGGAAGCTAGAGTCATAGGGAGTCAGCAATACTGGAGAGATGTCTACCATCAGTTTGTCTGGAACAACTTGTATTCTGATATTGAGTGGAGGAAGATTTGGTTACTGCCCAGGAATTTTTTTTTGTCTCAAATAAGGTATGAGAAGTAGCGATGAAAATTTTACACAGTTGATGCATTTTCTGTAAAATACAAGCAAGACATTACCCCTTTTTGTTCATTTTGTCACAACACAAATGAAACTATTCTCCACCTTTTGTGGGACTGCATTTATAGTCAGACCTTCTGGAATGATCTGAATCTCTTTTTTAATAGGAAATTAGATTTGCAACTTAAGTTTAAGGATGAAATTGTACTGTTTGGTTTGCTAAATGATGTAACTTCTTCTCAGAAGAAATATGTGTTTATACGAGCAAGTATTTGAAACAGAAACCCAACTTTTATGTCTTCATCTCCTACCTAAAAACACTTGGTTATGGCACAAATGCCAAAGCTCTTAAAACCAGAGCTTTTTGTGATGAATTGGACTATATTTATAGTTTATTTATGGTCTCTTTTAATTGCAATGCATTTCATTATCTGTTTATAACATACCTCAAGCCCCATTTCTCACTGGTTTAACACTGCAATGTATTTGATAATTTGTAAATAAAGATGTAATTTTTAAAAAATGATGTTTACCATCAGTGTGCAAAGACAGGAATTGCACATAGTTGATCACAAAGTCAAGTACCAATCATAATGAAAGACACTTTAAAAAAGGGACAAGGCTAATTTTTTTTACAAAAGCATGTTTATCTTAACCCGACACGTCTCTCAAAGACAGCGTTTGGGAAAGGGCAGAGCCTTTGAAAAAAACTCGGAGGGTGATTGGATGAACATTCTGTCTGTCACATCTTTACGTCCAATCAGAGCAACAAAACATGGGACATAGCCACTAACAAGCTGTGCCCCTACCTAAGGAGTAAACTCGATAGAGAACTGCATATTGTGACTGTACACATGTCAGTATATGACTTTTGTCATTTTTGAAAAGAAAACAACTCAGTGCTGTTCTTTGTTCTTCTTTAAACATAGAAATGTCATCAAGTTCCTTGCCACAAAGTGACAGTGGCAAGGAACAAAGGCTTTTAACAGACAGAAACCTTTTACAGAAGCAGACTCATGTGAAACAGACATCTCGCACTGTGTTTGAGTTTAGAGGGGGTCAGAGGAAGACAGGTGCAGGGCCACAACAGCAAATAAAACACATTTATAGGCACAATACCACAACATCAATAATCGTAAAAGTATGGGTGCCTGGAATTTACATGAGCGTGTATGATAAGTAAAATGGGCAAAGCTTTAATTTTAATCACTACAGTTGAAGTCAAGCTGCTCTAATATTCACATTAGCATTTATGATATGATAATAGATGTGAGACAAATATTCATAGCTAAGCAGCTGGAGTCTGGCAGAAATAATGCAACAGGTCATCCACAGCAATACTTCAGAGCAAACCAAGAAGATGTGGAGCTCAGTAACTCAAACGGAGATCAATGGTCAGTATAACCTGATACATACATGCAAAGATTTATAACTGATTTTAAAGATATGATATGCATACATGAAGACTAATGAGGGCAGAGGGATATATTGTTTTTCAATCATGTTTGTAATGTGGCATGTGCAATAGTCACACCCCAGGATGAGTGATGTCAGTCATCAAAGGCTTCATTATAGTCTATTATAAAAAGTGCCTGATATCACCACCTGCAGTCAGAGAACTGAGCACTGTGCATGCAGGATTGGTATGTCTACATGTGAGCAGCTTGTTTAGGCTATAAGTTACACTGCTGCTGTCACACTGGTGCAGCTCCATAGGAAGATGGCAAGTTACTTAGAGCTCATCATGATGCTCCTTGGGAGGGTTAAATCACTGTAACACACCTCACACCAAAGGAAAATCTGTTAAGATTATTTAGAACCATCAAATAATGAAGGCTTCACTGACTAGGTGGGAATCAGACTCAAAATGGGTCCACTTATTTTCTAGTGTGTACCAGTCTATTCTAGATATAAATTGATATGCAGTATGATACAAATGCATTTAGAGAAAAATAAGGGAGAGGGAGAGAAGAGCTCACTGCAAACACAGTGGACCATAGAATAAGATCAGAAGTGAGATTCTAATTATTTCATCTGAAATAAGTTGTGTAACACAGATACTGCTGCTTTACTGTATTATTTTAAATGAAGTGCCATGTTTCAACCAAAATCTAACCTTTTGTTTTTTCCAGACCTAACTGAGTGTTTTCTGTACCCTAACCATGTGTAATTTGCAGTGGTGGCTAGTGTATTTTTCTACAGGGGGGCTACAACAAAATCCCAATTGACCTATGGCTAAGCCACGCCCCCTTCACTCACTCGAACAAACAATGAACATTCAGTGACAGGCGCTATGGCAGTTGTCACAGTAGGAGACATTTCACAGGAGGCCATTGATGATTTTTGGAGACAGAAAGATCACATATCATCTATAAGTCACCAAAAGGGTCTAACCTATGCATTGGAGGGATATATTAATCATTTTATTGTCAAGAAGGTTGATAAAAAGCTTCAGTTACAATCCAAAATTTACAGGTCCCAGTGCAAACATGATAAACCGCATCTCATTGCCATAACAATCTCAGACCATAAGATAGAGGATCAGCAACAAAGAGCCACTGAAGTTAAGGTTTTTGGCTCAGAATATGAGAAGAATATAACAGCCTTTTTACCATCTTTACCAAGAGTGTCTCTCCGTTAGTTTGGTGCTACAGTTTTTACATTGAATCATTCAGCGTAACGTTTGCCAGCCTTTGCTATCTCGACTATTACAGATAAGTTCATGAAGCTAAGCTCCAGGGGCTCTAATTTCATTGCGCAGCGCAGGGTGGCAGAGCATGGCGCACCCCGCACAGTGGTAATTTCATTCGGCGCATCACCAATTGGCAATTTGGTAGACCGGGCTGCACCGAGATGGGTGTGGCGGCCCACCAGGGGGAGGTGTCGACAGATTCAGCTTGGTGCAGTGACAATTTCGTGCCAAAACACTGCACGGAAGGTGCGCTGAAAGCCCGCCAGCTCCAACCTGGTCTATTCTAGGCGTGCGCCTGGTGTAGTGGTAATTTGGCTGACAGGCGCGTAGTGCGCACGCGTCACCAAATCCTCACAGGCAGGTTTCCAGAGTTCCAGAGGTTTCAGGCACATTTCAATGCAATAAACAACCACAGCAACCACTATTTAATGTAACCGTCTGAACCAGCATATACATTTGTATCTATATAAATTGTCCCGTCACATCTGATGTCAGATCAAAGATGTTTGTCACGCGTAATTGAAACTCAACCTGATGGCAGCTGGGAGTGATAAAAACTAGCGAGTTCACATCTCTCAGCCAACCACAAACAGCCACGGCATCCGATACAGAGTATATATTTGGCTTCTCTCATCTCATGAAATTCAAAAGTAAAGAAAAAAAGGGAGAGGCTCGCTGAATAAATGTAAGTCAGTCGGTGTCTTAAGGATTTACCTGTGATTGCCCATATTTTTCTATTTAAATCTTTATTCTTAACATGATCTAAAAAGATGGAGAACATTATTGCAAGGAGGATGAGGAGGAGATACTGGGAGAGAATATATCACCAAAGGTTCTCCTATTTAGCGATGACAGAGCAGGAATGCAGGTGGATCACAAGCATGATGCCTGGATTAGCCTGCTGCTGTGTTTAATGTAATTGTCACTTAATTTTGGAATCCTATTCATGACACAGGAACAGATTACATCTGTCCCGCGAGGTGGTCCACACAGTGACACACAGTGGCCTCTGCTGCGCAGCCCAGTGGCCACTGTGTGCCTTCTATGCTCCGACAGCTTTTTTTTTTGGCCCTTCTCCTTACATCATTGAACCGTTTTTTACATTGGGCAGCAGTTCTCAGGAAATCTGGGCAAACTTGATTGACAATATTAGTAACTTCCTCCCAGGCAGTTTTTGCATCATCAGCCCGTGGAGGTCTGTTAGCATTACCATATATTCTGGTACTGCGAGTTTGGACCTCCTGGGACAGCACATCAGTTTCCTCCTGGGAGAAATTTGGCCGCCTGGAGCTGCTGCTGCTGTCTTGGTCCATGGTGGTGGCCAGGTGAAATTGGCACTGCGCCTTGTCCGCAGCGCATTTAAAGGCATGGAGAGGCGTTCATTTGATTGGTGAAGATTACACTCGGCTGTGTTAAACCCACTCACGCCTTCTCTCCTCCCTCTTTGCCACTTGCGCCGGTATGTAGCCTCAAAGACGATGTTGGCTTACCTTAGAACAGGTGTAGACATCTGTGTTAATTGTATTCATGCTGAGTTGATGTTGTGGTCTACTGCACAGTTATATCCAAAGAACACACTTTTCTCGGTTAAGATGTGGCTTAGGAAAGGGTAAAAAATACACTCCGTCGCCCAGCTTCTCAGGATACCTTGTGTTGGAGTCGTATGTACCCCATGAACACCGTTTGACCATTTTTAAACTTAAAATCTCAAAAAAAAAACCCTCATAAAACCAGATGAAAACTGACTTTCTCCCGTTCATTTCAATGGATGTCCAGGCAGCAGCTGTCCAAGTGTATGGAATGGCTATGCGTACTGTGATTGCCTCATCGCGTTTGAGAGTAGGACTTAGTCATAGGTCAGTTGGATATGTATATGAGGTATTGCAACAGATGTTACTACACTGAGAGTTAAGTTGTATTAATATGCCTTCTTACCTCCGCCAAGGAGGTTATGTGATCAGGTGGGTTTGTTCATTTGTTTGCAACATAACAAAAAGTTGAGGACGGATTTTGATGAAATTTTCAGAAAATGGCAGAAATGGCATAAGGAAGAACTGAGTAGATTTTGGGACTGATCCAGATCACCATCTGGATCCAGGAATTTTTTTAAGACCATGGGTGAGACTGTCAGTGCATCTGTTGGCACCAGCAGGCAATGCTTCCACCATGACAGTCCACTCGTAGCGAAACCAATGCTTTGCCTCACCGTGTTTCCACCCCACCGGGAAGGGAGTATTCAGCAAATGCTGTGGTTGGGGGCACATGGTGACGGATCCAGGAATTTTTTTAACAATTCTTCACTATTTGGAGATAGGGCTAATGGCGGAGGTCTGCGCTGTCCGAGCGCTTTTCTAGTTTACATCTGCATTTGTTTGGTTGGTTGGTGAACAAATATTAAAATACGATAGCTATAGTAAGGGTCATCAGCCGCCACAAGTAGCTAACTCCTATCATAGTCAACTTAAATTTGTAAATTACCACACATTATTACAAATCAACTCAATACATGACAATAATATGTTAAAGTGCTTATTTAATGTTTATTTTAAATAGAAACATTTACAAAAGACATAAGGTGGAAGTATTCACTGCTTCAATAGTGACTGATTGGGTAAAAAATATAAATGCCAGACCTGAATGTAGCAAAAATGTTAAAACACACAAAACTATTACATCTTTATTGACTTACTTTCTTCATATTATTAGTCTAATATGCCATCAGTGGACTTTCACCCTCTATCACAGCTTTGTTGCTTCATCCTGACATCCAGTCAGTTTCTCCTCCAGTATCCTCATCACAAAAGACCTTATTGTTAAACACAATTGAGTTTTCTTATTTCATTTTGCTAACAGTCTTCCTAGCAACTCTTGATGAGCTTAACAACAAACACAGACGCAATTTCTGGCAGAAAGTCAGCGATTTACTGCGACGGCACGTGACTTAGGGTGAATCTCACTTTTACCCCTTGGTTTTGCGCGCTCATGACAGGTGAAGGGGTGTCCCAGTTCTTTTTTGAATCGAAGGCTAGGGCCAAGGGCTACATAGCCCTTGAAACGAAGATTTTCCAGGACCATACTTGAAACCAAGGGGTATGATGACTTCTCTATGCTCTGTGTTTAATTGTGAAATTGCACAACAGACTAGTAAGGAGGTGCATAAATGTATAAATATTGTTGGCATAAAGATTATAGAAAACACAGCAGTCCGGCTTTCACTCTGTAGCCACTGAGGATTGTAGTTTATTGTGTTTTCGGTATTTACACGTGTAACAAGGGCTATTAACAGTATAAATAAATGGAGAAGCTTTATTGTCATCTCTGATGATACAGCTGTACAGGATATAACAGAATGTACTTCTCTGCTGCCACCTGTTGGCGAGTGGTTAGTGTAAATTTCTTCGGGGGCACCCAATTGTAGCTCCTATCTCTTGTACTGAAGAAGAGCGAATGCACACGTGCAGTTTATAACAGCTGTCTATGAAAGGCTGTGGCAGCTCGAGCCCGGCGCCCCAGGGAGAAAAATGAGTGAACAGGAAGTAAAAGCAAACTCGTAGTACATTTGTGATCTGCTTATTTATGGCACATTTTAATCTCTTAATAAATCATATTTATACAGTGCATGATAGAGTTTATATACATTCATTGATATATAAAGCAAATGCATATGTATTCAATGAACTTAAGATCTGTCCTCTCTTTGTGGAGAGAGTGATGGGGAGGCGGTGCCTTAGCGCCTCCCATTGACCAGCCGCCACTGGTAATTTGTCTACAAAAGGGCATACAAAAGTTGCATAGGGTAAAGAAATAACCATTATTTGACTTAGTTTTAATATGGTGTAGCAGGAACTGAATTTGATAAGTCTTTGGCAGAATTACATGTAATAAATGCAACCACACTGGGGAGTGAGACTTTTTCCATCATGCCAAATGATATAAGATTTATTTGAGAATGAGTGATAGTAGAAATAGGGTAACCTGTTTCCTTTTAAGGGTTGGTCTACCAGCTCTTGACATGTTTTTTTTTTTTCTTTTTTTTTTTTTTTTACATGTGTCTGTTGGAGTCTGGCTGGTTTATTCATTGTGTCTTAGATAAAATTGGTTTTGAGGGTTTTTTTTCCAATCATGGCCACATATCCTGCAGTGGTCTGTATCCCCTGTTGGAATACTAATAGTGAGTGCAAGGTGAAGGGGTTTTCCATTAAATCACTGTCTGCAATGATTTGTATGACATTCAGATTCTTTGCCATTGGCTCATTACCTCTGTGCAACTATACAACAAGATGGAAACCACCTCTGCAGGTTATGAGCTTGGTCTGTGAGAAGAATTCATCCCTCAGGCCTGTAATCTGTTTTGCCTCCCCTATTGCTACATTTCACCTCAATGATGTCAGGCAGCTTTATGGTCAGCCATCACTCTTAAGAACAATAGGATCAGGGGTCAGTCTGAGCCCTTCTTTCAGTGAGACCATACAATGTCACTCTGGAGATGAGCCCCGCTTTCTCTCCTCACTGTGCTTATTGGCTGAAATATCTGCTCACTGTGCCACTTTTGACATGTAATCTACTGCAGGCAGCGGCAGGGAGGGAGCCTGATGATAAATCTTCTCTGGTGCTGAGCGTGTTTTATGGGTATCACGTCCTTACTGCTAAACTATGCTTGAGTGTTCCCCCAGCACTGAGATGAATGTAAAACAGCTCTCTATGGAGGCTGGTCTCTGAGGACAGCCATGTGTTTTCTGGTACCCACTAAGTTATTTAACCATGAAGTGATTTGAGCCCAGCTGGGAGAGGCTCTTCTGTAGCTTGTGCCAACGAGGCGGCTAAACATAGTTCTGAACATTATAGTTTATAATTATATACTTCCAACATGATATGTGATTACATGGACCATCTGTTCTGTTAGAGCGGAATAAACTTTCAAGATATGTATGTGCCGTTTGAGAAACTCTCCAGTGACTTACATAGCTTACAATTTAAATAATATTTGGAGACTAAGACTCTGTTCAGACTGATGCATTTTCATTTACCTAACAGAAACAAAATATCAAAGCAGCAACATGTAACTTCCACCTTATAAATAGTGGTTGTAATGGTGATCTAACAGTACAGTAATTTTAAAGGGGTGAGTGCCATCAATACTTCTGCATAGTATTGCTCAACTAATTAAACTAAAACATACTATTGCTAACTCAAGATGCACTCTTGAGTTATATTTTGGAATTGTAGTGGTATTTCACAATTAAGTTGACAACATATGTTGAAACCTATGACAATAAAGAAGATGGATAGTCCAGGACACCTTTGAAAGAGAGAGATCAGGAAATTTCCATTAACAACAACACAAAAAAGAAAAAAAAGACCTCAGTGTCAACTAGAAAAGCACCTGGAGAGCGCAGACCTCCGCCTTTAGCCCTATCTCCCAGTAGTGAAGAATCCTTTATAAAAATTCCTGGATCCGTCCCCATGTGCCCCACGGCATTCACCAATTACTCCCTCCCCGGTGGGGTGGAAACGTGGTGAGGCAAGGCAATGGCTTCGCTATGGGTGGCCTGTCATGGCAGAAGCATTGCCTGCCGGTGCCAACAGATGCACTGACAGTCTCACCCATGGTCTCACTGGAAGACTGGAAGTCATGGCAGAGGGTGAATATTCCTCTATTCCTCCAAGCATTGGGAGTATTCTTGCTGCAATTCACTGTCTCTCTCTCTGTTACGCTCCGACTCGTCTCCTCGACCGGGCATGCATCTTTGAAACTCTACAAACTCCAAAACTTTGAATAGAAACACACCCAAAATGCTACTGGGATTGAAGTTACTCATGTCCGCCATCTGCTGGTGTAAAGTGGTAACAGCACAGACCTCGGCCATTAGCCCTATCTCCCAATAGTACAGAATCCTTAAAAAAATTCCTGGATCCAGATGGTGATCCGGATTACTCCCAAAATCTACTCAGTTCTGCCTTATGCCATTTCTGACAATTCCTGAAAATTTCATTAAAATCTGTCCACAACTTTTTGAGTTATGTTGCTAACAAACGAACAAACCCACCCGATCACAAAACCTCCTTGGCCAAGGTAACTACAACTCCTGGCTACCTTAACAGCTAACAACAACTGCCAGTGACTGCAGTTGAGGTAGCATGCTCCATCACTAGCAGCAAAACAAAACCCTACACTTATACTAGAACTGACATTCTGTTTATAAGAGACTGCTTCTTGACTACTGCAAAGGAAGTGTGCCCATGGAGTTTACAGCTTTCCCGACGGGCATTTAGAATAGGGTGCTTGGAGAATGAAAGGAGGAGGACGCGGAGTCAGCACGACACCTGCAGCCGGGTCAGGAGGAGACAGAGATGGCATTGTGCAAGAAGGTGGAAGCGGGGCAAACAGCCGGGTTGCAGGCTAGGCTAAGAGCAGCCCCACACAAACCTGCCATACCAAGCATCTTTCTCACTGGTGCCCACTCCCTAGCCAACAAGCTGGACAACATAAGACTGCAGATTTTTAACCACCGCTTGGACGACTATCTATCTATCTATCTATCTATCTATCTATCTATAGCACATTGGTTCCCTGCATTTAGCTTCATGCAACTTTGGCAGCAGGCTGTGGTTCTCTCATAAGAAGTGTGTGTGGCTTTACATCACAAGTTCACACACCAGTCTTCAGCTAAAAAGAAGCCTGTTAGCCCATGTCAGTACTGTTTGATAAATTCTCTGAGACTCGAAGAACACAGGGATAGCTTCTTACCTGCAAGTCTGACTCCAATCCAGCCATGTTGCTGTTTAACTGACGAGTATTATGTAGATATGCCACATTTAAAAAGATTGCAAATAACAGGCTGTAAGGGCTTTCAGAGTCATATTACACACAATGCAGTAATATTACTACACCTTGTTAGTAGAGATGGTTCTTTCTTTTCTTACGGTTTCTCCTTGGTTAACCTGACATGCAAGGTAGACTGTTTTACATAGCTATTGCATGGGACATGTCTCACATACATCTAGGGGACAGATGTGGTGCTACTCTTTTAGGACTTTCACATAAGCCTTTTGGCATTTATCAAGAGAGTTATCAGAGTGGTCATATTAGTTTAAAAAAAGCATAAAAAGCAAAGAGAAAGGACAACAGCTGTATTTATTTACAATCAAATGAGGACTACATTAATAGCAAAAGACAGACTTTTTTGTTGACAAGGACGTCACTTGCTGCTGGACATCAGAAACAATGCATATTTAAGGCGCCTCCTTATTTGCTTCATATTTGTGGCCACAGGGCTATGTTCTTTTGTTTAAAACTGCCAGTGTCATTGTTTCCCAAAGGCTCTGTCATTTTGGCCCTACAAAGGAACCTCAGACTTTCACTTAAACTTGGCCTGTGGTGAATCAAAAGTCTGTTTGAAAGGCTCCATAAAGCCAAGTTACTTTTTATTGACATAATTTAATATTTTCTTATCAAGCAAGATATCATAGAGAGGCTAAAACTGGTTTGTTCAGTCCAGTTCAGTCTACTTTATTCATTCCAAAAGGCAGTTTAGCTTTTACAACTCTCCCAGACCTCATACATTTACAAACAAATGGCAAATAGGAGTGTGTCAGAGCCAGTAAATAAATCAGTACATACATATGCACACTGGCAGCTTCGTGCGCCCCCATGAATAATGAAACATGCAAGGGCCCAGCAGAGAATTAAATACACAGTTAAGGTTAAAGCAAGAAATAAATAAGGCTTTCTTGGATGCATCATGTTTAACATTTTGTGAATATATGTGTGTACCATCTTAACAATGCAACATTCATTCCTTGTTACAAATGTTAAAGAGCCTCAAAAGAATGGGAGGCTAAAGGTCTTTACACACTGGGTCCGTTATTTTCGGATGCGTTTTTTTTCTGATCCATATTCCGAAAAATGACACGCACTCCTACTTTGCACACTGAGTCCAATGCGTTTTTATTTGCCTTCACTGTGAAAATTCGTAGAATATGGCCAATTGTTTTGTATTGTGAGCCTGTGGCTCCGTCACTCCTTTAAAATCCCTCTGGATCCATCCTGACAGAGACCTTCATTCAGCACCCGCTCATGCACCATAGTCAGCCGGCAACCTCCGGCAATGAAGCCAGTCGGGAAGTGCAAAACATTGCAATACAGTCAGGGTCCACTTGAGGCTGGCTGCAGGAACACTGGAAGTCCTGTCTGAACAGCCGGATTTACACTAGAAATAAACTGGTTTACAGCCTGGTTCAACAAAACAAACGTGTCTTATTAGCTTATGTCTTCATGTGCTCTCATTGTACGGGGGGGGTGAATTATTTTGTACCACAATAGTTTAGATTATAGTTAAGAAAAACCTCACTGCAGACTGATTGGTGCGTCTCATTTGATTGACACATAGGTCGAGAGGCAGAAGCTACGTTTCAGTCGACCAGAATACTAGCTAGCTAGCTGACAGGAAGTCAAGCTTAGTGGTCGGGTCATCAGGTTGATCCTAGGTTTGGTTGAGACCGCGATTTTAATATGGAAGCCACCGCAGATTGGTTTCAAGAGCTGTTTGAGTCCACCTATTGTAAGGGGTTTTTGTAAGGGTTTGTCCAATTCTTTCTACAGTCTATGGTTATGACCTGTGTGTAAGCTACAAACGTATGCCTTTGTCTGTTATTTCCATGGCTGATATCCACATAATACACAGGCCAACTACTGTGTTTTAAGTGAGGTTTCAGTGTGAGAGATGGAGAAAGAGAGGAGGGGTCAGGCGGTGGTGGGCAAGCGAAGAGAAAGCACTGTTTTGAATCATCGGTCACTCATTTAAATGACTTGGACTGATGCGATCTTTTGTGTAAAATCAAACCTGTTCCGAAAAAAAATTATGACTGACGAAAATTTCGACGTGTGCAATCTTGATTAGAACAACACGAGCTCGATTTTCTTTATTTAATGTAGCCCAGTCTAAAATAGGTCATTTCAGACAAATACATATGTCAAAGTCTCTAAAAATACATTTAATAAAGTTCTTTTAAGAGATTAAAACGTGTTAAGCATTAAACAAGATAAATATGTTCATAAAAGAGCGAAATGTTATGTTTTAAATGTTTAAGTTAATCAGCTCATAATTGTTAAGAAACAACGCATTAAGCAGACTACAATGTCTTTGTCAAGGTGTAAATAAAGTTGATTGAAATTCAAACAAGTTTGTTCACAGCGTACAGAGGAGTAGCGTGGTCTTTTTCCACAACCTAACATCAGTGAATGTTAGGCTGTCAATCTTTTGTTTTTGTAATTGTATTGGTTGTCATTATACTCTAGTCCTATCAGAAAGGTAGAGGGGCGGGACATGTTTGCAGCAGCAGAAAGGAACAGAGGATTATAGCGCAGGCGCTCTTGCCTAGACACAGCCCAAGCGCGGAGCTGCAAAGGACTGAAGCATTGTCTGATACTTTGGTGTATGCAGAGTAAACCGATGAGTAATGGACATGTTGAAACTTGCACAAGGTAAATCCTTTTGTGTGAGTATGTTACACTGCTTCGGAAAGTTGTAGTGTGTGTAAAAACGTGATGCTAAGCGTGATTAGCGTATTAGCGCTAGCGGGACTAGTATGTATCTGCACTGAGGTAGCAGCTAATGTTACGTGATTGTGTAGTATATGTATGTTTGCTAGTTTCTCTGAAGGTCACACTGACTTGGTGTGATGATTAAATAAGTTTAAGATGAATTTAAAGAGACTGATAGTCATCTTATGCATGCAGTGGACCAGGAAGATCTCTTTGGACCCGCTGCGTGTGCAGAAGTCTGAGCTATCCCTGTGTCTGGAACTTTGCCGCTCACCCTTAAACCTCACTGACTGTTCCTGTGCACCATCCATTCCCCCCTCCTCAACCTCCGACTAGCCACTGACAGAACTAAGGATTTGTGAGTTAAAACCTAACAGTGCACGTCACACCGTTCACAAGCATCGAAACAGGCGTGCAACGTTTTATTTTGGGGTTAAAAAAACTATTTTATGTGGACTTATACTGTGTTTTATGTCATGTTTAATTTTTATTCAACTAAAGTTGATATTCAATTTTAAAGTGATGTCTAAGTGTCATGTTTACATTCCATTTATGTGTGTTTTGGATTAAGAGGGAACATTGTGTTATAAATTAATTCTTAGTGAGAGTTAACAGGTTGATAACTTCAATTTTCTCGCTAAGTGGAGGCACCGCCAGTCATTTAAAATTCATTAGATAAATCTACGAAGAGTTTAAAAACTTAAAAGCGAGATATTTTCCCTCCTGTTACACAGGTTAGCCAGAAGGTAATTAAATCAAAGTACCCAGGGCCCCGCCCATAGTACTACAACTCTTTTAATATTATATTACATCTATAGCCTCATGGGTTGGGTGCTACATTAACATGCAAAAAATTGGGATGTAAAAAAAAAGGACATTGTGCAAAGGCCTTAGGTATGTTATGGGTTTGTTTTCCTGTGAGCAGTAGAAGGTGTTGGCTGCTGGCTTTTACCATGAACTGGAAGATGTGTGATGTGTTGTTTTCACAAAATAAAGAGACGGTTTTGGATCGTGGCCTCTGAGAAGGCAAGGCTGGGTACCCCTGAGCCATGGAGAAAACATCTTGCATGAGATTTCAGTTTCTCCAGGGGCTTGTCAAGCCGCTTGTGGATGATGGTTATACTCTCCACCCTTTTTTAGCTAAATTGGTAGACTGTAAGGGGTCAAGTGTGTCATCAGCTCACTTTCACAAATGCATCCTATAATTGTTGT
Organism: Cheilinus undulatus; assembly: GCF_018320785.1. NCBI lineage: Eukaryota > Metazoa > Chordata > Actinopteri > Labriformes > Labridae > Cheilinus > Cheilinus undulatus. Next base: position 33,728,437 of record NC_054882.1, read on the forward strand.
TTCAGATTCCAAGCTTCAGCTTTTCTATTTTCGGTCAAGCGCCAACATCACTGGATTCTCCTCTATTTTGCAGAAATCTCTCCCTCCCTGGTGTCATGTCTTTTAAACATAGGCTTCCTTAATATCTCTCTCCTCTTAGTCAAGCTGCTCTGATGCCTTAGCCACCCTCATTATTGCCTCAGACTTGTCAAAAACGTCTAAAGCCTCAAACTACTTGAATGACTTCAAGAAACTGACTTTCTGGTTTCTGCTCTACTAATGTATTTAAAGTGGTCTAAACACAGCTATGCATCCCAAACTTGTGACTCGTATTTAATTTTTTTGCAACAGAAGCAGATTGAAAAATCAAACAGGGTGAAAAACTTTGAAGAAGTGCACAATAACCACATATTCAGCTCCTAAAAATCTTAATTGCATCTCTGCTGGATCAATTTTCCACAAAGGTTAGACTAAAACCTCTCTTGCTTGTTTGATAAAGGAAACATTCAGCAACTCCAGCCGAATTCTTCCTTTCAAGCATGAACAGTTATTATACCAAAACTGTCTCCTGTAACTGTTGAAGTCATTCTCATACGTGGGTGGTGTATAAAAAAGAAAACGAAGATGAATAGTCTTTTTGTTTTTGAGGAAAAAAACATTTTTGAACCTTGTAACCACTGAATAGTTTTCGGATTTCTCATCATTAAATTCTAGGCACATTACAAATAAATGTGCATGTATGCACAAACTTTAATGATGAGAAAGGCAGCAGGGCTTACATTTTGTGCCTCTCTAATGTTCTCTAGGTATAAACTTAGATTCTCTCTGGTATTGCATGCTAACTGCAAATTAATGATGGAAATGTGTCTCGCCGTTGTCATTAGAAAGGCTACGACAAAATAGACCCTTTTTGGCACCGTTTCATCTTTCCCCAAGTTACATAAAGTATTCATTGCAGTGTTTTTTTCACTACCTATTCACAGCAAGGTTTTCTTTTTTACTGTGCTTCACGTCAGTCACCCTGGCCCAGTTTCATTGCATTTGAAAGACGAAGGTTTCAATCTGCAGAGTGGAAAAAAGGACGCAGACACACATGGGGTGATTTGATGGAATAGAGCAGAGGTGTTGTTCATGATCTCTATTTACAGGACTGTTTGAGCCAAACACGCAGATGTGATAATGCTGCTGCTCTTTCTCAGCTCCCTTCATTCAAACATTTGACTCTTGTCTTACTCCTCCGTTCAACTTCCTCTTTAGATATCACTCATGGCTTTTGGGGTATTTATGAACTAGCAATGGTCATTTTAAGCCAAGGTGGCAGTGGAAACACGGAGCTCATTCACCTACATTAACCTTAAAACAGGAAGTGATGATAAGAGACTGGGATTCAGCACAGAGATAAGCAAAATGTGCTCTTATTTAGCAGAGTAGTGATGACAATGAAATGGCGTTATGGAAAAAAATGTCCAAAAAATTTATGTGACTAAAACAGATAGAAGACATCAGTATCCTAAATGTACTGCAAAATAGACCACCAATAGACTAGGAAGTTTCTGTGTAAATGTTGGAAAGCTTGAATAAAACAGTAGCAGATCTTTTGTAGTCTACAGCTGACAGGTTTTTGTTCTTGATATTTTTGGATGAAGCAAAAATTGTAACAAATTCCCTGGAACAGTAACCTGACACAACAGATGGATGTGTTTCACACATCCATCTGGAAAGCCTTCAATACTAAGCATTTAAGAAAGGGCAGAGGCGTTGAAAAAAGCTCGGAGTGTGATTGAATGAACGTTCTGTCTGTCACATCTTTACTGGCCAGTCAGAGCAACAAAACATGTGACGTAGCCGCGACCGAGATGCGCATGTGCAGCCACCGAGGAAAAACAAACCATGGCGACTGTAGACATGTCAGTACCCAACTTTTGTCCTTTTTGAAAAGAAAACAACCCACTGCTGTTCTTTGTTCTTCTTTTAATGAAGAAATGTCATCAAGTTCTGATAAAACAGGCGCTTTAACAGCATCTACGCTCTTTCACCATAATTGCATCAGTCTCTTGTTGCTGCTTGCTTACGTTGCGACCCAGCTGCACCTGAAAGTTCTACCCCTGGTCGCTGATTGTTCCTGTAACTTTCTAACTGGCCCAAATGGTTTAGATGGGAGCTTTGCAAGATGGATTTGCCGGTGAGAAACAAAGAAACAGGTGTATCCATCTGCTTTGCAAGGTTACTGGAACAGTAGTTCTCAAACTGGGGTCCGGGGACCCCTGAGGGTCTGTGAGACACAGCTTGGGTGTCCACAAAATACTTTCAAAGAAATTATTAAGGTAATGTTATGCCATTCAAAATCAAATAAATACTTATAGAGACTGAAGTGCTATAAAATAACCATACTAAACCAGTGACTCCCACATAAGTCCCCTTTGGGCCAATAAAAACTCAGGATTGTGACATATCACGTAAATCTTTCACTCGTCAGCAAGTCCAGCAATCCAGCTGGCAACACTGGATAAATATTTAGGGCGAGTCCACTGCAAGTGATGCAAGGCCCAAACCAGCTACACTGAGAAAATATGATGACAGCTATCTTGACTTTGGTTTAATTGAGAACAGCAACAGACCATAATGTGTTGTGTGTCTTCATGTGAAGCCATGAAGCCCGCCAAGCTAAAGCGCCATCTGATAACAAAGCACGCAGAGTTTACGGTCAAAACTGATTTTTTTTCCCACCGAAATGGTAAGGAATACATCTTCCAGAAAACTAGTCAAAGGATCACAAAAAGTAAGAACACATTCATGGACAGGAGCTTGTATTTAGGTTGAAGAGTTTGAAATACATCATGTAGGAGTACAAAAGGCAGTTAACATATGTTTAATCAGCTTGACGGTTGTGTGGGGGTCCTTGAAAAATTTCCTGCCCTGAAAGGGGCCCCTAGAATTATGTTCTCTCTCATGATAATACAACAGCTAGAAATAGCTTTGTTGATAAGGCCAGCACACATTTTACATGAAACCACTAGTTTTACAGCTGTGTGCGACAAAGTTTCATAAGTAAAACAGATATATTACATGCCTGTCTGGGAGCAAGATGACAATTATAGGATTGTCTTTATATCTAATTTGTATCTATGCTGATTCTGCTCTGTGCATGAATGCAGGGTATTCTCCTAAAAACCTTTCTTCCTTGGGTTGCCTTTGTTTGTCTGTTGCAGATTTATTGGTTTGAAACTGAATCCTACCCGTGCAAATAAGTGACATGTTCTTTTAGTTTCACCGTAAGGTAAAAGTGTAACTTCTCATGGTGTGTTTCTGTGTGTGATATAGAGGCAGCAGAGTTCAAGGGAAGCAGTTTTATACCCTAATAAAATCTCATACTGTAGGTTTAAAAACTAGTCGTTTCTGAACTCCTTTACTCATCACTGTTGAAAATTAAAGGCTTTTCCCTGCTGACCTTTTTGATAGAAATGAGGCTGAAAAACATTGTGGTGGAACTCCCCTCATTACATCCCAAAACATGTCTTTGGGACTGAACATCCCACTGAAGCCAGTAATTAAATTTGTTTTACCACACAGAACTTTCTACAGTAGGGTAATGAAATAAAACCCAATCCCCAGTCTGTTTATAACATACTTTCCATTTCACTCTAATGCCATTACCAGCTGCATTTTGCAGTCCTTTTCAGAACTGCCGAAAAAAGCCTTCAAAGAATTAAAGAAATGCACGCAAGAAAATACTTGTAGTGAGCCGAGTCCTCTGAGAAAAAGCTGGTATATATCCTTTTTCATTATCATTTTCTATGCATTTATTTATTCTACATCTACAATGCTGAAGAAGGATTCCCAGTGGAGTCTATATGTGGGAAGTTTTGAGAAAAAATGTAAGACCAAATGAAAGAAATTGCATGCAGCTTCTCTCAGTAATAACCAGTCTGAGAGGGTGTGCATGTTTTCTACATGTTAAAATTCAACAGATCTGCTGCCAGCGGTGGACGATGCCTCCTGTTATATCAGCTCTGTCAACATATTTCTGCATGTTTTGATTCAGAAGATTAGAAAATATACAAAGTAATCTGGAAAAAAATGAGATAATTGAAGGGGACATATAATGCAAAAATCACTTTTTCAGGCTTTTCTAACAGAAATATGTGCCCCTGGCCTGTCCACAGTCCCCTCAAGTACCAGAAATATCCATTCCCTTCCACCCTCTCTTTCTCCACCTTTCAGAAAATGTGTGCTGAAACAAGCCGTTCTCAGATTTTAACCCTAGTGACCTCACATGGGGGGTAAGCACCTGCCCCCAGGTTTGGTTGGCCCTCCCCACTTGGAGGAAAGTTCCACCTTCCTCTGTTGATCTTCCTCTAAGCTGCCACCTGAGATGCTGGACAGCTCAGTGGGTTACCCTGCTGACTATGGTTTGAGAGGAGAGGTTGATGGTTCAGATCCCAGTCAGTCCTAAACTCTGGATAAAAGAGTTTGTAACATCAGGAGAGCCACGCCCATTTCCTTAGAGGGGTGTGGTCAGAGAGCTCATTTACATTGAAAGCTACAGACACAGAAATGGCTTGTTCTGAGCAGGGCTGAAACAGAGGGGTTTTTAGACATGCAGAAATCCAATACTGGAGTGTTTTTTTTTTCAGCAACAAACCTCACAGGCATGTTTTGGGGACCTCTGAGAGCAATATAAACTTTTCTTAAAAGGGTAAAATGTGTCCTCTTTAAAGATGCTGCAGCTTTTCATTACCAGAAGATTTTCATTAACATCCCTGGAAAATGGTAAAAAAAAAAAAAATCTGTGCTTTAGGTTTGTTGTATGACTGGCAGCTGTGATATGAACCAGCAAGCCAAATTTCAGTCATGAAAAAAATCTCTAAATGTATAAAATTAAGTTTCAAAATCATGAAAAATTAACATCTCCAGGATGGTGTGGCAAGTTGGCTGAAAGTGCAGAAGCCACACCCAGTCACTACAAAGATCTCAGTTTCATTTTCCTACATTTAACACACATCTAATTTTTGCTGAGATGTGGAGTTTTGTCTCTCTCATGGCACATCTGAGTTGTTGCCTGTCAAAAAAGAAGTCTTCAATGATGATTAGCATTGTAAATAATGACTCTAAGATTGAAATGGTAATAGCCCTTTTGAAAACAATAGAAACTCTGTACGTAACCCTTAAAAAAGTAATTTCTCTGCAGATATCTTTGATCCTTCAGATCCCTCATGTTTCATGGAAACACATGTATTTCTCCCACAATATCCTAAAAGTGGCATTTTCAGTTTCATATCAACACTAAATGACTCCTCAATGTTTTATCAGTTTAATCAAAGGAATCCACTGGGGACTAAAATTTGTGATTGACAATGGATTGCCTGCATGTTTTGAATTACCCACTTAAAAATATAAAGCCTTTGGAGCATGTTGATACATTTCCAACAAGAATTGTAGTTTCTGTGGTAAATAATCTCATATAGCTTTGACTGATTCAAACTCAATCCACTTTCCAACCACTGGCTCTGATCCTTGGTCCTCCTGTGACAGAGTTGGTTAATGTCACTTTGAAGGAGTGACTCTGTGACCACCGAGCTGAGCTTTATTTTATGCTGCAGGAAGCAACAAGGTCAGTGCCTGCACACCACATAAAGTGTCTATAAAATCAAAAAGTTAGTTCCATGTAAGCTGACATGTCTTCCACATCATGTTTATTTCTGACACTTCAGACTCTGCAGTTGGATATTTTGTTGGAAAGTGGGATGGGAGATGACTCGTGCAGTAGTTCTAAGCGTCATCAAGCAGCAGCCCTTTGTTGCACACAATTTAATCATGCTACCCACATGAGGTAAGTGTAATTGGGCGCTGTTTTCGTAGTGTGCAGCACATCCCTCAAATTGAAGCTGTAATTGGAACAAACATAATGGTCCCGCTGCCTTTAAATTGGCTGCTGAGATTTAATCAACCAAAATATTGGGCCTTATTGGTTCAACAAAACAGTCGGATGGCAGAAGAATAACCCATGACAAAAGAATAAAACCAAGTCCATTACTATGCTTAGCCAGTTTTGGATGGGCTGCATGCAAATGAAATGTTAATGTGCATGTTAACTTTACAAAGATTGAAGTATTTCAAACAAGATAAACATTTCACTGTGCTGTCTGAGTTAATTAGAAACTCTGTCATAGTAAGCTTGAGTGGTCAGTCACAATATGTTAGCTCACTAGCTCTAGTTCGGTGAGTTTGACTGGTGCACCAAGTCTGAGGTGCTATGCCACACCTATTACACACTAGTACCATTCAGTTAATCTCTCTTTATTGTGTTTTTCATGAAATACAAGAAAGGACATACAGTTCAGTCCTGTGACTGCATTAACAGGGGTGAAAGAGAATGAAATAAAATGTTGCAGTTCATGATTCTGCCTGATGCGATTATTCATGAATAAAATCAAATTGGCTGAATCAGGCTGCCGCTATGGCTCCAGCGCTCAGGAAATTACTATGGTTTTGACTTTTATAGATACAGTTCTTGGAAAGTTGGTTCTTGGAGGCATTGTATTATCTAGAATTTCTTGATATGATTTAAATGCTGATAATTTGCCTCAAAATTCAATACATGGTACAGTTTTTCCAGCCAAACAAAAATAAATGATTTGCTGTTGGTAAAGATGATCTGTGATGTAGTTTAAAGCAATGGTTCTCAGTTAGTCTAGACTCAGGACCCACCAGTCTGTCTTAGGACAACCGACCCGAGTTTCCAAAACAACAACGCATGTTTAGTTAATTGAATATGTTTCCGTTTGGAGCATGATTGGACCAAAACACCTGATATAAAAAAGAAAACAGACACAACTAACAAATTTTATACTGTCTTTCCCCATCATTATGTGTCCGTTTTTTCCAGTCTTTGCCAGAGAACTTGTGAAATTACTTGATTATCGTTGGAAAAGTAGCTATTTATTGCAAGAAGAGGTGATAAATTAGTTGAAATTTTGATCAAACATTTAAACTGACCACTTTTGGGTCCTGACCCACCAGCTGAGAATTACTGGTTTAAAGGACTAGGAGACATTTTGAAGCAAAATTATGTAGGAATTCAGTTTGGTGCACTTTAGCACCCACAACCAGAGGGTGGCAAACCAATAAAGATGATGCTAGAGGCCCCAGAGCCATGTTTGCTTGTGAGGTTCTGTAATGTTGCTGAGTTTGGTACAAATATGACTTAAGTGTCCATGGGTCTTTGTTTGCCAACTGTCTGCAGGTTTACAGTTCAACTGGTGTCATGATCCATACTTACATACTCTCTTGGATACCCTGAAAAGGGTCATTTGTTGCACAGTAATTGAGATAGCTTTGTAAAGTTCAAAACTTATAGATCAACATGAAAGACACAACTTCGGTGATGGATGAAATTGTTATTTATTTATTTATTGTTGGGTTGGATGAAACTGTTCCAAATAATGTCTGCAGGGATGTAAACCAGTGCTGCATGGACAATATAATTGCAGCTACAATTGCAATTGAATAGGCAGGCTGTGCAATTACAAAATTGTTGCCATTATTTTCTGTATTAACCCTTTAAGCGCCAAAGTTGCAAAATTGCGACAAGCAACATTGCTGAATTAAACAGGCTGTAGCTGCAAATATGTTGCCTAATGTTGTCACTGCTTTACACCAGGAGATGGTGGACACGAGTAACTTCAATCCCAGCAGCATTTGTGGGCGTGTTTCTGTTCAAAGTTTTGGAGAGCGAGAGTTTGAAGATGCACCACCGGTCGAGGAGACAAGGAAGTGGTAGAAGTGGTTGTAGTTGGACCGTGAAAGAGAGAAAGAGAGCAAATTGTAGTGAAAATACTCACAATGCTGGGAGGAATAAAGGAATATTCACCCCTATGACGATGACGTTCAGTCATCTGGTAATAGCGGAGTGTCAAAGCGACAGTGACTCCGTGCGCCAAGTCCACAAGCAGCACATACCAAAGCCGATGTTTTTCCTCACTGGGGCCGGGGTGAGAGTAATTGGCGAATGCAAATGAGGGAATGTGGTGGGGGGTTTCAGGGGTGGTCAATACAGAACGTTCAGTTGTTCGGTGAGACCAAAACTGCCACGCATCTGTGAGCAGCCAAGGTGAGTCTTTGCGTCATGAGAGTCCACAAAGCAGCACATACCGAAGTTGATGCTTTTCCTCATAGTGGCCGGAGTGGGGACATGGTAGGGGTTGCAGGGGTGGTCAAAATACGAATATTGACAGAGGTAACGGGAATTTAAAAAACACCGCAGAGGTAGGGGCAGACGTGGTAGAAGCAGTGGCGGTGGAGGCCGCCTGGTGACGTCAGAATATGCAAATTAGATGAGTGAGTTTACTCTCACCACAAACTTTGGGTCATACTGAAGATTTTTCTCATTTACAGTATGCTTTTATCTCTGACCACTTTCAAGCTACAGCCTTTTGAAATCTTTATCACAATTGAAAATTTTCTTGAAAAACTGTGGCATCCAAAGGGTTAAGTAAATTGAAAAATTTACAAAAAGGCCTTTAAGTTTACAGTAGGGCCACTATTGCAGTTTGTAGAAGAACCTACATTAAAGAAAAAAACAACTTTTAGACACAATACATAGTTATTTTTCAAGCCGTAGTGTTTAATAATAATATCTTGAATTTATATTGCGCCTTTCAAGAAACCCAAGTACGCTTTACAAGAACACATAGACATGGACAAACTATGTGAGGGGAAGGAAGAGTGTAAGGGCTGGTTTAGTGAGGATTGTATGCTGTGGTGGACAGGTGGTGCTTGAGACGTTTTTTGAAAAGGTCCAGCGATTGAGCACTACAGATGTCTGCAGGAAGAGTGTTCCAGGGGGTGGGGCACTGAAAGCGCTGTCTCCATAGGTTCGGAGTTTGCTTTTGGGTATGGAAAGTAGGCCAGTGTCTGAGACGGAAGGTTGCGGGATTGTGTGTATGGATGGAGGAGATCAGAAAGGTACTGAGGAGCCAGGGCAGAGAGAGATCTGTATGTGAGGAGGAGGATTTCGTAGTTGATACCAGACTTGATAGGGAGCCAGTGAAGGTGGATGAGGGTCGGAGTGATGTGTTTCCAGGGTCTAGTGTGGGTGAGAACTCTAGCAGCAGAGTTTTGGACTTACTGGAGCCTGTCCAGGGCTTAAACATCAGATGTTGTATTTTTATATGCTACTTAACTGTATGTTTTAATCTGGGACCTGCAGGCCTCACACTAACATTTTTACTTGAAAACCAGGTAATGATACCATTAATGTATTACTTCATAATCATAATCGCAGTGCTGTCCAGTATAATCACAATCGCACATTACCAAATTGTGCCACACTATCCGAGACCAGAGTGCGCAGAGACCCAAACAAGACCAAGACTTTTGGGGGTTGAGTCCAAGTAAAGATCAAGACCGAGACCAGATCAAGACCGTAAAAATCAGTTTTAAAAATCCATGACAAGGTTGAACAGTTAAAGAGCATTCTCTCTAGAATTTTAGTTTTCTTTTTAACAAATTTGACAGATAAAAACAAGGTGTCTGCAACTCTGTCAAAGCACAACATACAAAATTCTCAAACACTAACTTAACTTTTTTTAACTTCCTTCTTGTAAAAAATAAATTCTTGTATGTATTTAAAAGCCACTGACAAGTCCAAAATTATTTTGAATATCTGAAAATGAGATGTTTATCTAGATCTGTCAGGTGAATGCTGTTCTTACCATTGAAAATTATATCAGAGAATCAACTTTGAAACTACTACTTTAAGGTCGAAAAGTTACATGTTATTACTTTAACAGCTGCATAAACTCATGCTTCATAAAAAAAAAAAAAACTTAGCCACAATTAGACTATAGATCCTCACCATTTGTTAAAATGTTTAAAACAATTTATTTGATTTTATCTACTCTTTTGGTGTCACACCACTGTACTAACAATTCTCAGAGTCTGCCTAACAGTCTGCTATGTAAAAGACTGTCTTTGATTCAGCTGTAGGCTGCGCAGCTACACAGGGGTTAGCACTGTTGCCTCACAGCAAGAAGGTCCCTGGTTCGCTTCCGGGTCAGGGCCTTTCTGTGTGGAGTTTGCATGTTCTCTCCGTGCACACGTGGGTTCTCAGCGAGTACTCTGGCTTCCTCCCACCACCAAAGACATGCTCATCAGGTTAATTATTGACTAGGTTTAAGAGTGAGCGTGCCTGGTTGTCTGTCTCTGTATGTCAGCCCTGTGATGACTAGCGACCAGTCCAGGGTGTACCCCGCCTCTCGCCCAATGACAGCTGGGTTAGGCTCCAGCCCCCCACGACCCCCAACGGGATAAGCAGTGTAGAAAGAGGATGGATGGATGATTCAGCTGTTTGGTATACCAGATGCGTGCATTAAATTTATAGGAAAAAAAAAAGATAAACATTAGCTTGTGATTTAGTTTTTGCTGCACTATTCAACAGGGCTGATATCAGCTGGTACAATATTAAACTGCTGCATTGGTACATCCTTATTGTAATCAGAGCCTAAATGTTGAATTGCGCAAAACCTGAAATAACTGTAAATATAAAAATTCTTGACAAACTCGTGTAATACATGCACTTTAAACATAATATTGTTGAAAATATATAATGTTGAATATTTTATTTTTGAAAGAACTTGCACAAGCATTTAGTTCAAAGTAAGGTCACAACCTCCCAGAAGCACATTAGGCTTTGCTCTTGATAGACTATTTACTTTTAAGACTAAAATCTCTTTGTACTTGCTGTAGATGATATCAAAAAGTTCTCTCAGCCTCTATGAAACAGTAAAGCAACACTTAGAAGATGCACTTTTCCTTTAAGTTCCAACCAATGTTGAGTTAGCTAATTCCTATCTAAAGCATCATATCGCATTCACATTGATTTTTGCTTTCCAAGCCAAACACTTATTCCCTTGTGCTTCCTGTCTAAACGTGGAAAACATTCCTTAAACTCAGACCCAGGCCTTCGGTCTTCTAGTACACACCACTTACATATTCCTTTTTAATCCACACATAGCAAGTGAACTGAAAAGAGCTGAATAATTACAGCCCTGGAGTGAAAAACATGCACATGTATGAAAAATTATTCTTCAAAAAAATGCCCTTTAATTTTAATGAAATACCCACACATGAATGTTTTTATACACAGAAGTCATTAAACCTAGAAATCCTATTTACTCTCTTTTGATAGATTTTTGTTTATTCTTGCAAACTTAACCTACATAAGCATCTATGTTTAGCATTACAGCATAATTATACATGCAGTTATTTAAATGTCCGAAAGAACAAAGTGAACTTTGCTTTATATCTTCTATTTAGGCTAGTATCAGAGCGTTTTCTTCACTCTAAGCTACATCAGTGGTTCCCAACAAGGCAGCACAAATGTTAGCAGCAAGGTTTGATAATCACAGGGGAACATATAAGGTATCTTTTAAGATTGTATCATATTATAATCAATAATTGTACTTCAACAAGCTGGTAAACATTTTGGCTGAGCTGTTTTTAACAAGTCATCAACGGTTTGTTGTAAGAAATGCCTCTCTCTTTTAGTCAATCCTTATCAAATTGTTTATTTTCAGATCCACTTGATCTTGGGTGTTTTGAGGCGCCGTGTCCCTTGGTCTTTCTCTGCCTTTGGTCTCGTCTACGTGTGTGTTTCTTTTCCTCAGTGTCAGCTGCGACAGTGTTGATTACAACACTAATATCTCAGCAGTGCAGGCCCTTAAGGACTGCAGGCATCTTAGCATTCATCTTTCTGCAGGCTGATTAGTGGTCTGTTGGTGTGCCAAGGCTGTCTGCATCAAGAAGAGTAGACAGATTTCAAAAGTGACTACCTTTCTCATTTCCCTCCCAGGAAAAATAACAGATTGTCATCCATGTAGTCTTAGAATTTTGCTGAGCAATCTTTCTGTACATTTGAATCCTTTTTTATATTTTAATCTGTGTCTAGTGTGTTATGAGGGCCTGAATTTCATTGCAGGATTGCAGGAACCATACATAAACATTAACTCACATAAACGCACTGATAATCGACTTGAGGCCTCGGGGCCAAATCAGGCCAACCACAGCTTCCCATCTGGCCCCCAGAAATGACTAAATTCAGAAAATGTGTGGAAAATGTGTTATGGTATTTACAGTGTCTTTTCATTTTCAAAAATCCCTACAGCTATTGAAGAAACCCCAAAATTATGAGAGATTAAAGCATTTTTTCCAGATTGGCTTGAACCAATCTGGAAACCTGTTTTACAAAACCCCCCCATCAGCCACTATAAGTAAAGGAGATACATGACAAATACATACCCATCAGTCCATCTTGATTAAAGCTGGTTACAGTTTCAACCTACCAGTTCAGGTGCTTTGAGAATGTATTTTACCTGGATATCAAAAACAAAAGACCTGTTTCATGCGTGTGTTTTCGCCAATCAGGATTTGACATATTTGACTCAAACCCAGTGATGAATAACGTGACAGCTCTAAAATATGTGGCTGAAATATCTCAGTTGCCTCCTTGTGGCTGGCTGCAATGTAGGCAAGAGGGACTGAATTCATTGCTAATGGCTAGAAATTATCCCTGATGCATGCTTTGTCAGCAGCTTTATAAAACATAGCCTACTTATAAAACATGACCAGATGAGTGTCGTTTTACCTAAACATGGTGAAACGACGCTCAGGGTAGACCTTTCGCAACTAACGACAACATCTATCTAATGACAACAAAAGGGGGCATGAATAAAATATACCTTTGAATGATAGAGCTAAATAAATAATCCCATCAGCAAATTACCCATGATAATCTGTGTAGTGCACATTTTGTACAAGGAAAGTTTAGAAGGCTTGAAATGTCAGTTTTATCTGCCGAGACCCAAGCTTTTGCCTGCTGTGCATTTTTAGTTTCTCCCTCTGATTTGGGATAACTAGGACTTGATAGGTCAAGCATCAGGCTTGTCTTTGGACTGGGATTTCTTCTTTCCAAAATCCACACAAATTCCCTGGAATTTCAAAGCAATGACTTCACATTTCTGTGAAAAGTCTTAAACCTATTTTTTCATATTTTTAAGTTTCTTCTAAAATAGTGCCTGGAAATGTCTCAATATTCCCACAATTTTCAGGTGAAACTTTATCAAAGTAAAGCTTAAACATACCAGTGACCATAAAGCTTAAACATAATAACCAATAAAGCTTAAACATACCAATAACCCCCCGCCCCCCCGAATCTGTATGAATTCCTGAAAAATTTAAAGCAGATTCACACAATTCCAAGCAAATCCCCCATGAAATTTTCAAGAAAATTCTCAAACATTCATAAAGACATGACCCAAAATTCAAGGAAAATGACAGAAAATTCCTAAACATCCGGAAAAAAAACAACTCCCTGAAATACAAAATTCAATAAAATTTTAAAAGACAGCCCTTCCCATAATCCCAGATCAAATTTTCAAATACTACAATTACATTTTCCAAATTTCCATAAGAATGCCCCAAAATATCCAAACAAATTTCCCAAAACATCTAAACAAAAATCCCCAAATCCTATGAAAATAAAGCCAAACTAAATTCAAACCCTATTTCCCCAATACTTCCATTGAAACTCTAAAATATAAAAGCATGTCCCATAAATTTTCATGAGAAAACGCCGCAAAATTCTTTGAAATATCCAGACAGCAAATTTTCCAACATTTCAATCAAATCACTTAAACTTTTATGGACATTTTAGACAATAATCTCAAAAATTCTTATAGCAGAAATTATCACTATGTTGTAGAAATCCATGATGTAATGTCCTCATATCTACATTCTCTTAGGAGCTCAAGATGCCTACAGATATTTTTATTAAGTCTGAGTCAGAGCGTTTTTTTAGCAATGTGTCATTTGCAACAAGTACTAAATGGGTTTACACTTCCAAATATCAGTATCATAGTTAACAATGTGACCCTGTTTCAACCAAACAGAGCTGGCGAATGCCCCTTTGTGAAGTTTTATGAGCACATTTTGACATTTAAATGAAATAATAAAGAAATTTATTCACAGTGGCAGATACTCAGGCATCAAGGCTTTTAAATCCTTTAATGCCACTTTATGTGTTTAGAGAAACGCCTCTTCCAGTCCACTCTATACAAGTTTCTCTGTGAGCATCCTTGAGTTGATTGAGATCATTTGAAAGAGTCACTGACGTTTGTGTTAAATAGACAAATAACTGAGTTACTTTTTGTTACTGCCCCTAAATGCGCAGCCTACTGCTAAAATTGGAGATCCATCCATCTGTCTCAACTTGAAAACCCCCTGTCGCTCCGATTGTCATTCACACCTCTCAGAGGACTTCTTGGATATACTGGTTTGAAACTGGAACCATGACAGAACCATAAATATGTATAGATTTTTTCTAAAATCTAAAACTAGAGTGTTGGTTTTTGCGTCAGTTTGCTTCCCTCACATCCCAATCCACCGTACGACTGACGTACAGTGAGCCTATTGAATTACTGGCCATTTGTGCTCTGTTGGTGTGTTTCTCTAAGTGTCGATAAAACAAAAGTAAAATTTTTCATGCTGACTAATCACTACTGTTTTATAGCTGTTGTGCTTTTAGGTGCACATGTAGTTAACTACAACCACCCTCACAGTGTAGCTGCTTTTCTCTTCACCTCCCTTTCCTCTTTTACAACTTAGCCTAGCTTAGCCTCAGCATCTGTGTCTACTTCTACCTCTCCAGCTTGGTGTGCCGCATGTTCAGCTTTTCCTCGTCGCTCTGGAGAACAGGGCAACGCTTTAGGAAACTGTCATGAAAACCAGAGATAGGACCCACATGCAAAACTTGAGGCGAAAGACAGTTCCATAAAACATTGTTTAATAACAAGTCGGGTCCGGTACACAGGAAGGCAGTCAGACAAGGCAGAGGTATCCAAAAAACGTGAAGCAAAAGGGCAAAGTCGATAAACAAACAGGGTCAGAACTAACGAGAATAGGAGACCATGATAGAGTGCTGGTACGTGACTATAAGCATCAACGAACTGGCTATGAGACAGAGTGAGACAAGAGGTAAAATACAAGAAGTAATGGGGAGTGATTGGACACAGGTGTGGGAAGGCAAAATCAGGAGCAGGTGAGCACAGGACGGGGGGGGGGGGGGGGGCCAGAAACCTGAAACAGAGACAGGGGTGAGTGATCTTCAAAATAAAACAGCAAATACAAGACATGTAACATGAGGAATAAATAAAGAAACAGATACATAACAGACAGACATGACAGAAATGCGGCTCCACACCACCGAATCCAAACGTTTATTCTCAGCTCTAGCTAGTTTTACCTGGGAATCACACATCAGTATATCAACCCTCAAGATATCTATTTTTGGAGATCATAGGGTCTCACTTTGGCTAGAGGCATCCCTGCCAACACCTTTCAGGTGTGTGTGCTTTAAAACCCCTCGTCTGACGCTGATACAGTGGCAGTGATGAGAAACATTCAAATGCAAATAAAGAAATCATAAGTATTCCTCTGATAGTGCTGGTAGCTTTTGGAGGTCACAAAGAAGCATAATTCTTCATTTCTGCAAATTTCTCAACCGCTCAAAATTCCTCCCAAGTTTAAAAACCCCCTATGAGGAGAATTTTGGGGGAATTCCCACCGCTTTATAAAATGAATTTCAGGCCCTGTGTTGCCACATGTGTCTCATGTTTTGGTGCAGACAGGGCTTTATCTTACCCATGCTAACCACACATCAAACATGTGATTGAGTCTGACGACACATGATGCATTTGTTATTTTGGACTGGGGTATATGTTTCCTGCTTTCTTGAGATATCTTTGTTGTCTTTGGGGTCTAAAGCGTCATTGTTCTGCTACAAAGTGAACATTTTTAGTCGCAAGTGCTGTCACTCAATTGGAGCCATTTCCTGTGGCTCTACAAAGTATGATGTTGGAGAGTAATTGAATTTGGGTCATAATTAAAAAGTGCAAGGAGCCATGTGATCCCCCCCCACCCCTGATGTCTTTCATCTCTGTAATAGCATAGCAGTCTACGTCAAAGAAGCAAAGCTTTCATCACTGAAAAGAGTCATTTATAGGAGCCTACCATGCTTTATGTGCCATGTAAGGTACAGCAGGAGCCTTATTACATCAGATATGCAGACCAATTTGATATTGGCGGGAAGAAAACATGACTGATCTAAGGGTCATTATTTGAAAGCTGGCGAGGAGGATCTGCAGCTTGAACCTTATTACTGACAGAGTTAATAGAAAGTACATCAGCTTTAAGTAGTCTTCCTTCACCATCTCTGATGTTTTTCTTGATTTGAACAGAATGGTACTTTCTGTTCTTCGTGTGCAGGTGGGTTAGAGTGAGCCTCTGTTCCAATTTCTCCTTACATTACCCATTTGGGATATTTCCTGCCTCACAACAGCAGTGATGTTTCAATCAGAGCATTTTCATTAGATGGCACTGCAACTGTAGAATCATAACCTCTGAATTATTCAGAACTGTAGTGGTGTAAGGGGATAACACAGACTCAAAGAGTCAACAGGAGAGGCTTAGCATGATAGAGCGCCTGAAATAATATAACAGACTGCAGCAGAGATAATGAAGGGAACTATAGGAAATGAAATTAGATGACAGAGGTGAAAGAGACGGGCAGAATGAGCAGCTAGAGTGATGAATTACACTACAAATGGCTGGGATGGCTGTCACTGTGTTGTACATTTCAGCCATAAATTGCATTATGCTTCTGGAAAAGACAGGAGTATTTGTCACATTTTCTGAGCGCTGGGGATTGTTTGATTCTTGGTTGTTTGTGAGCTACAAGTGTGTGAATATGCAACTGTGTCAGTTTGTGCAAGGAGCACTGAATAATATTTAGAGTAAATGTTAAAGATGATAACACAAGTGGGCTGCTGCTTTTAGCTCAGTGCTTATATTTTTTGTTTACATCTATTATTCAAACTAATGCCAGACTTTAATACAGTGTTGGGAGAAATGCATCACTAAGTAACAAATAACTGTAACTCCTCTGCTATTTGCAGATCCAAGTGGCAATAATGCTCATAACTGTTTACTCACAGGAAACAAAGAAGAAGCAGGCACAACAAAACTCATGAAGAAGTTACCTGCAGCAGCGACTAGCATGAAGCCATGAGACCTGCTGGGTTTATAGTCCTCTCTGTAGCTTGTCATAAATGAGGATAAAGTAGAAGAAAATGGAAACTATGCACTGATAAATTGTCATGAGGAAGGGTCAGGAACATCTGATGATGACAAAACAAACTTTCAAAATAATTTTGGAATAGTTATCATATTAAGTACTCATATTTGTACTTGGTATCAGTGAGTAGTACCCAGATATAAGTACTTGTAGTCAATTTGGAAAAATGTGGTGTCAGTGCATCACTGTTTCAAACAACAAGAGAAAAACTGGACCTGTCGCTACTTCAAGTTCGAAATACCAAATATGAGAAATCTGGAAATATGTACCCCGGGTATTTTGTTCCTTTTTTCCTGCTGAAGTAAACTTGTGCTGAACCATGGCCCTAAAATTTGAGAAGTACAAATTAAACCATGACCTCTGTTACAGTTTTAATTTTGGCAGTTATTTATCATTTTTATTCTTAGTCTTAGTCTTTAGATGAAATCTCTTTTAGTTTTAGTCATATTTTAGTAATTTCTACCCTTTTTAGTTTTAGTCTAGTTTTAGTCGACGAAAACTCAAAACATTTTAGTCTAGTTTTAGTCCATAAAAAGTCCTCAAATTTTAGTCTTTACTTTTAGTCCAAGCCTTTGTTTTCTTGACTAAATCTGGTACCAAATCATTGTTGTGTGCTCTCTGCACTCTGCCAAACCTGCTGCTTTCTACAGCTGAGAAGCAGAAGAGATACAGCTGCATTGTTTTTTGACAGATCTACCACCAGTAGAGAAATATCATGGATTTTGAATGTCCTAGAAAAACTACATTACATTTTAGTTTAGTTTTAGACATCTTAATGAAAACGAAACTTACTTTTTTGTCAGTTTTAGTCATCAAAGATCTATTTTTGTTAGTGTTTGTCATTGAAAAAAAGGCTGTCGACAAACATTTTTAGTCATAGTTTTAGTCGATGACTGCTCTGTTAACCTATATGCCCCTACTAAAATCTCCTCAATGTCTTATATACCATGGGGCGCTATGGTTTATGCATACTGTATGATCAAGTTGGTCCCCATTCTTTGACCACTTGATGAATAAATCAGAAGCTGCGTTTCCATGACAGTTTTTTCACAAAATAAAAACGAGATTTCTAAAATTCTGACAAAGTACAATGTTGCTTTAAATGTGTTTCCACTGACAAGCGTTCAGGCATAAGCCTAGTAATTCTCGTAAAATCTCATCTCATGAGAAGCTGGACGCTCAAAACATGTTGCATGTTGGTATGGTGTGATTACATCTTACAGCAGTTGCCTTGATACTTTTGATCAAAAGATGCTTTTGATCATCTGAGGCAAAGTCCATATGTATGGCAAAAGCCACGAATAAAGGTATAAGTATGATGTTAAGTCCTCAAAGGAACACACGTACCACACCATGTTGTCTTGGAGTGAACTGGTCATGTGACATCGTAAGTCCAATCCTGAGACCTTGAATGCAGAAAAAGTGTTTCCATTGCACTTTTACGATATATTTCTAAATCAAAATGACTGACAAACCTCACAAGAGGAAACATTTTATGAGGGATATTTGAGAGGTTTTTCAAAATTCAGGTGTTTCTGTTACCTGTGTTTTTTATTGCACTATTTAGATTTGGCGCATTTCTAAGGGTAATGGAAATGCAGCTATTGGGTAGGGCTGGGCGATTATGGCAAAAATTTAAATCACTATTAATTGAACTTTACACCTTGATTATGACTGATGTACAATTAATATGATTAATGCAGTAATCGTGATTAATTAAGGTCCATAATTAGGGCATTAAAAAGAAACTGATTAATTGCCTGCATTTTTTGTCCCTTTCACAACACTTTGGTTACACCTCTGCAGCCACAGAGATGAAAAATAAGTCCACCACTGTTTTTAATGTCTGATTTGACTAAAAAAAGAAATTACAGACAGCTCAGTGGACAAGTGATATGAAAATGTTACCTAAAACTGTTCCCTCATTTTCCTTTTCATTCTATAACAACTTCCCTCTTCCATGTCATAATCTTGGATCTACCCTTATTTTCTTTAGGTCTGCATCCAAATAGGTAGTCAGTTAACCTCAGTTTAGGACAGTGAAACAAATCGAGGGAAGATTAAGTAAAGGGGAGATTAATCGAGATCATCTACAGAAATGCTGAGGTTAATCACAATTAAAAATTGTAACCATTTGACAGCTTGGTATTGGCTAAAATGAGACTGGAAAAATCTAATATCATGCATCAGTAATTATTTTCCCTATTTGAGGCAAAGGATAAAAAATGTGATTAGTTATTCTCAATTCAGAGGAAGGAAACCTTTGTCCACTACCAAGAATAGTAATCCTTTTACCACTTAGTCCTCAGCTGGATAATACACTAGGTTTAAGAGAGGCTGGTGCTGCTAACATGGATGATCCAGGTCCAGCTCATGTCAGCGAGGCAGGCCAAGAAGGATCCACTCCATCTTAACAGACAAGGCTTGGTTTTAAATCACTGCCAGATTCATGGTCTGTAAGCCAGAACTTAACAGACTGATTGAAAGATATATAACTGATGAAACACTTTACAATCAACTGTTGAGTCTTTTTCCTTCAATGAACTAAATAAGAGAACTAATTAGCTAAATACAGGTGAAAAGAGTGCTCTTGCTTCCTGCCTGAGCAACACTAAATAATGTGTGCATGAATTTGAGCAGTGAAGTATTAAGTTCAGCTAAAGTTACTTTCCCAAGTACCTATGCATGTGTTTAACACAGTGTCTCATTAAGTGAAGTAGCTGTCTAAAATAGGTTTTCACTCTCCAAGTCCCTCTATTCAAATAGCAGCAGTAAAAATCTGCCTGAAAATCAATGGATACAAGCAATATGATTACCCCTCTTCAAAAGTTTTGACATTGAATTGTGTTGTCTCTAACCAAGGTTAAAAAACAACAACTTTAGCCACAACAAGTTCAACTTTATATGGTAAAAGGTCATATCTGGCTCAAATTGAAGCTTATGGACTTGTGAACTTTCAAGGCAGTGACATTCACCACAAAGTGCTGGAAAAATATAGCTTTTGAAAAGTTGTCAAGCTGACATCCCTCACAGGACTTATTTTTGTCTTTTGAGGGATGTCTGTCTGATTTTTCTTTTATTTTGAGCAACAAACACAACAAACAATCCTTCTTTGCCTTTTTTAGGATGCTCCCTGTCATGTGCAATGCTTGTATGTCTATTTTCTTACATACATTTCAAAAACCTTCATAATTTCTTTAATTGTACCATAAATGTGTTCCAAAAATGTTTTTTTTTAGCCCATTTGTGAGGGATTATCATTATCATAAGCAAACTGCTGTGATTCAAGGGAACGGGCCAACTTGGCAAAATTTAGCTGTAAAACATCCTCAGATCCAGACGGGGGTCTGGGCAAGAACCTCTGTTTTCATAACAACAGTTTTCCATTTCCAGTAACTCAACTCCAGCAAATCATCATCAATCCTTTCATTTGTGAAACATAATTTTAAATGTTTCAACATAAGAAACCAAGAATTATAAAATTAAAACAATTAAAAGCTGGTATGACAACGTGTTTGAGAGAGACAAAGCATGGCTCATGAGAAAACAATTCTCTAAGCGCTGAATGATTCTAAGTGTCTAGTTCAACACGCCAATGGAGCCACTGAATATGCTACTAGTCTGCAGTGTCAGCCTGGTTGCAGAGAGTAATCCAGATGCTGAAGCCAGTTTGATTCATGTGCCAAACTATATTAACAACTAGGACTGTTAACTTCTGCACACTGATTGCTAAAGCTTGATCAGACTTGTGTTATACAGCAGGACAATTATCCTGCAAAGAAGAGTGGGCCAAAATTCCTCCACAGTGATGTGAAAGACTCATTTCCAGTTATTGCAAATGCTTGCTTGCAGTTGCCTCCAAGTGTGGCACAATCAGTTATCAAGTTTAGAGTGGGAGTCGACAGTTATCAGCATGACTGATTATTGAGGCCTATTTAGCCAATTATCGGTATCTGCATTGTGTTTGTAGTGGTGTCTAAGTAGGGCATTTAAATACACACTTGTAGTTGCTGTTCTCTAGCTCTGCACATCATTGAATATCCTTTTAAATGTATTAGCATCGCTAAAGTCCTCGACCCTCTCTGTTTTTACATCCAGAGCATTTTAATAAACAGCATGAAGTTGGTGAGAGGAAGAAGCCGGTGGGCCTTGTAACTCCTCTGCTACATCACCCTTGGGTAACTTTTCTTCTTTGTGTGTTTTTGTTGTGCCGGTTTCTTCCTCTTCTTCGTTGGTTGTTTAAAAGTGGATTAGCAAAGTACAGTGCATTACTACCAACTAGATTTGCAAGCAACACTGTCATCTGTGATTGCTGTTTTTTTCTATTCAGGCCATTGACTGAAGAAAGAATTAAGACGTATTCAGCGTGTGACTGTGTACAATGAACCGGGACCCCAGAACGGCCACGGTTTTGGACGAAAGCAAGTACTGTTACACTCCCACCAGCCAGTCAACACCTAATCCTGGGTGTCACTAAAACAGTGTTTGGCATCACTTCCTGTTTCCCTGCTTCTACTGTATTAGCTGCACTAGCATTTGTAAATGAAAAATAATGAGTGAGGGACATCTAGAATAACAAACCTGGGAATATTTCTGTTTTTATTGATGAGCCGAAATCATACCCAACCGTGACCCCAAAAACCGACGTACAAAGTTCATCAGTTAACATCTTGTCCACTGAGATGATTTGTCTGGACTCAGGACTGTGTGAATATTTTCAGTCATCACCCAAAAAACACTATCTGTTGCCATGTTCAGGGCTGCGATTACAGACTAAAAACATGCTTTACCAGGGTCCTTTTAACTGTATGGCTGTGTGGTCTCCCTGGTGTGCTGTCCTGAGTGTGACCACCTCCTCTTTTAACAGCCAGTCACTCAAATAGTTTATCTGGCAGTATAGGATTCAGTATAGCCCTGCTGTGAGACAGTTAAAGGACTCTTTTAAAGAACTGAAGGTTAGTTAACCTCTGTTCTCTGATAACATGTGAGGTTGGTGTCACTCCTGAAGTTCCCACCTTGCATAAAGTGAGCAAGAGGCTTATCTTGAATGTCAAGTGACACGGAGTCAATCCCTTTTTATTTCAAGGGAGGCCATGGGGCTCTCTCTTTGATGGCAGGCTGAGTAGTGATACAGAGGCTTCTGAAGATAATCCTGAAAGTGTTACTCACAGTGAGACATTGGAGTCAGCATGGAGCAGAGGTTAAAGGATGGATGACCCCCATGTTATCTCTTAGATTTAGAAGAGGAATCCACAAAGATCTGGAAATTGATTGGCTGCAGTGTCATCACCCTTACTCAGGAATAAAGCTACATATGATTATTAAAGTGTCTGAATCAAACCCATGCATGGCCTTAAATGTTCCAAATTGAAGTGATAAAGGGATGCATTCATAATGTCTGGTAAATTTATAGCTGTACCACGCCAAAACATATCCACACGCTTTTTGAAGCCAGCTGGCCAGGCTAATGCAGAATCAGACAGAATGTGACATTTGTTGTTTTTTTGGTATGAGTGTTACCGGCCCACACATTTAAAGGCCCACAGTAAAACTCCAGATCCTCCAGATGGCTAGCCTGCCCCTTGTTTTTGAGTCTTAGTGGTACTACTTGATGCTGTTTTTTTACTCAGATACTTGTATCTTAAGCATACAAAAATTTCTGAATGGTGTCAAAAAGAAGATGGGCAGTCAACTAAACCAACATGCCGATCAGTCTTGATGCAGGATCCTGCTCTTTAAACTTTTTTGGACTGTTCTGCTTCATAGCCCTTCTTATTCATATCACTGAAATCGTTATCTGTGTAGTTTTGATTTGCTGCCCGGGGACCCATAAACATTATCATGTCTGGTTTGTTCTCTGATCCGTGGCTTTTTTGATCATTATTTAATCTGAAAAGCCAACATACTTTATGAAGAAATTCTATCAAATTCTTTTGCTCTGTTTTTCTGACTGGGCATGTAGAAGGTTTTGGCTCATTGCATTTGGGTCTATTTTAATTTGCAAAGTTGAATCAGTGCTTTGTCTTAGCCCCTACTTTTTGTGATATTCTGCAGCGAGACACTTTATTTTTTATGTAATGTTCAGCTGTGGACCTCATCTTATTATAAGACGTTCTCACTGAACTGAACTGAACATAAGCTTTGATACCTTTACAGAGAGCCCATTATCAAAACCTTTTAGCAAAACCTACAGCACTGTGGAGAGATCCTCACCGAATGGATATGGGGGGGTTTTATATAATCACTCCTTTGATGCAGTGCTTTCATGTACAGCTGATACTAAGAGATCTCAGTCATATCTTTTTATCACTCTTGGCATACCCTTCACTGCTCCTTTTTTTAAATTTCTCTTATAAAATCTTTGAAAGCTTTAAAATCTTTAATAGCTGTAGATCTTAGCCACTTATTGCAATTTCTGTTTGACATCCTAATAAATTGTGGCAGAGTTTTATTCATATTTAATTTAGTTTTAGCATTTCTATCTTTTGACATAATGTTAGATGATATTTTGACCCTGTTTCCAGGAAAAAAATGGCTCACATAATTGCAGCTGATACTGAAAAAAAAAAGAGAGAACTGTTCAGTAGCTGTGTTCAGAAAAAGGGGCATTATACTAAGGGAAAGCATACTTGATTTAATAGTATGTATGTAAGAAAGGCCCTGAGTAGAAGCCCTCAGAGATTGCTTGTGTGAAGGACCTACACAGTTACAACTTAAAATTTCCATCTCTGAAGTGTAAATATGCCCGACACAGCTGAGAATTCACACCCAACAATAGGGGAGAAATACAAGTGAAGTGCCTATTATTGTGAGTCTAATACATCACTGTGGGATTATAACGCAGGAATCCCGCAGGGATCACTCCTTGGACTGACACTCTTCAGTCCATAAATGACCTCCCTATCACACATCAAGGAGTTGTTCCCTTGTTGTATGCAGATGACATATTTAAATGCACCATAGGAAAAACAGTGAGTGTATTCTCAGACCACCTGTTGATACACTTGGAGTACATTTCATGTTGGTGCAAAAAAAGTTGTGTTTGACACTGGGGAAGGGGTGTCCACACTTTTTCCATTGAGGGCCACATATAAGAATGGTTGAGCCGCTTTCATATTCTGCACCTTTAGGATATTAAAGGGGACAAATTATGCAAAAATCACTTTTTCAGGCTTTGTGTCCCTGGCCTGTCCATAATCCCCTCAAGTACCAGAAAAATCCATTCCCTCTCCCCCTCTCTTTCTCCATCTTTAATAAAATTTGTGCTGAAACAAGCCATTCTCAGATTTTACACCTAGTGGCCTCACCAGGGGCCTAAGCACTGGGTTAGGGCCAACCAAACCCCGAGGTTTGGTTTGCCCTCCCCCACCTGGAGGAAAGTTCTGCCCTCCTCTACTGATCTCTCAGCTACCAGCTGAGGTGCTGGATAGCTCAGTGGGTTACCCTGCTGACTACCGTCTGGGAGATTGATGGTTTAAATGCCAGTCTAAACTTTGAAGAAAAAAAAGGGTCTGTAATATCATGAGTACTGCATCCATTTCCTGAGAGGGGTGTGGTCAGGGGTGGGGTCAGACAGCAAGTTACCATTTAAAGACACAGACACAGAAGCGGCTCATTCTAAACAGGGCTGAAACAGAGGGGTTTTTAGACATGCAAAAATCCAATAGTGTAGTGTTTTTTCAGCAATAGACTTCACATGCATGTTTTGGGGACCTCTGAGAACAATATAAACTTGTCTTAAAAGGGTAAAATATGTTCCCTTTAAAGTCATAAACCAGTCTAGTGTAGATTAAGATATTCTTAGTTATTAAGTGTGCTCACAGTGGCTTACTAGTCAGTGGTTGACAAGGCAAATAACCAATCAATTTAAGGATTTTGGGGAGGCTAGTCAGATTTCAGGGGGACTTGGTTGGCCCTGGCCACCAGTGGCTGCACACATGGAACACTGTTGGCGCCGCTTTTTAGTGGGGTAACTAATTAGGGCATTATAAATCAAGATAACGTTATAACTTTAGTAGCTGATATCTTTTACATTGTCGTCTTAGTGTAGTCACAAATGAATAAAAACATCAATAAATTCTTCCTGTCAAAATGTTTGTTTACAGAATTAGCATGGTAGCACTGCCTTGTGCTGAAATTAAGAAGTGCAGTACAGTCAAGCAAAAGCTTCTTGTTCATATTTCATTTTACATTCAAAATTTGCTTGGGGCCAGTCAAAAGTTGGCCGCGGGTCTCATTTGGCCCCCAGGCCACAGTTTGGACACCCTTGTGTTAAGGGCTGTTAGAAATGTATTACTATTATGAGCTCCTTTAAAGCAAATGACATCTGGCCAAAGGAGGTAGCCTGGCATAGTGCTTTAGTAAAAGTAATAGTTATAGTAGCCGTAGTATATCCACTGCTATTTTGTTACTTATTGAATTTCAGTTCAGGATCCAGCAGTAGCCCTATGTTTTTGACTTTAGGAATCTGGCTAATTGACAGAACTAAGGATATCTTAATCTACATTAGCCTGGTTTGTAACTTTAATACCCTCAAGGTGTGGAATATGAAAGTGGCTCCAGCATTCTTATATATTTCAGTATGTGGCCCTCAGTGAAAAAAGTTTGGACACTCCTGCCTTAACACAAACTGAAGTTATCAAAATTTAAAAAATGAAATTGAATGAATTTTCCGAAACTAATTACAGGGCCGTGAAAAAGTATTTGCCCCCTTTACGATTCCTGGCCAGTGAGGCCTGCAGTTCTTTGAATGTCATGCTGGGTTCTTTTGTGACCTCCTGGATTAGTCGTTGTTGCACTCTTAGAGTAATTTTGGTTGGCCCACCACTCCTGGGAAGGTTCACTGTTCCCAGTTTTCTCCATTTGTGGATAATGGCTCTGACTGTGGTTTGCTGTGGCCCTAAAGCCTTGAAAATGGCTTCCAGACTGATAGATTTCAGTCACTGTGTTCTTCTTATTTGTTCTTGAATTTTCTTTGGATCGCGGCATGATACCTTTCTTTTTGAGATCTTGTAGTCTACTTCACTTTGTCTGACAGCTTCTATTTAAGTGCTTTCTTGATTCCACAAATCTGGCAGTAATCAGACCTGGGTGTGGCCAGTAAAATTGGACTCAGCTTTCCAAGAGCTGTGGTAAATCACAGTTAACTCATGATTAAACAAGGGGGGAATACATTTTTTACATAGGGTTGGATAGGTTTGGAACTTTTTTCTTTTTGTTAATAAAATCATCATTTAGAAACGGCATTATGTATTTACTTGGATCGTCTTTGTGAGATATTAAAATTGGTTTGATGATTTGAAACATTTAACTGTGATAAATATGCAAACCCAGAATCAGAAAGGGGGCAGATCCTTTTTGAAGGGCCCTGTACCTAGTTTGAGGGGGTGGTGTTAGCCATGAGGATGGGCTATGTTTATTCATATATATATATATATATATATATATATATATATATATATAAGTCTTAAATCATTTTGTCAGTACACCCATTCAACTGCACATTAATAGGATTTAGATGAGTAATGGATAAAATTAAAACAGATATCTTTGAAGTAATCAATGTTGTTTTCTAATTTGGACTAGAAAAACTTATTTTATTTACCTTGCTAATTATGTTAACCTACCCCTGAGCCAGTATTTTATCTCAGACAACTCTTGTTAATGAATAAATATCACTAAAGCTGTGTTAAAACAGAAATTTGCTTAAGAAAATCTCTTTATATATAAGGCCCATCATTGAATTGAAACAGTTTTTTCTCTTCAGCGAGGGACTGCGAGAAGCTTTACACAGGACTTTGGTGGAGTCGTCTCCCAGTAAGCTCTAGTGATTAACCACTTGGTCTCGGTTCACGCCCGGCTTTGCTTTAAAGTCTTTAGGCCATGTAAAACTACCACACAGACGCGAGTCCCTAGTGGACTCGCTTGCATCGTGTCTTTCATCTGGGTTTGTTTATTCAGTTGGCTTTGCTTTCATCCGCTGTAATTTGCTCTTGGCAGATTGTTCATTTTGAGTCACAGAATATTTAGCACAGAAATGCAAGATAGCTGCATTCAGGTGTGACTCATGGGGATGCACAATGGCTAATGCTCGCCTTGAGCTCAGTCTCAAGTTTTAGTCAGCAAAATAATGTTAAAGCTTCACGATTACTGTGGGCTAAACCACTCCTCCCTAGTTTATTGTGTTCCCAGTCTTCCATAATGAAATGTAGTTATTCAGTGTCTGTGAGGCATATGTGTGATGAGATTAAACCATGTTGGTTTTTGAGGATGTCTTGTAAAATGAGTTTTCCTTTTAACAAAAAAATGTGATGGAAAAAAAAACCTTTAATCTTATTAAATCCACATAAAATGGACAAACACTGATTTTGTTCCCCTAAAAACAGAAATAAAGGCTTTATCCCCAGTTCTCCTCTCGCCTCTAACATTGCAGATGCAAAGTGGGGCAACAGATTGAGCTCTGAGCAGATAGCATTCAAATGTGTCCTGTTTAGTTTAGGGAAGTGGCATTCATTCAGCCAGGCCATGTCAGGCTGTTCAATCTAATCTGCACTTCTCTTGACATATTGGCTTACGCCTGTTGTGCATTGCGCTATTTGACAGTCAAAATCAATGTGGCTTAAGTAGAGATCCGGATCAACAGCAATGACGGCATCTCTAACCTCCACATGCACACACACACACACTTCCTAACTTTTTAACCCCGAGCCTCCATGCAGATGGAGCCATCTGCAGCACTGCAGCATCATTTACAATCGATTTCATCTTTTCCCTATGATAAAGCCCTGTTCGATTTCAAACAGTCTCCTGGATCGAAACCTAAAGCGGTTTTCTCTTTGGGGTAAAACTCCATTACCATGTTAAGCAGTTGCCCTTTTTATGCTCCTGTATTTTAGTTTTACTGCTGTCTGATGCATTCAACAGGTCACTTGGATTTGGGCGTGATTGAAACTTTTTCCATTTCATGCACCTGGGTGTGCTGTTACCAGCCAAATGGATTTTTCACCATCAAATACTGTTTCTGTTGAAACCAGGCACATTATGGGTCAAATGGTTTTGTCAGAGCAGCAGGGTGTGCTCCACCCTGGAGATGCTTGACAAAAGGGCTGTTTGCCTGAGACGAAGAGGTATTGTAGGCTTTACAATGCACACTCTTTGTTGTGCTTGTTTTAGCCATCTGACTTCAAACGTATCTATTTAAGAAGAAGTCTTCTTGAGCTCTTTAATCATTTTTGGCACATTCAGCCAAATCTCCAGTTATTAGCATTGGCATTTTACAAAGTCATAATTGATTTTAAATGATTTAATTACAGAGATTCAATGTCACCCTCATACACAAAGACAAACAGCATAAGCACAACCACATTCATCTGGCCATCTGTTGACTGCAAAGCTATATTCTAAGGCTGGTTGACAGAAATTTCTTTGCCCTGTACCTTTTGACGTTTCATGAGCAATTTATTGAATCAGAAAGGTCCGCCCAGCTTGGATGATTTTTTTCTCAGTTCAGGTATAAAATATGTCTTAAAGTCTTAAATTTAATTTTCAAAAGTGTGAAGGAACGCTATAAGAACCATCAATTTATGATAGTAAAGTTGTAAATTTACAATGCTATGCAAGTTGATCTACATTAATACAAAGCTTAGGTTTCTTTGTGCAGATTAGATGAAGCATTAACCTGTTTGAAAGCAGGACATTTGACCAATAGGACACACCAGATATAAACTACCTACAAAGGCCTAATATAGGCTAGGCTATCATGCCTCGGAATAACACATCTAACATCAACTAAAACTGTAACTTTGTTCATTTATAACTTAACCCTTGTAAATTTACATCTTAAATCTCAGAATTTAACCCTTAGAGCTCATGTAGCATGGATCCGTGCCACAGGTACACCCCTTTGTAAATTGCTTGGTGATTTTTAAACCATAAGTTGTAGGCACTAACTTGTTTTTCCTATGAAAGCTCACTGTTGAGCCTTTCTAATTATGTTTTCCAAGCATTTGTAGCTCTAACAGAACATTTTCTATTGAGCCTGCAACTTGGCTGACTTTCTGGGGTGTCTGAGGACAGCGTTGTTGTCTACAACAAGAAGTGACAAGTTTATAAAAACATTAAATAACTTTCAAACCATACGTCATAGACAATTACTCTTTTTTTCTCTCTCTGAAAGCCGACCTTTTTGTCATTTGTTTGCTACCCTTGACGTCTCCATAGCTCTAGAGGAGGCCATATAAGAAACTTCAGTGACTTTTTGGGGTCTTTGAAGATTAAATCCATGGAGTTAGATCTGATAATAAGCGTCTTTTTATTAATTTTGTATCATTTTTGATCCTTTACTTTGGCTTTCTGCCATGGGCATCTCCATATTGTTTACCCGCAATGCATTGTTGGAGGGACTGTAGACTAATGGTAAGCTGTTGCAGCTCTAGTCTACTGTTTTGAGGTATGGCACAAATGAATCTAACTGCAAAAAAAAGTGCATTAAAATTTTTTCTATATATGTAAGTTTGAAAACCATAAGTCACAGAATGTTTATTTTTTCACTGTTTTGTCCCCAAGAGATGGGAGAACAAGTCTGTGCAAAGAAAAGGCTTAGTCACTATTGTTTACTGAGTGTTATCAATAAAAACCTTTGAGTTTTAAATTCTGATTTGTTTTTCGTTTTGTCTTTAGAGTCCTCTAACTTTTTTAAAAATTCAAGTGACATTACTGTAGATTTGTTCTTAAAGCCTGGGTTGTTCTGAAAAAAAGGATGTTTTACAAGCTTTTTAAGAAAAAAAGTTCAGATGAGACATGATGGTGAAAAAAATTGCTGTGAAGGTTAGGACTTGTAGATTTTATTTTAATCTTTATCTTGATTTTTGCTTTCTGTGGGCCTAAAAGGCTATATGTTCCCTTTTCTAATAAGCACAGAGGATTTCTAAAGAGCATGGATCTTCACCTGCTGCTGTCACCTGCTGCAATGGTGAATCATTGTATATCGGAGCTCTACAGATGATGGCTTTTCATGGTCATTTCAGAATGGATATGTGAGAAACGCATCTGAGCCACAACAAGGCTTGACTTTCCGTTTGTTTGCATGTTAACAAGTCAGGGTTTTTAGACTGCCTGCAGGTGTGCCTCATCTCACAGACCTGATACATACAGATCAGGTGTGGGGAATTTAGAGAATCGAGGTCTCACCTATTTTACTGTATGCCATGCACAGTTTGGACTAAGATAGAGAGGAAAATGATCAGTTTAAAGCCTTGATGTCACAAACATCCATGGCAACATTGGTAAAATACGTTGATAGTCAGATTCTTGATTCCTTTTTGATTAAAGGGGACATATTATGCAAAAGACACTTTTTCAGACTTTTCTAACAAAAAATTGTGCCCCTGGCCTGTCCACAGTCCCCTCAAGTATCAGAAAAATCCATTCCCTCACCCCTCTATTTCCCCACCTTTTAGAAAGTGTGTGCTGAAACAAACTGTTTTCAGTTTTTCCCCTCATGATGTCATGTGGGGACTTAGCCCCGCTCCCAGCTTTGGGCTGGCCCTCCCTGCTTGGAAGAAAGTTCCAACCTCCTCTCCTGATCTTTCAGAGAGGAAGATCAGGAGAGCTACATCCATTTCCTTAGAGGGGCATGGTCAGGGGCGGAGTCAGGTAGCTCATTAACATTTAAAGCTACAGACACTGAAACAGCTCGTTCTGAGCAAGGCTGAAACAGAGGGGTTTTTAGACACACAGAAATCTAATAGTGGAGTGTTTTTTCAGGAACAAACCTCACAGGCATGTTTGGGCGACCTCTGAGACCAATATACACTTATCTGAAAAGGGTAAAACATGTCCCCTTTAAGGGCACAAGCCTAAATGTGCATGTGCATAAAGATATTCTCTAAACATCTACTATTAGTGAAGCTTTTTTAGTTTAACAATGGTATGTCACAGGAAAGAAACATAATAAGAGTGCACTTTTGTGCTTTTCAGTAAAACCCCAATTTATAATTTCATTGGAGAAACTCCCTTTATTTGCGCAGAGTACTTTTATTTTGAATAGTTCTACAGCTCAACTATACACTGAAAGTTGCCCGCACTGAATTCAGAATTGATTGAAAAAACTGAAATTTGCTTTTCTGAAACTGATACTTCAGGATTCCTCATCTGAGGGTAGATCAACTCAGAGCTCAGGGTTAGATTCTGAGTTTGTTAAGCTTCCTTCTTGAAGTGGGCCTCTGAAGTGATTCTCACAGGAGCTTTAAAGAGAAAACAAACATTTCTTACTTCTCATATTTTTAGTCCTGAGTAAGTCCACTGCCAAGAATTACTTTATTGAAGTTGTCCCTGAGAATTCAACACTACTGGATGTTTTACCCTTCAAAATTTAAAAGCAAAGTGATTTAGTGCAGGAAGTAAAGTTATGTTGTCCTCAGACAAAGGAAAAAATCAATGCTCATTAATTCCTCAATGACTAATTGGTGCTCTGAAGTTCAAATGAGTCCTAGTCGCAAATGGCAGACATCAAATCTTTAATTGAAAGTTTCACAATAAAAGCTCAGACAATAAAGGCGAGGAGTAGTTTAAAAGAAAATGCTTTTTGAAATTGAAAATGAATTTTTGTTTTGATTTATAATGACGGTACTCATCCCTATCATGTAACAAAAAAAAAGCTTGGACAGGAGGAACATCAGACGTGAAATTATGCAGTGTTTTAAAGGTGGTAGTCTTCTTGGAGTCGAGTGTGAAAAACGCCACAACATACAACATACTCCATGTATCATTTGTCATGATGGATGAGACTCTCTACTAATGCAAACCAGAACCCAGAAAAAGAAGACCTAATGTAGTTAGGACATTAGCATCCGACATCCTCACTAACAAACACTCACACTGAATGAAAATTAAAAGAGCTACATTAGCCAGAGCAGCGTACTTAGGAAGCATAAATGAATAGCAGAATAAACAAGAATTGTCGAATGGAAGCAAAGATTAGTTGGCCTTAGCTCTTTCATTTTTCAATTAAATAAAACAAACATTCATATCATAGGAGAGTCTGAACCAAACCACAGCCTAAGCAGAGGTGAGGGGATTTTAAATAAGCATACAAATGACTATGATGAGAATTATAAAGCATCCACATTCAGATTAGTCATGTACATTTAATTCCCGCATGTGGACTCTTTATCATTCATTCCACTGTATTTATACTTCAGACTGCAGTGGCTTGCATGGTATACCACTAATTAGCTTTAAGTGTTTGAGTGATGCGCCCTGGCAGCTCTGCTCTGATCTGCTCCTCAGTTAATCAGTCCTAGGAGCTCTGCTGTAGTTAAAGCGTGGTAAGACATGAAAATAATTCAGTAGTCCAGGAGACTCATGTGCACTTTTACACTTTGAGTCAACAGAGATTAGCGTTACATTGATCTGTTTAGATTGGATGTCACATAGTGCTGTTTATCATTACATGAAAAGAGCAGGTTTCTTGGTTTACACTCGAGTGCCTCTCAGATTGTGTCCATGATTCCTGGTGTTTTTTATATTAAGATGTAGAGCTTTTCATCTGTTTATCTAGCATTCATGGCACAGGTTTATCTTATGCACAAAGAGACAAGCATTCCTGCACAATTACAGCTCCATCATCATCATCATCACGCTGAGTGCTCATTCAGAGGGAGAGAGGCCATTTTTCAATTTGGCCCTCATCCGAGCGGGCGGTGAATTCAGCTGCACCATATGTATACAACTCAGTCGGCAAATCATTTCAAGGTTATCAAGGAGACAGTGGCAGCCTTTATATAGGGCTTCATTTCACTTCTATTATGGGATATGGCAGGGAGCAGGCCCCACACCGCAAAGCTGTTCCCTAACAGCGTTCTGTGGTGCTA
Source organism: Cheilinus undulatus (assembly GCF_018320785.1). NCBI lineage: Eukaryota > Metazoa > Chordata > Actinopteri > Labriformes > Labridae > Cheilinus > Cheilinus undulatus. The sequence goes on from NC_054882.1 coordinate 33,761,476, forward strand.
TAACATCACTTCCCATCTGGTCAACACCTCCCTCCACTGCGAGCGGCGTCTGGCTGGAGAGCGAAAGAGGGAGGGAGATGGAGCGAGGAGGGTTTAGTGAGTGGAAAGAGGTGAGTGGTGGAAGGATGGAGGAGAGTGGAAAGGCAACATTAAAAAAGAGAAAACATAAGAAGGGAAGCTGGCAAAGGTAGTAATGCAAAGCCGGTGGAGTCAGAGCAAAGACATTGGGGAAATCAGAAAAGCTCAGAGCCTGTCGGTGGAGTGTGTGCATTTGTTTGCTGGGTTCGTACTAGCACAATTCTACCCACACAAAATAAAAAAGAAACCCAAAAATAAATATGGTTGCAGACAGTTTTGTAATTCCCAGCCCGCCTGTCGTGATCAAAAGGTGGAGACCTACAGCGGTCTGTGAGAATAACTTATCCAAAAACAGCTTTTGGCTGGTGTAGTACTTGAAAAAAAAAGGGAGAACTGGGATGAAGGGCTTGTCTTTGGTTATGCATAAAAATGTTAAGATAATGTTAAACTCTCAGAGCACAATACAGTACTTTAACCCTACAAACTGGAGGCAGTTTTAGAACGCCTGTTAGTAAAAACTCTCACTCTAATGTTAAAATATCACAAATTATTACAGCATATTTTAGAAATACAGTAGAATAAAAGACAACTTTCAGGATGAAAATCCATCGAGGGATACTTCATTCAGTTGGGTGCAAAAACGCAAAAGGTTACAGATAAACAGCCCTGAGAAAAGAGGGCATTTTGTGTGTAAATGTTAAGAGTAACCTATCTGAATACTTCTGCCCTAACAACGCCAGCCTCTCCTCTTGATGGGTGAAGACATTCGTCCAACATGAATGGCAGTAAATGGGAAAGGCATGGCCCATGGCTCTGGTTCCCCACCTTTTTTCCTTGGGGACCCTCTTCTAGTATCTAAGAAAGGCTTAGACCCCCCCAGGACCCGCTTGGGAAAATTAAACATCAATTTTAATTATTTTCATTGAGAATACTCTGACATAATTTGCCAACACTGACCTGATCTTGACAGAAAAATACATGTATAAATTATTCATTATTATGATGCCATATTAGGGAAACTTTAGAAAAAAATAGAATAAAAAGGGTCTTGTATTTTCAAGAAAAAAAAAATACTATGGTTTAAAGTTAACAATTTCAGAGAAGAAAAAAAACATATATTTTTTTTAACTATTAATGCTGTAAATATACATGAATCAAATTTTTTTTAAAAATGAGATTATAAAGTTGAAAAAAATGAAGGTCAAACCACTGTTGTTGATTTTTAATTTTAAAACTGAACACTTTTCAAATGCAAAAATGTCAAGGTTTCCACCTATATTTACAACTTTTAAGACTCTTAAATACTGAGATTGTTTTCTTGTAAATATACAACTTTATAATCTCAAATATATTGATTTTACCTACCAAAAAATTGCGTTTATTCCAAAATTGTTTTTACATTTTCTAGGGTGGCCCTAATACATTGTCATCATGGTTCTAATCATGATTATTGTTTTTGTTTTTAATCACATCTAATTTTGACTCATCAAAACAGAAACAGATCACCTGTAAAGATTCTCAGATGGGGAAACTGCTCTCTCAAAGAGCCTTCTCTGGAAAATCGATGTGAAAAAACTGCAGCCAAATTTTGCCCTTTGAAATTTTCTGAATCAAACAATCCTCTGGGGGCCGTATGGGAAGCCATGGGAGCCTAATGTGGCCCCTAGTCTCCAGTTGATGATCACTGATCTATGGTAATTTAAAGCTTAAATGTGAAAATGGTGCAGTTTGATCACAACAGTTGGTAGAAGTCTAAATCCAATAGCCAGTTGCATGAAAATGATAACCTGTCTGCACAGGGATATTAAGTGTGGCATCACAAAGTTAGGTTTTCCTTACTGTTGTTCAGCCTCGATGTCAAACTGGACATATTACCCCATTTTTGCGACAACAGATGTCACAAAGTTACATCATATACCCTATTACATACCCTGTATGTTAACCATGCAAATGGATTTGATCTTAATTTTTAATATGCTGGTGAATGTGTGAAGATTGATCGTTGGCTTAAAGTCAGTATGAACTCACATGTTTTTACCCACACAGCCAAATTGATTGTGACTGCATGCTCTGAACTGTTAGCAAACAGTCCAGCAACAAAGCAACATCATCCAATTAGAGGCTTGTTTCCACCACCAATAATAAATTCCTGAGTTGCTGGATGTCCTCACAAAATCCTTGTAAACCAAGTGCAGGGTCTCATAGCTGTTTATCCAGTATTTGGTAACAGGAGGTGCAGTCTAGTGGCTTTGTGTGAACTATTTTGCTTAAAAATAACAAAGAGAGCAATAATATTATGTTTTAACTGTACATGAAAATAATTAAGAAAGGCTAAAAAAAGTCTGCATATTCAAAAATAGTTTTACGGATTTGTTATCAGCAACAAATCCCTTTAAAGAGACCCTGTAAAGTGAAAAATGCCTTTTTTTTCACCTGTTTCCTAGCTGGGTTTAATTTGGGCGGGGCAAATATGTAGACTGGTGATGTCACCGGCCACAGTAGGGAATAACCCCGCCCCTCTAACACTACAATATAAAATCATAGAGTAGTTCATCTCAGCACAGTCTGTTGTTAGCTGATGTCATTGCCTTCACTGAAAGTAAACAGTCATAGAAATGCAAATTTTTTGGTTCGTTGTTAGGTAAATTTGGCAAATCTATCAGCCACAGTGGCCTATTGATAATTTGAAGCGTCATATCAGAGATTTGAGCCAGAAAAAGGATTTGTCTCTGCTCTGGCATAGAGCCAGGCAGCTACCCTCTAATCATAAGGTCAAGGGGCAGGCTAATCATATGAGTGCTTTTGTCCATTCAAAATTTAGCTTTTTCTTTAAAATCTGCAGTGTTGGGCAAGTTCTCTTTGTCCCCTGAAAAATAGTAACTAGTTACAGTTACTAGTTGCAAAAAGTAACTGAGTTAGTAACTGAGTTACTGCTTTGTAAAAGTAATTAGTTACTTTGAAAAGTAACTCAGGCATTACTTTTTTCACTTGAATCCTCATTATTGCACACATCATATTAATTTGTGTTGTTATGACAGTGTGAGAGGAAATAAAATTTGTTGGAAAATGGTGAAACAATAGAACTCAGTAGAATTTTTCTCAATTTTTGACAGTGTTAAAGCATTTTTAACACTGTTTAAGAAGTCTAAAATAGATCTAGGCTACTCTCCTGACAGAGTAAAGATGAAATCCTGGCTGCTCTCTGAATATTTTTTAACATGGCGGTCCTATCCCTCATCTTATCTTTTTCTCTTATTTTTCTGAAGACAGCGGACTACACAGCTTATATCAGAAGCATGTCTTTAACAGCATATCTTGCTATCAGTCTGTTTAGTACTTCCTTAGTGACACACTCTGCAGCTGGCGGGGAATTAAATCCAGTCTTGGGTTGTTTAGATGGGGCGGTTCCTCCCTGCTTGCTCTGCCCAGCTAACGTGAGCTGTATCTGGGTTAGCGGTGTCTTTAGCATCCGGGTCTCTGGAAATTAGTTTAGCTGAAGCGTGTTGTTTAACTCAGTACTTCGTAACGTTAAAATTGCTGTTCGTGGAGGTGGAAAGGTTTTACTTCCCTGTTCTTTTTCGTCCTTTATCCCAAGGATTGAAAAGTAATTCTGGTGTTTCCAAGACAGAGAGCTCACACTCGAGTGCTCAGCCATGAGGTGTGTGTGCATGCCCCGTGTTTGTTTGTTTCTGCAGAGGCTGTTCTCTCTCCCAGGATGCTGATGTGCTTACCACTCTGTCACGTCGTCTGCCGAACCGGATGTTTGCTTACCCTCATCAAAGAGTTGTCAGCTGTAAAAGTAACAAGTAATGTGTGATCTAAATTCCCAGTAACGGTAACGGCATTATTCATTTTGAAAAGAAACGCGTTACACTACTAGTCACCATAAGAAGTAATGGAGTTACTGAACACTTAAAATCTGAGAGGATCGTATTTCTCATGAGTGGGCGGGGCTTCAGCTCATTCAACCGACACACCCACAACATCCTGGAGCAGTTCTTACTGCTTCATTTTTCATGATTTGAAGCATAATTTTATAAACTTAGAGATGTTTCGTTTTACTAAAAATTGACCTGGGGGTTCATAACACTGTGGCCTGTCATACAACAAACCTAAATACAGATTTGTTTGATCACTTTACATGGCCTTTAAATTCCACATTGATTCTAGTGTTGCAAACAATGGGTGCGTGCTCAGAGCCATTAACCTTTTCTCCCCTTCTTGTTATTTTGTACACAACAGAATGAATAGGTGATCATTACTCCACACCTGCTGTTTCTGGTTCTTAGTATTTAATCACAGCATAGGTTTGATATGTTTCCTGTTTTTTTCAGTCTTTTCTCTCTCTTTACCCTGCGTGTTTTGTCACTTCCACAGTTCTCTTTGTCCCCTGATTTTTTTTTTCATTTTCCTCTCTTTGTGTTTCTTTCTGATTGTTCCCAAGCTTTTCTTCTTGTCCTTCCTGTTTTATTTTGTAGTTCTTGTCTCTTGTGTCTTATTTCTAGTGTTATTTCTTTGTTTTCCTCCACTGTGATTGTACAATTAGTCTCACCCTTTGTCTGACTGTCCAAGTCTCCTGGGTTTGATTGTCCCTGTGTGTACTTGGGAGTTGAGAATCTTAGACGGGGTTGGAGGAAAAGTTGTTGGAGCTGGTATTTGTTAACATTTAAAGGATTTTGCAAATTTAAAAGCAGCTTTGCAATAAAATGATTGCCTAGTGTAATAGTAGCACAGAGTCTGCTAGCATCTGAAAGAAAGCTTTATTTGCATACAATGAAAAATGTGTTCTCTTCTTTTTCTTGCAATCTGCTAAACATATGCACATAACTGTCACTGATGTAACTGGTTAGAAATGAACAGCATATTGAATGCAATGGGGTCTTAAACTATATATCAAGAGGGTCTTGAAAAGGTCTGGAAAAAGTCTTGAGTTTGAAGGCATATACTCTGATCACTGAGCCAAATGAAATGGGTCAGTAATAGGAGCCAGAATTCTGATCATGAATTCTTAGTTTTACATTAAAAATAGAAATATTAAAAAAAGAAAACCACCAAGAAGCTTCAGGTCACAATAGTAAACTATTACAATAAAATCTTCAACATAGATTCACCTAACTGATCACTCACGTTGCTGCCTGACAGATCATTTTGGAAGAATCCTCGCTGTTGCACATTAGGCTGGAGATATGCTTAACTCATAAGTCGATGCATCATGGCTGCATCAGTTTGACATGTCACCTGTGCACTTCCTCAAACAGTAACACAAGATGCAGTGCCTTCATTGGTTGAAACTGTGTGGAGGTGTGGGCAGTGTGACAGTCAACACAGCAGCATAAACCAGGTGTACAATTCTCCACACCTGTTTTTGTGACTGCACAGAAACATGTCTGTCAAACCAGCTGGGCCTGATAAAACCTGCTTTAAAAGTTGATGTTTAATCCTGTAAAATAGAGAAAATAAGATTGGTGTTTCGGCTTAATCAGGAGCCGTGCAATCTGGTGACCTTCAGTGGAGCACGTCTACTGCTATTTGTATCATGATTGTTTTTCATTAAGTGTAAAGCTGATGAGAATATTTGATAAATAATAAAACTACACTAAGAGACATTTGGAAGGACACTTTCTGTTTTCATCAGCTGCTGTAACGACGACATCTGCAAACGCAGTCGGCTGAGTGTCACCAATTAACACTGTCCTTAATTAAACCGATCCACTTGCAGTGTAACATCCATGCATGGAGGAAAATGTTGCAGAATCACAGTGCAGACAGTGTGTTCTGACCAGTCTAAGCTGATCTCATGCTCCTATTGAGTATTGATGTTACTGTTATATTAGCTCTGAGCTCAGAAATAATATCATATAACTTCATGGAGTGTCTCCATGTTATGCCATTTCATTTTTGTCAGTTTAACTGGTTTAATGTTAAAGATACTCACAGTGTATGCAGAAGTGCAGACTGCATGATGGGATGGATTAAAGCATATCTGAAACAGCAGAGCACAGTTGTTCTGCAGTGTGCAATGATGCATGTGTTTCTGTGATATGGCTTTAAATCTCTCAGTAGGTTATTGAGTGGGTTTGCATGTACAGTCAAGTATTGGTGCATGTGCAGTGGTGTGTAGATGCAGAGGATATGTTGTTCATAAATTGGCTCTGTCATTAAGGAAGTAGGTAAATGCCACAGTCACTATATGTGGTTTCATGACATGTAGGTTAATAGAAAAGGGGTGGGTAAGAGTTAGAGGGAGGGGAAAGGAGAGAGAGGGATTGTTGATGAGCTCTGAGCCAAACAGAAATCAGCACAATTTGCCTAATAAAATTAGGGCCAGTTAAAGTCTACAAAGCCAGCCGCTGGTTGAGAGAGGACAGCATTCACATCAGGACTGCAGCTCACTGAAAAACAAGAACTTGACCCGTGTCTGTTGTTGTCCCTCGACCACACACCTGCTGCCGTGGCTTTATATCTTGTCAGACTTCACACCTGCCTTAAGCTCTCAAGTGAGGCACCACCTGGCACCCGGCCACCTCTAAATCTTTGCTTGACCCAGAGAGTCTGAGGTGGGCTCAAAGGGGAGCTATGCATCAACAGACAAAGGAGGAAAGGGACCCTCCCAAAACGGAAGGGGATGAGGAAACCTCAATATCGGCCTCAGCTAAAGCCCTGGACAGTCCCTCCTCTGAGACTTTTGGAGCTCAGACAGAGCAGGCCCATGCTACCCTCACCCCTAACCCTCGCATGGGATGTGGGTGTTTGTGTCAGCCATGGTGTCTGCTCCTCACACTCACACTAGTCCTGCTTTCTCTCCTTGGCAGCTGGGCAGTGGTCCATCTCACCCTGGGGACCCACGGTGGATCGGCTTTTCGGGTCTCAGCCAGCTACGATCAGCGGATTCCACAGGATGACGCAGCCACCATTGAACCCCACTTCACCACCAACTGCACCATGAGTAAGTGGACACATCCATGTTCTTTTATACAGAAATGATAGGAGGTTAATGGGGATGAGGCTATGGCTGGGCAATATACCAAGTCTTTATTTCAATGTATTATTGAAACAAGCCATGGGGTAAGACAATATCACCTTATTCAATACAGTGTATGTTGGCTACCCATATATAAAACTCATATCAGCTGTATTTATCTGCCATATGTACAAGTAAGTTTGCAGAATTTTAGGCATCAGCTAAAGTCTTTTACTTTGTTCATCCTCAGTGTGTTTTAACGACTGAAGTTTTAGGTCTGACCTACATTATTCTGGTTTGATGTAAGTATTGGCTAAATTGAATTTGGAGCTATCTGTATATTGGATTTGAGCAAAAATCCAATGTTGTGCATATCTTAATACTGGGTAATTTCTCATTTCTAATCATCAAGTGTCAAGAAGACTCCTGAAAACTGTCCAAATTGCACAGATATGCTGACAGCATTGGGAAAAGTGGGTGGCAGTGGCAAAATCCTTGCCAGCTCCACCCACTTTTTCAAACATTGTAGATGTATTTGTGTAATTCGACAGTGCTTTCCATCATTTTGATTTCACCAGTTATAGTAATGGAGATTTTTATCAGTTTGAAACACAAGGCATTCAAGAGTGTAGAAACGTTGTACAACCTCACTACATATGTGGCCACTGTTTCTGTACAGTTCAGTAGATTAGCTCATGCTTGTCTGCAATTTCTGGTGATATAAGAAGAAAATGTTTCCCTATATTCAGAGCTTGGACTTCTGTTTTTGTTGTCAAATGAATTGCATCAGTATGGTTTGATTATAATATCAGTCTTATCTAAGATTTTGGGAATCATCATTTTATTTCCTCTTTTTTTAAGGAGCTTCTTTGGGATAAAAGTTGTTTTTCATGTCCTTTTATATTTACATGTTAACATTGGACAGCTGGCTGTTTACACGTGTGTTTATGTGACATTTGGAGCAAGTGATATCATTTGATAGCTTTCAATATCAAGATATGAGTGAGATTAAAAAATATTCACATATGACTTTTGGCCTGTATCACCCAGCTCTAGACAGAACTTTTTTCTCTCTGTTCAGATTAATTTTTACTAAAAATACATAAAACATATTTTTATGCTTCTCTTTTCTAAATTGAGTAAGACAAGGCAAGACAACAATACTGTATGCTATATTATATGCATCAAGCCTTTTCTGTGTGCATTATACAGATAAAAGGAAGCTCTGAAGAAAGAAAACAAAATATTTGAACAAATAGATACATAAAATATAGATAAAACACTAAGTATGTAAGATCAATTTTAAAGACAATAGGATGATTTTATCAAAATAAAGGCTTGAATGTCAAACTAAAGTACAATAGAAATGAAGAACAGGCACAAAACAAATGTTTTTAATCTAAATTTAATGAGTTTATGTTTGGAATATACTAAGCTCTTACAGACGTGGTTGTGATTGTTTGCAACATAGTGATGAAATGCAGCTTCACCATGAAGTCAGGACAGGAAGAGAATTTTGTTTGGTTGAAACATTTTAAACAAGGCAAGAATTTTATTCTAGGCCTGTACCATTCAGTGACTTGGAAACTAATAACACCTTTAGATCTGTTCTGAAATCAGCTGGGAGCCGAGGCAGGCATTTTAAAATCAGAATACTGAGATCTACTTTTTTACAGTCTTGGTCAGGACTCATGCTGCATTTGAAATGATCTGTAGCTGTTTCATGTTCATTTTATGAAGGCTAATTAACAGACCATTACAACAAATTAATCCTAAAGGGGAAAAAGGCATGGATCTGCCTCTCTTGACCTTTTAAAGATAAAAATCTTCACTATGGCATTTATAGTTGAAATATTCCTATATTTCGTGCTTTCTGAATGTATTATTTTTATTGTTGTTGTTGTTTTATTGTTATATGAATAACATAATTTCTAATTAAAAATATCATTCAATAATAATAATTATCATTATAATTACAAAATCATTAATAATTAATGATGAAAATACTAGTGATAGTAATTATTATTATTATTATTATTATTATTAAACTAATTATTCTTATTATAACTAATTATTATTATTATTATTATTATTATTATTAATAATAATAATAATAATAATAATAATAATAATAATAATAAAAACTAATTAACTTTTAATAAAAATATCTTTAAATCAATAATATTAGTATTATTATTCACACCAACCATAAACAGACACATTGTGATAAATAAAAAACAACATAAGGTCTGAATTACTGCCAAGATGATGAACAGAGCTTCAGTTTAGTTTTTGGTTTTGGCTTCCAACTATCATAAAACAAGATAAAGGAGGTTAAATGTTTACTGTCCAGTATGCTATGATGCACTCGAGTTATCTATGGGTTTTATCATGTCTGGTAAATGTTTCACTGTAGTTATATTTTGGCCCCAGGAGTGCAAAGGTTGGCAATTTTCTTGGGCTTCATGCTCGAAGGGGCCTAAAGATGAAGTCATATTTACCAATTATTTTCAGTAATAAAGTTGTGTATTTATTATGTAATTAAGGGACCAAGAAGAGTGGAAAAATTACATCTAAATAGATTTCGATAATCCAGAATGTCCCTGGCCCAAACAGCCTGAAGATATCTTCAGGTAAATGATAGTTTAACCTAATAATGAGGATTTATATTTTTAAACTTTTGTAAGTTCCATCTGGTCAAGAGATATTTTAGATTATTATGATGCTGGTAAGTTTGAGTTATGATACTCTTTAAAGAGGGAATAAATAAGTACCGTTTGGTATTTTGGATTTATAATTCAGGATTAGATGTCCTGTACTTATCTGTCTTTGTGCACAGATAAATGATGCTTCAAAATGATTGTTTACCTGTAATAAATGCTGTTAGCTATATATAGAAGGGGCTCGTATCGGTCTTTACCTGGGGCTTCCAAATGACTTAACCCCTCCCTGCTGTTAATGACTGCTGTTCTTCAGTCAGTTTTTATTTATATGGCTCAGATTCACAACCATATTTTCTCACGATACGCTTTTACACTCTCTTTGTTGAATTGAAGCTATTAACAAAGACCTAACATGAATCCACCGTGAGCACAGCACTTAGCAGCATTCACTAAAGTTACAGTGGTGAGGAAAAACGTCCTTTTACCAGAGAGAAACCTGGAGCACAGTCAGACTCCTGTTGAACAGCCATCTGTCAAGCTGTGCTGGACGTAAGTGGATAGAAAGAGAGAGACGGGTAGAGACAAACAACACTGAAAAATACAGATTTACTGCTTACCTGGCCATAAATCCGCGTTCAAGTTATTTTCTTTTATACGGCTATTACATCAGTAATAATGGTTACATTATGTAGAATTAGGTGTTAAAACCAGGTTTGATAGATGACTGATCACAGTAATAATAAAATTAGGAACTAACTTTATGATGAAATGGGGCAAACTGATGTTGATAATGATAGCAGCTGATGTTAGATTCATTTAAAATGCTGATAATCGATGTAGAGCTGATTTAGACAGGCGGGTCCACAGCAGTAATCTGTTGCTATCCATAAAAATGGTAGTAGACTGATTATTCTAATATTAACATCTGCAGCAAGAACAATAAAAAGAGGAGGTAGTTATAGCAATTCAAGTTCTTAGATTGACTTAAACATTGAAATAGATGTAAAGCATGTGATGCAGGAGTCAGGTAAAAGCCTCATAACCAGCACTAAAACTGCATCAAAATGTAAAAACTACTAACCAATACAACCTTAATATGGTCCAAGTATTGCTTGATATCTCTTGGGTCCTTCATGTGTTTTCAATTGTTTTCCTTGTCTCCACAGTCACACTTCCTGTGTTATGTATGCAGCCTAACTGTGTCTGCAGGGTGACCAAGTTCCCAAAGCAGCTCAAAACATGCCAAACAGGAAAATTGCTCAGTAGCATTTTGTGATTTTTAACTTAATTTCACCGTGTTGTGCAATGAAATACGTAGACTGCTCAGGACTGAAATAATATCCCTCTCTGTCAACCTCGAAAGCCCCTGAAATTGGATTAATAAAACTGATCTAATTTCCTCTGAGCTGGCTGCAGCGGCACAGCAACCGTGTACAGAGATGTTTGTTCAACAGAAAGAAGCAGAAACTAAACAAGTGAAGAACATAGTGGTGAATTATAAGTATTTGAAGGAAGCAGATGTAGTTATGATGTATATGCATGCTCTGACATTAAAGCTAAATGAAGTAACTTTATTTAATTCAGGCTTATGTTGGAAAGTTATCTAACTTGTTTATCATGAGCCTGCTAAACTCTTACAAGAGGAATTAAAAAAAGAATAATGACCAAGAAAATGCTCCAACAATAGCTACCATTGTCCCTGTTATCTTAGAAATGTTCTAATTAGATTTGCAATGATGTCCTCATAATTTCATTTAATCACAGTACTTCCCCGATACCCCACATCATCTTAATTTAAGCTCCTTTTCAGTAACAAATTTGAGGGGAAATCTTACAGCAGACTTTATTTCTGAATGTAAAAGCCTCTATTTCTGTCTCAGTTTTGAAACTGAGTTGCCTTTAGAAGTGAAGTAACAGTTACAAACCACTCTACTGCATGTTTGTTAGATGTTGGCAGAATAATGTCCACTGGACGTAGAGGACACCTGGGAAATGTTCTTGTTACGTGAATTTCCCTCCCGCTAAACAGACAAAAGAATGACAGATGGAGCAGCATTGTGTGAAACAGCCTTCAAAGTCTAGTCTATTCTGTTTCCTGTTACTGGATACCAGGAGGCATTCAAATGGGCTTTTTTCTTGTATTTTTCTACAGAAGCACACAAAGCATCTTAAACATGGTGATCATTCTCCAGGGCCTTCTTATGAATTCATAGAGATGCACCCAGTCCAGAGAATTTAATCTCCTCGGCTTTTATAGAGACAGAGTCTTTGAGCTTGGCTACAATGAAACGTCTTCAACGCTGGGTCAATATTTACCTCTGGATGTAGAGGACCATCGTTCAACAGGAGATTTCTCTTTGACATTTTTTCCCCCATATTCAGTCCAAATGGGCTATTCAAGCTGACGGTCAGGTCAGAGAGGTTAGTTTTACCTAACAACTCGTGTCCTGATTCAGATACGTTTCTCACAGCTGGCTGACCTGAGAACAAATCAGCAACACCTGATTCCACCTCAGTACAGTATCTAGATCAGGGGTGTCAAACTCAATCATAGCAGGGGCCGGATTCTGAATTTGGGTCTAACCTGAGGGCCTAACAGGGTCAATATTTAACCATTGACCATCAATCTAAATGGTTTTGAGATTATATGGTCAACATGATAAGTTACAAACTCAATATCTGAGATAAAAAGTCAAACATATTTGTTTTAAAGGTAAAAACACGGCATTTAACGTCAAAATAATGTTTTTAAAAGGCAAAATATGTGATAGAATACTGAAACCATGATTGTTAACAGTCAAAAAATTAGATAAAAGTAAAAATCATGAGTTTTAAATGTCAAAATATGAAATAAAATTCAAAATCATGAGTTGTAAGGGTAAAAAAAATAGGTAAAAGTCAAAGTTAGGAGTTGAAATGGTAAGCAAAACTGAGATAAAATTAAAAATCATGATATTAAACGATCAAAATGTGAGATAAACATAAAAACCATGAGTATGAAACGTCAAAATATGAGATTACATTTCAAATGCGTGAGTTTTAAAAGTCAAAATATGAAATAACATTAAAAATCACATGCTTTAAAGGTTTATAACAGAGATAAAAGTCAAAGTTGGGAGTTGAAAAAGGTCAAACCATGAGATAAAAGTCCAAACCATGACTTTTAAGGTCAAAATAGGATTTAAAATGTGAAATTGTAAATATAAAAGGTCAAAAAATGAGAGAAAAAGTCAAAGTTATTAGATGTAAAGGTTAAAATATGAAATAAATTGTCAAAACCATAACTTTTAGTTATGGGAGATGCAAAATTGAAAATATAGAGAAAACACAAATTTCTCCTAGATTTCTGACTTTTAATCAAATTATTTTTACTGTTTACCTTTCTAAATTTTATGACTCAACAAGGATATTATAAATCATCAAGGTTAAGTTTACATTTTTATACTGGAGTAAATCTGGAGCTCTCATACTGGTGGGCCAGTTCTAATAAAGATATCATATGAGCTGGTGGGCCAGGTATAACTGCACCACAGGCCGGATTTGGTCCCCGGGCCTTGAGTTTGACACCCCTGATCTAGATGAAGGTGTCAAATAGGGAAATGCATGCGCATGGGGAGAGAGGAGATAAGGTCAGACTTTGGGGTGGAAACTAAAATGAGCTCACACAGCCTCATATTTAGATGTCTTCCCGCTAACTTTAACTATAACCTTAACTTTATCAGCAAAATAGACTAACTCTATGTCGAGGTTCATGGGATGTTTGGGCTAATGTGCTAAAAAAAAAGTCATCCATTAGAGTTCTGTTTTGTTTTAATGAGTTTCATTATTCATATAGTGGCATTATATTATTAAAATAATTACTGGAAAAATACTGCTGGGTTTTCCTTACCTGTAGTCACAAAAAAATCTCAGAAGCACGTGCACTGTTTCTGTTTTTCTTCAACTTCTCAGCAGGTAGCTGTGCACCAGCAGAAGGCAAACCTTAAGTCATGTCACAGTGCATTTGTAGGTCACTAATACAGATGAGAAGACGACAGATACATAGGACAGCCTTCACTTTGTGAAAATATCCCCATTATGTTTTGAAAGCTAAGATGAAGAGCCTTGTTCTGTTGTCTTTATGGAAACATCTGTGTCTATTACTGTCTTCCTCTGCCCAGTTCCTTGTCACATTGTAAGACTTATAACAGATGTAAAGGTTATATCATCATTGTTGTTACTCTTATCATACAGAAGAGGTATGGAAGTGTAAACTAGGCTGTAACACGATGATAGTCGACATATTCTAAGGCAGATGTAAGGTTATTTGCCGTCTCAACAGTATCGCCAACATGTGTACGAGTTGCTATCTTCAGAGCCACAAAAGGCCCCACACAACTTCCCATCTGCCCCCAAGAATGTTATTGTATTCAGGAAAGTGAGGAGGGAAACATTTTTTTCATCCTCTGAAGCTTTTAAATCTTACTGAAAACCATTGACAGTTTTATCAGGAATGACTTAAGGTGAGCTTTCACTAACCAGTAGGAAACATGGAGGAGAGCCTCTGTTCCAGAGCTGTGCTTGCTATGCTGGTTGTAGTGAATAGCAGCAGCTGAAACAAATCCTCTTCTCTTATTGCTGCAATGTTACCTGTGGATTCTCTTTTCTAAAATGAGGGCAAGTTATCTTTTAACAAGAACTTTTTGACTGATTTGACTTTATTTTGAAGGAAAATGAAGAACTTCAGGTTGATCAATGAATATTAAGGGTGCTTTCACACTAGGCCCAGTCGCTGACATGGACTGCAACATCGATCCATGCCTGGGCCCACTTGAGTATGTACTCAGTCTGAAACAGCAGGTGTCAGTATGCATGTAACAGGTTTACAAACCTGCCAAGGAGGAGAAAGAAGAAGGAGCAACCATGGCAACCACTCAGGTCCATCCTGCTGCCATGGATATTTTAAAATCCCTTTTTAAGATACCAGCAACGTTTCTCTTCATATCTGCACATCAATGTGCAGCTCAGAGGATTAAATGGGCTTGTGCTGCATGAATACAGCAGTTTTTGAGGTGAAAGGTTTTTTTTTTACCTTTGCATCTTATCTCACTGACTCCAACTTGTGTTCATCCATAAAGTGAGTCAAAACGGACTGTTTATTGATTTGAATCTGATCATTTCCACCTTTCATTGAGGAAAAATATGAACAAACTGCCACGCCGTGGATGGAAGTTAAGTTTTTAAGCTGATAGGACGCTCTGTCATATCACCCATGCTCTATCCGGGCACGGTTGCATTCACATCTCAGCCAAACCGTGCCAGAGCCCACTTGAATCGTACCCGAGACCACCTCCCTAAGTGGGCCTGGGTCTGTTACCCGGCACCCACATTCACCAAAACAAACTGGACCTTGGGCTCAAGTGTACTCGGATCTGGGATCAGGCACCTAGTGTGAAAGCTCCCTTAATGAACTTAACCATGGAAAAAAGAGCTTGTTATGGATTGAAAGGACAATAAGAGAAAAGTTAATAGTAAAATGTTTAAAGACACAAGGTCAGATGACTTCTGACTTGTCCAATTAGGTTTTTTAAGGCTGAATGATTTGGGAAAATAATCTACTTAACATGTTTTTCTTCCCCAATAATATGATAGCAAACTCAATATTTGGTAGATTAAACTAGGGCTGAACAATTTAAAACAATGTTAAATTGATATAATTTTATTCATATTGCAAATTCAATTCGTGTTGCAATTTAATCTAAATTTTGAATAATTCCACAGCCCTAGTTTTTGAGCGGTGGACCTATTTTGCATCACTGTGGCTGCAGGAAGACATTAGTGCTGAGAGGGACAATAAGGCAGTTAATGTGATTTAAACAAAATAATTGCACTATTTATGGACCTTGATTGATAAGGCACACTGGCTGACAGCCATATGCTGTTTTATTAAACTTATTTTGGTCTGCTTTTTTAAGTATGTTGAAATTTAGACATCAGACAAGTAAGTTACTTTTTAAAAGCAGTAAAAGTGTTCAGTAGAGAGTTACAGTTAAAGGTAGCGTTTCCCAGCACTGGTCTGTAAGTAGTTCTTAGCCTTCCTCTCACTCTCCTGATCCTAAATCAATGTGCCTGAGGAGAGAGGCCTGATATAAAAAGTGAACAACAAAAGAAACACATCAGTGTAGCTTAGATTCAACCACGAATAAATCGATATGTGTCTAACTTAAGTTTCAGAGTTTCTGCAGCGATTCTTTGTCAAACTGTTCTTTCTGTCTCCATAAGGACAGAGCAGAGCAGTTTGCTGATGCTCATGCAAATCCAGCCTCGCTTGAACACTGTCTAATTGTTCTCAGCTTTGGGTTCAACGTGTTCCTCTTGCCAGGCAGCACACGAGCCGAGGCTAGTTGTGAGAAAAAAAAAAACAAAAAAAACCTGCAGACGTGCTGTATTCTCCTCAGGCACCACCTGGGTCCCATGCACAACGCCCACTACACACATCCCACTCCCAAACTAAGCCCTAATCCGTCTCGGCACGCACACCAGAGTGGCCTCACCACATTTCACGGTGTCCTAAACCTCCCCCACTCTCCCCTGCAGCACCTGCCACAAACCTGAGCTCGAATTACCTTCCCTCCTACTGAGGACAGAACATGAAGCCAAGTTGCTCGATTAAGGCTGTAATACTCAGTTGCTGGCCAGAGAAAAGAAAAAAAAAAGTTTTCTTTTGTTGTTCCAGACTGATGCACTCAAAATGAGCTAATTACTACTACTACTAATGACCTCTATTGTTAGGCTGTTCAGCTAGTATGCACACAGCTTGAGTCAAGCTTGGCTGTAATTAATTGTCTTTAATTTTCCCCCAAAGGTTCAAAGTTTTCATCAGAAAGAGTTCGTGCTAACAATATGTGCTCATTGCATAATGATGTCCTGCAGAAATCAAGAAAAGGTTTAAAAAAGCATGTTGCACTCATGGAAATGTGCTAACTGGTAATAAAGAAAAGGCATTCTAATTATTTAATCTAATTTTTGGCCCATTGTGGTGTATTATAATATGTTCCTCTTCATAGAACAAGGTGGAATAAGGAGAGAACTAAATCCAATCTGATCAAACACAAAGCTAAATTGCACTCAAAGGACTGGTCTAGTGTTGAGCACTTGAGAAGAGGGTAGGCACGTGACATCCCAGTCCCGACAGTTTCAGCTGCTGAGTGGCAGATAGCAGATATTGGTGCCAGATATGTGTGGGGAGTATCAGTAAACGGCTTTATTTCAGCAAAAATGTGCTGTCTTTTTGATAATTTAGTAAAGATCCTCAGCTGATGAAATTCTGTATTTATCATTCCACAAGGCCAGAAAGCATTCAGTAAGTGATGATTACAAGCTCTACCCCTCTTCATTCTTCCTCCTCTTGTTTTTATCTGAAAGGGGATTTCATTTTTCAGCAGTTTAACCAGATAAGTAACACAAAACTATGGCATTATACCAGTCTCACATCCATCACTGATAACCCGGCCTGATGAGTGCCGTCTGGCTCTGCTTCATCTACTTCAAATCAGGTCTATATAGATATCAGGAAACTCTACATATCAATGTCTACAGTCCACTGTGTCTTTAGTAAACAGTATGGATCGCTTTGGAGAGGGGCCCAACTGCAGTCAAGATGGCCGACGCTATACAACCAATCCATGCTGGAAGTCCCAAGTGGAAGTTTCTTCTTCGTGTTGGACTCAGCTGCTGGTGTTTGTCAGTCTTTTTCACGCCTAAGCCTAACCCTTGGTGCTGGATCTCAAATACATCACCTTCCCCACTGCCTTACCCTGAACCTAACCACTCGGGTTTTAATGCCTAAGCCCAACCTTAGACGTACGGACTTCCAGTTGAGACTTCCGGTATGGATTGGATGTATGTTGGCCATTTTGTCTGCAGCAAGGTACTCTTGTCTCTTTGAGTCTACATATCCCTAATTTAAGCAGATATTAATCTGTTTTCCTCCTGCTTTGTCCATTCCCCATAGGCAGCTGTGTTTCAGAATGTTTTGCTTGCATACTCTCTATTCCAGTGGTTCGCGACCTGGGGTCTGGGCACCCCTGGGGGGGCAGCCTCAGAGATCTTAGGGGGGGCAGCCTCAGAGATCTTAGGGGGGGGCATGGGAACCTGTCTGCACCAGCATTGATGAAATTATATCTATATATACTTTTTTTAAACCATGATGTGTTAGGGACAACATATTATTACCCAAAGAGATTAAGAGTGGACTTATACATATGATGCTGCAACTGATTACATGCAGACATTTATGCCCCCGATGCTCTGAAATATTTACTGTTTGTACTCTCTTGTTAAATTGATAAAATGGAAATAACAACTTGATCACAAAAAAATAGAGTATCCAGTAGTTTTTGAAGAAAAATGTTTAAAATTTTGAGGTTTATAGTTTAAAATTTTTACTTTAGAAGCTTTTAAAATTTCATGTTTTTCAAATTTTAAACTTACAGCGGTGTAAAGTAAAAAATGAACAACTGAACTGAAAACAGAGGTTGGATTTTCGACTCTGTAGCCTTAAAAAGTCTAGGTTTTGGTTTATGTACATTTATGTCTTTTATAATAAAAAAAGTACATTGATAACTTTTTAAACTTGATGATTTTAAGTTTTTCTTGAAAATCCACTTATCTTTTCTATTATCTATTTCAAGAGTGGCCCTAATACAGCGTTGTAATAATGGATAGTTTATCCATAGATGATTTGTTAAGAAAAAGTGTGTGCAGGCCTACTGTTCAGATTTTGTCAGTGAAGACAATTAACGTTGGTTTTTAATTTTTCTAAGTGGTTCCTGGGTGGACTAAGCTTTTCTTACCCGCAATTTCCACATAGGACGACTGTGCCGCACAATGAAGCGCAACCTCACCCAATGGTAACAGGTCTAGAGTGCTCCGCCATGGCGTGCAGCCCTGATCAGAGGGCGGAGATCACGGGAGAACTGCGAGTTCACACAGAAATATTATGTCAACTGCAGATTATTTCACCTTTGGGGTTAATTTATCATCCTTTCTGGTATAAGTACATGATATTATTACCTCCACCATTGGATGAGTGCATTAGGAAGTTGAAAGGTTAATGTTTGCTTAAAGGATGTGTGGTTTTATGTAAAATTCTTTAGCTAAATGTCCTCAAAAGTTACCTCTTCCTCGTCAATGGTGTCGTTGTAGCTCTGTGACCCACTGACCTCTTGGTGACCCTTTGCTCTCGCTGCAGGATGAGACATAATGTTGATACAGTAATAATTTACCACTGGGAGTCTGTGCATTGTGTTATATTCTGAAAGAACCAGATATTCTATGCTTTGCGACTTCCTGTTTGGAGCTTTCTCATCGAGGGGAGCTGATATGGTTTGGCAGCACCTGGTGCTGAAAATAGTCCTGCAGTGTATCTCGAACAAAGCAAAGCGGAGTGGCGTTCCAGGGACGTTTCGCTGCTGGACTAGAGCACAGGCAGTGGAACTGCTCTGATTGACTAGAGAGGGAGCGATGTGCTCCGCAAAACGATTCTCAGAAATCGGAGATTAGATATAAACAGGGGGATCAAAGGATAAAAGGTTGTGAACCACTGCTCTATTGTCTCTCATAATTTATAGGATCACAACTGGTAAATACTGTGAAATTGGTTTGCCAATTGAAGCTCACAGTAAGAATGCTTGTGCTGCTGTTATTTAGTCCTAGGTGAACACACCTGAGCAGAGAAAGGTTACAGAGTGTTACTACATTAGTTTAAGCTTGCAGCCTACATACACTTTTATCTCTATTTTCTAGTTCAAAATACCCCTACAAGATGCTGTCAGTGCTATCTGTCCACTCTGTTTACATCTGGGTAGTATAGCACCATGGCAGTGTGGCAGTAGCTACTCCTGGAGCTACAGGGCTACTAGGAACGGGTATGAGTATTTGAGTACTTGATGTGGCCATCATTATTCAAGTAACATTTCATTACATACTTTGCACATGCTGTTCAAGTCTACAGTATTACATCTGTTTTAGTGTTACATGTGTCACCAAACTCTTTGACGTATTTGACATATTTTGAGCTCAGTTGTTTTTAGTGGAATTTAGGGTCATACTCTTGTTTTTGACTCTTGTTTTTTAGATGTCTTGGCTTCTTAGAAATCTTCTTGTTTGTTGATTTTAATGGACTTGTAACCATCTGTGTGCTGGTTCTTTCAATGATTTGTTATTAGTCTTATAATTGACTTTGTAATGACTCAGTGTTATTAAACATGGAGTTGCACTTTATGTCTCAAACAGCAACTGTTTAATGACATCTACGGTAACTTTTAAGGCCAAAACACACCCACTACAAATGATCACCCCCATTATTTTCTTTAAACAAACCCACACTGGTATTGGCCACATGAATGCGGACACGCAGCACTGTAGAATGATTACCAACAGAACAGCTGTTTTGTCCATCTCAGCTGCCATAGCAGCAGCTCTGCTTGAGAGCACCGACAAAGAAATTTATGGCATCCTCTGTTAGAGGTGTAGAATAAGTTGGAGTCGAAAACCAGTAAAATACCGCTGCTCTTATCATCTTTTCCCTTACCTGGTGAGGTAGGGAGGCAACCCCGAGGCCCGGACTTCTGAGGCCAATGTAATCTTGTCTTAAAGGTCATGTATTTTACCTCTTTAAGTCCATACAGTATGTTTATTTATTGAACCCACCAAGAAACTGTTGATGAGGAGTCAGATGAAACATGGAAAAGAAATACTTCTACTGCACTGATAGAGCAGAGCTAGCTTAACCAAAACATGACAACAATACATCATTTGTTATAAATCCTGCAGTGACAGACTTTAAAAGTAACATTACTCACAATGAGTACTAATATCAAATGACAGAAGTGCAATTGTACAAACAACTATTTACTCATTTAAAGTATTTCAGAAGTACTCTTTACCTGTTTTCTTAAAAGAACTTTGTCTCCCCATTCCTACAAGCTCAAAGGACAGCATTAGGGGGCTGTAAAGTAGTTCAACCTATGTAAAAAGAAATCTCTCCTAGCTCAGCAATGGCTTGTCAAAAGATGACCACAGTCAGCAAAATCCTGACAGAGGAAGCCCATTTGATTTCATCTTGTTTTCCACAGAATGAGCAGGAGTTATGTGGATGATCTTGAAAAAAAATTCCAGAATCGACTCGTGTGCAACATGTCTCCTTCACAATTTTTTTTTCTTTTTTTTTTGGTCTTCCTGTGTTAATCACCGTGATTCAGAGCAATGCAGTAAAATGCTGTATTTATTGGAAAATGTCATAATTTTCAAAATTACTTCCCAGAATACACTGTGTTCAACAATACCATACTGTTTTAATGGAAAATATATAATACTGCTAGAATTTAACTACAGTTTGTAACAGTGTGAATCAGCAGTGGCTGATGGGAAGTCTGACCGCTGCTGTGACCGGCACGGCACTGGGGAGTTTAGGCTTTGAGGAACATATGACTCAGAAGGCAAGCTAACTATAGCCCTGTAAGCACAGCTTCATGCAGGTAATTTGGGAAAATACCAGAGTGGAGGAGATTAGCCTGAAAAGAAGCAAAACTGGTGACAGGAAATATGCTGCTAAAAGAAATGGGACTTGAAGTACTGTACCATAAGAAAGCTTGGTGCAACACTGGCAGGTCTGTGTGCAGTCTTTCTGTCTTATAATGATTACAGTTAGAGTATTTGAGTAATAAGATCGTGTGAGTAAAATATTATCAACATTTAAACATGGCATTTGTCTGAGACTGCATGCATTTATTAATAAGAAACTCACCTAACCAGCCAACAAATGAGGCGTCCAACTTTAAATAACTTTAATACCCAGCTAATTGTGCACATTCCCAGTTAGAAGTCAATTTTCAAGAATCCATCTGAATCCCATACATAAATGTAGGCTTAATCAGCTCTCCTTGTGATCTTTTGTATCTGAATTGTAAATTAAACAATGTCCATTTGTTCCTTCTTAGTTGTTTTCCTGAGCAGAAAGACGGCGATTACTCAAGCCAGTGAAGTGCGAGGAGATATAGTCAATACAGGATAAATAAATGGAGCAGTGTCTGACTTCTTTCTCCATACCCTTCCACTTTAATTAACTCATCAGTCACAGGGCCAACAAGCAATCCAATTTGTTGCCCCTAAAGTGACTGCTTATATGCCTATCTCTGGAGCTCATCCTCTTGACAGGAAGTTAGACTCCCACCTTCTGCTGTTTTCTTTCTGTTGGTTTTGGCAAAGCCGTACAGCGAACGCAATTATTCAAACGCAGCAAACCTGTCAATGACACTCTTACCCTCTTCAGTTCCTCATCCTGAAGGTAAACAGAGAGCGCTGTGATGACTGACAAGCTCATTACCAAGTTGTGTCAATAGCAGATTTGACTTTGCTTCTGTCATAGCACAATGGCAAAGCAGAAGGTCACATTTGCCTACACACTTATAACAATGTTGTTGATGTCCGTGAAGAGTGTATTTGTACATGTGCTCATGTGTAATCCCTCAAGCTGTCACGATTCATTTTTTTCCAAGTGGACATGAAGTTGAGACAAGACAGCGGTGAACCCCGTGGGAATGTGAACCAGTGACCTTCTCTTCCCCGGCCCATTTCCCTAACCATTACACCCTGCCGCTGCAGACCCTTAATGGAGCGTTACGGCGAGTCTATACTTTGCGATTAGGTACACTGCAGCGTGAGGGTGTCCCCGGGCCCATCAATCACACACGGCCCTGTGGAAGCAATGAGGGAAATGGTTTCGGAGAAACCTGCTGGAGTGGACAGTGTTAGACATGTGGATGGATGGGTGATGGGGTTTTTCAGGGAAAAATGTATTCACTATCATAGCCTGCAATACTGAAAAGTGCCTTAAAAACCCAAACAGCTCAAGCATAAGCCTTTAATTGAGTTTTTCAGTTTCACTTTGCCTGCATGAATAGAATAAACTCATCCCTGGAGTTCTTGTTATAGGGTAACAAGCACAGGCTGATAAAAAATATGTATTTGTATTCCACAAAAGTGAAATGCTGACACTGTCTCAGCAGTGAGTGTGTTTATAAGATCAAACGAATGTCAAAATTGCAGAAAATATATTAAGGTTGAGGGATGTCATGCACTGACGCAGTGGCCCATAAGGATGAGTGATAGAGTATACCTGTTTTCATTGTTTCTGTCAGGCTTGTTAAGTCTCATCACCACTGTCTCTGCTCATCAATCTGTAGGTGCTGCACACGTGTGCAGACTAAGTAATGTCAAGCAGGTGCACCAGATGTATCGCAGGTTCTGCAGCTTATCATTCTTTTTGTGAGCTCAGATCTGCCTCTGACACACTCAAATCTTATCATCCTTGTGCAGGATTGCCCTCCCGCTGTGCCTAAACTTGACGAATACTTTTAATGATATTCTGCTTGTAAGCTATCAGTCGCAGGATCAGACTTTAGAAGTAAACTTTTGCTCTGCTAATTAATATTAAAATTTACTTTTGGAAGCCTCTGGCTTAAGACACCAAAGCTTTCATGTTTGAGTAGCACCAGGCTAAGCAGCTTTCTCTCCACAGATCCAAATGGCACTGAAACAAGGTTTGGACCGATTGACAATGGTAACATCCATTGTTGATGGCTGACAGTCATCCACCAGTGAGCCTTTTTCCATCGTAACCTTGTGATTTAATCCCCCATCTCCCAGACTGAAGTTTATTGCCCTGACTCATGCAGTCTGGAGTCACGCTGCCCTCTGCTCCTATCAGCCCTTTCTGTTTCCATCATACCAAAAGGGTTTGAAGTCATTCTGAGACTCATTTGGTGAAGTTCAAAGCCTGCCATAATAATTATTTTACATAACATGTGTGGAAGAACATGCCCTAGTTATTAAATGTCTAATAATAAGGTGGATTTCAGGGGCCATGTGCATCACTGTTGGCCAGTAGAAGAAAGAAATGCTGATACATGATTGGCTGACTAAGGAATTAAACATTGCCCCTCTTGGTAGTTAGCACCACAATTACCAGCTGGTTAACTGATTAATGATATTTAGGCAGTATTTTGGGCTAGGAAATGGAGAGAAAGTTGTAAGTTGTCTTTGTCAGGTTAAAACAGCATGTAAACAGTAAGGTGGTCAAACTTTGTGATGCTTTGATACTTTTTCAGTACCACATTTTTATGTTCAGTAGTACAGAAAGCACTTCAGTTTTGAAGAGAGACAGCGTGCATTGAAGGCTGATCAAATGAAAGTCAGGGCTGCTGTCCTGTTGCTAAAACAGAGCATGTGATATGGAGAGAGAATTTATTTCCTGGGTGTTTTATAGCAGTTATGCTCTAAAGAATTAAGAAACACCCTTGCATAGACATGAAGGAAGATTTTGTTTGACTTACCTCTCTCTGCCCACTATGTGCATCTCTCAGCTCTGCCCTGAAGATGCATGTGTTAATCTTAGTGTCTGTTACAGAGAGCAGAAAACAGACATAACAATGTCTTCTGGTCCTGTAAAGCTTTTTCTTTATATCACGACCTGCAGAATGTTGACATCCTCACAGCCCTGCACAAACACTGACACCCACAAAATGACCTAAATATAAACAAATGTAAATTATAGGCAGAAAGCAGAAACATTCACTCACCGGCCACTTTATTAGGTATACGTTGCTAGTACCAGGTTGGACCTCCTTTTGCCTTCTGAACTGGCTTAACTCTTTGTAGCATAGTTTCAGCTAAGGGGTTGGAAACAGTACGCAGAAATTTTGGTCTTTGTTAACATGACTGCATCACACAGTTGCTGCAGATTTGTTGGCTGTACATCCATGATGTGAATCTCCTGTACAGCATCCCAAAAGGGCTCTACTGGATTGAGATCTGGTGACTGTGGAGGCTGTTGGAGTACAGTGAACTCATTGTCACGTTCAAGAAACCAGTTTGAGATGTTTTGAGCTTTGTGACATGGTGCATTATCCTCCTGGAAGTAGCCATCAGAAGATGGGTACACTGTGGTCATAAAGGGATGAACATGGTCAGCAACGATACTCAGGTAGGCTGTGGCATTTAAGCTTTTCTCAGCTAAGGAGCCCAAAGTGTGCTAAGAAAATATCCCACACACCATTACACCACCAACAACTTGAACCATTGATACAAAGCAGGATGGAGCCATGCTTTCATGTTGTTTATACACCATGCATGTTGCAGCTAAAATCGAGGCTCATCAGACCAGGTAATGTTTTCCAATCTTCTGTTGTCCAATTTTTGGTGAGTCCATGTGAATTGTAACCTCAGTTTCCTGTGCTTAACCGACAGGAGTGGTATCCAGTTGTTTCTGAAATATTCAGACCAGCTCATCTGGCACCAACTACCATACCTCGTTTAAAGTCACTAAAACCCCCTTTCTTTCCCATTCTGATGCTCTGTTTTAACTTCAACAAGTCGTATGGGCCACTTCTACATACTTAAATGCTTTGAGTTGCTGTCATTTGATTGGCTGATTTGCTATTTGTGTTAAAAAGCAATTGAACAGGTGTACCTAATAAAGTGGCTAATGAGTGTATATCTATTAAGATGCCAATTTGCAAAAGAAAAATGTGTCTGCACACAAGGCTGCTCCAAATCATATAAAGAACATCACCACATGTGATGCTTCCAAATGCATTTAAAAGATGTCAATTTGTAAATAAATGTGTGATTTGAAACAGTGTTGGTAGTTGGTATTCCCTTTGTGGTTGGAGAACTTGTCCATTTAATTTTGAAGCATGAGGCAGACACGGTACTAGCAGTTATGCGTTTGATGAATCATGGAGAGAAACTTATGAGGCAACTTTACACTTGTTCTTGCAAGGGAAGTATGCTCTGCTCCTTAAAGTGCTCTGTCCGTGGTGCTGAAGTGAAGTTTCTGTAACGTGCAACTGTTTCAGCCCATTACTAGCCCATTTGTTACTGTTTTACTGCTTGATGCATCAGTGTGATTGAACTTCAGTTTCTTTTAGTCTTTTAGTCACACTTAACATGTTAAAATGTATTTCATATTCATCAGGATACACATTTATTAAGAGAAAGAGGCTAAAACCAAAACAGCTAGGTAGTTACAGGTAGTGTTAAATGAATTGTTCTGAATTTTGATGGTTTTCTCATTCTTTATTACTTTAAGACTAGTCAATCTGAATTTAAATTGTGTTTTTTTCAACCTTGGAATATCTCGTGCACAACTGCTCGCCAGCAGCACTTTGAATACGCATGTACGCCATATTGTCTGATAAAGATGTTGATCAAGAGAGGCTTAAACACAGCTCCCCCATTGGATGTATGACCTGCTGACACTGAACAAATGCTTCTTTTAAGATTTGCAACTCAGTTTTTATATCAACCAACGTAATGAGCAGCTCCTTTTACTCTAAGGTATGCAATACGTTATTCTTCACTGGCGTTTCATTCCCCCTTCAGAAGCACAAGATCAAATGACACAGGGTCAAGGTGCAGACAGCATGGCCTGAGGAAACAAAATCAAACAGTATTCCTAGAAGAGCCTGAGTGATTTAAAACTAGAAACATAATTGCGTCAGCCGTGCTTTTTCTGCCATTTGAAGTCCACATGATTAACTAGTGAACATCAGATGATATCACATTATACAGAGAAGGGATTTCATGCTTATACATATTTATATGTGGGTCAGTGTTGTAATGAATTATTGTAATTGTCTAATATGTTATGAGACAACAGCAAATACAGATCCTGTATTCATAGTGCAGAACTCTCACTATTTAAATTAATGTGCTGTAATAAAAAACTTAGACTTGAAGAATTAATTTGCTTATTGCATAAAAATCAATATAAATACCAAGCTAGGTGCTGAGTGGATACCTACTGGTTATTCTACATGCAAATGTAAATGGAAACAAATCTTTAATGTTGCAGCAAGGCCACCACTTGCACTCTAATGCATTAATTTATCTTGCCATCACTAGGTAGACAGTCTTCTGTGCAACCTGCTTTAATTCACTTGTGGCTTTATTGAATTCAATTTGATTTTACTCTCTGCTGTCTGGCGTAAATAAATAAAAATGTACTTTATTAATCCTCAAGGTAAAGTGATAAATGATCCAGTCCTATAATTATAATAAATACTAAAGCAGTTAGTGTGTCGCCTTCTAATAAGCAGAATAAATCGTAAAAGAATATGTTGAATATAGAAGAAATAAAGATAAAAATGTATGCATTAAACTAGAATATACAAATATCTAGGCACAATGACTTTGGAAATAAATTGTAAAAAGTACATTAGATGTAGCTACACGTTAACAGAAGGTTTGGGCAGGCTAAACTAATGCTCGTCGTGTCTGAGAGCCTGAGACAAGAAAAAGAAGCCAAGTCAAGTCTGCAGATCCACAACCTCCTTTTGAAGTTGGTTCCAATAGCCAGGGAATCACTAACAGGGTTCTGTATTAAATTCACAAATTTGATGTTTTCTTGTCAAAACCGTCGTGGTAGGGAACAGTTTAACTTGCTGTTAATTGTGCCCCATGTACGTGGCCAGCCTGGGTTTAAGACGTACAGGATACAGATGGCCTAGTGGTTACGTTGTACCCCGTCCTACCAGACTGCGCGGTTTCAAGATCCTTTGCTGGATGTCATTCCCTAATCTCTTATCCCTGTGTTTGACTCTGTTCATTGTCCACTTCTGAAAATAAAGACATAAAATTCTGAAAAAAAATAAAAATAAAATAATAATAATAATAATAGAAATAATAATAACAATAATAATAAAAATAAATAAATAACATGATTTAATTTTAAAAGTGTTGTGTTAACTTATCTTTCATGGTTCTCTGGAGGCCAAGATTTATGCATAATTATGTATAATTGAGATGGTGGCTGAGTTATCTAATCTATTGGTTCCCAACCTGGGGTCGCGAGGTTTTGTCTGTTCCAAGGCTGCCAAAATTAGATTTGCAAATATTGATTAAAGCTATGATAAAGCAGTTATTAAGTAGTTTATGCAAATGTCTTTTATAAGAGCATGCATTGACCTATTTTTAGGGATTTATCAGTGAAACAATTAAAATCTCTGATTTTTGATGGCAGTGTGTCACGTTTTCTTCACTCTTGGATCCTGGGGGGGGGCTCTGCTTTTCTTAGATACGTGTAGGGGGGATGCCAAGGAAAAATGGTTAAGAAACACTGATTTAATCCAACCAGTATACGTACAACAGACAGCAATGAGTGCCAAGCCTTCAAACTCCATCCAGAGCTTGTAACAAGGTTCCCGCAGATCCTTGAAAACTCTTCAATACTCTTAAATTGCACATTTGAAAATTAAGGCCATAAAAAGTTTTAAAACGTCAGCTTCTTACCAGTGAGAGGTCTTGAGTAAGTCATGTCCTTATCCAATTGTTAGTTTTGAGCCAAACTTTTACGATTTAAATCAACTTCCTCCACAAACTGTTGCATGAATATTCTTCATAATTCTGGGAATTCAGTGTTGGATGTTCTACATTTCCTGGTGGAGGAACCCCAGACCCCTCTTTAATTTTATCTGTCTCACAGTGATTTTCAAACTCTATACTGTTGTGAAACACTGGTCCAGTTATCTGACATCATCCACTTTTATTTTACCAGCTCTTTCCTGACAAAAAAAGCATTATTCTGCTTTTTAAAAGTTACATTGTTGGGAATAGGCTGAGCACTCCTGCAAATATATATAATAAATACCAATGCACGGCATATTGAAAAGCATTAAATGTGCCAGAAATCATCAAATGTGGGCATTTATGACCAAAAAAAAAATTTTGCCCTGTAACATTTGACATTTCATTAAATCAAAAACTATAGCCATAGCCCAATTTTCCCGAAAATTGTACATCTTTATTTTTGACCATATACAGTGCAAAAAGTATTATCAATTTTTCTCAGTTCAGGTCTTGAAAAGTTCTTTAAAAGTGAAAATTTGAAGCGTGTAGGAACCCTAATGTAAGCT
Source organism: Cheilinus undulatus (assembly GCF_018320785.1). NCBI lineage: Eukaryota > Metazoa > Chordata > Actinopteri > Labriformes > Labridae > Cheilinus > Cheilinus undulatus. The sequence continues at coordinate 33,790,134 of NC_054882.1, forward strand.
TTGAGAAGAGGCATGCATACAATAGATCTCCAGCAAAGGCAATAAGTCACAGTATTGGTCTCTTTTAAGATTAAGAAGAGTCATTTAAATCTGAAATGAAAACACGGTTTCAGTTTTAACCTTTCTTAACCAGCTGCTGAATATGAGGAGTAGAAAATGCATCCTATCAAGAAACCTTGAGACATGTAGTACTGTATGATTCAGGTCAGAAATTCATGTCTGGACAGAAAACGGAATTTATTATAATTTAATGGATTGAGAATTTAACTGCAGTATTAAAATGCAAGTATTCTATTAATAAAATGTTGATTTATTGCACTGGGTATTGTCCTAATGAATAATTTAACACACACCATTTTAAAGGTAATTATTGCAGAGTTTAAATTCTAAATTATGAAGGACTGGAGGGGTTACAGCTGCCAACAGAGGTGAGCTAAGTCCAAGGCCAGACTGTTTACATAGGCTGTCTGAAACTCGGAGGAAAGAGTTGAAAAGGTTGATAGCCACAGGCAGCAAAGACTTCCTGTGTTGCTCTGTGGTATAATCAGTCTAGCTCAGAATGCGCTCCTGTGCTGGACTGGCACGTCATCCAGGGTGGGAGACAAAGTCCAAGATGACTCAACAGCATGCGAGCAGTATGTTTGCTCTTGTTTGTCACGTCTGTAGGAGTGAGCTACTTTAACCAAGCTGAACGCCTGGATCAGCATCAGATTTTAAGAAGAAGGAAACTCCTTGCTGCTTGAGAACATTACAGTTAGGTCAAAAAAGAAAGAGATGTTTGCATTTCTTTATGTTTTCTGGGAGTTTTGAGGGTCTGCTCAAGGCCTAAACATAAACTTTAAAATGACTAAATGCGGTAGCTATAAAACAAAGCCTTTAACTTATCAATAAAGAGAAGATACAACCTGCCAAGACAAGGCTGCATCTGGCAGCCAGGAGCTTCATCCTATTCTAACACTAATCTCTTGCCTTAGGCCTTTCCGCCAGCAGCATCCCCTCAACGCTAACCGGGTTCCTGTTTCAGGCACCTTTCCAAGGCAATCTACACAGGCAGTTTAATTTTAAGATATTGAGCAAGTGTTAAATGGCCCAGGGCACCGAGTAGAGTGTTCCCAGCATCCATATGCCAAATGAAACAGATGTCTAAATCAACCCTGACCTGGCAGGCAGGAGAACATTTCTGGATGTTATGGACTTAAGTATCATTGAAGGAGAGTCAGTCATTAAGATATAGCAGTCCTAAATCTCATTTCACTCTTTAGATGAGGCATTTGTTCACAGAACGCTGGCAGGAAATACTGACTCTGGTTATTGAGTCACTGCTCGCCGTTTAATTTCAAATGACTTCACTGTGTCGTACATTTTAATTACTTTGTACCTACAGAACAGTTTCAATATGTAAAATCACTAATCTGTGGCAACAGATGTGTGAGACTCTTTATCTACAATCCTAACATGACAATTATCTACAATTTGTACTTTAACAGCAATGACAAGATAACCAAAATAACCACCTTCATGTTCTGATAGCTACTCAAAGGATTTTCACATTCACCAAAGTTTTAATTGGTGAGATTTTTCATGAAAAAGCCAATTGATATTCTAGGGCATTTCCACAAAGATTAGATAATAATCCAGGGCAAAATTATTTTGTAACGTCACAAATGCCTGGATTAGCCCCCAGACTTCTCCTGATCCTGACATCAAATGTTAACTTGATCAAAGAATGACTGACTTTAATTAACTTTATGGTGCCAGAATACTGACTAAAGCTGAAAGCAGTCTTCATTTAGTAACGTCACTAGTTACTGTTAGCTTATTAGCACTCACCTATTCTCTAACAATGACAATTTTTTCCCCCCAAACAGCTGCATTGTTGACCGAAAAACATTGTCAATAAATCAAACTGTCCACCTTCATCCTGACAGCTGTGTAATAGGAGGGATTCTCCACTACTGTGTCTCATTTTTAAGAGATAGAGAATAAAATGCCACAGCGCCATGTAGGGTTCAGTGATGAGTGCCAGTGTATTATCCCTCCAGTCCTCATTAGTCACATGACTGAAGGCTTTGAATGTGCTTCAGTTAATTACATTTATACTATATAAATTTAAATGTAAATGATTAAATGAGATGTCAGCTGTTATTTATTTATTTATTTATGTATTATCTGCTAAATGTCAAGTTGATATTAAAGTGTTTAAATATAGAGGTATATCTTTGGAATATTGTAGAACGTTAATTCCTTTCTTAACTTCAAATTATACTGTGAAATTGTAATATATTCTACAGTACATAAAGTAAAATAAGTCTTTTGGTTTAATCTTGAACATCACTGCTTAAAGCTGATGAAAATCCTGGTCAGGGCATGATCAGTATCAGTATCCGATGTCAGCCCTTGGGCCAGGTCCTTAAAGGTCACATTTTTTACCCATTTAATACAAGTTTATATTGGTCTCAGAGGTCCCCAAAACATGCCTGTGAAGTTTTTTTTGTTTTGTTTTGTTTTTTTTGTTTTTTTCAAATGCCCTTACTGGATTTTTGCATGTCTAAAAAACACCCTCTGTTTCAGCCTTGCTCATGGCGAGTTGTTTTAGTGTCTGTGGCTTTCAATGTTAATGAGTTGTGGGACTCTGCCCCTGGCCACGCCCCTCACAAAATGGATGTGGCTTAATGGATGTGGCTCTCCTGAGGGTGGAACTTTCTTCCAAGCCAGGAGGGCCAACCAAACCTGTGGGCGGTGCTAACTCCCCACATGACATCATGAGGGGAAAATCTGAGAACTTGTTTCAGCTGAAAGATGGACAAAGAAAGGGGGTACAGAATGGATTTTTCTGATTCTTGGTGGGGGCTGTAGACAGGCCAGGGACACATATTTTTGCTAGAAACGCCTGAAAAAGTGTACTTTTTCATAATATGTGACCTTTTAAAGCCATGAAAATCTGTCCACCTCTCATTTATATTGCCTTGGACAAAAGTGTCTGCTAACATTGTATTATTGTGTGTAAAATCAAACCTGAGTATCAGAAATATTAGATGACATTACACCAATCAAAAAAAAAGTAGCTAAAATACAGAAATGTCAACCTTTGACAATAAAAACCTTCTTACATTGAGATTTTTAATGACAGACCTGTCACATGTTTCACCACGCTACAGCACCAGCTTTTGGAATAAATATACCATCAATTCATAATTATTTTTGGAAAATCTAAGATATGATCAGTGTCTTTCTTCTGCTCCTGATGATATTTTTAATCTCCAGATCTGTTTCCCTTTATCTGATGTTCATCCTGTTCTGTAACAGCTTAATGCAGGCCTGCATCGTTTCTGATGACAGCGTTGTCTGAATGAGTGCTATTATGTAATATTTCTTTTGTAGGCTAAATTTGATATCCACTACTGGTGCTAATAAATATCCCTGGCTTAATCAGCCTTTCTGAGGTCCATGTCAAGCAACTTTATGAGGCTTAGCATCAGGCAGAACACCCTGCTGACTGCCAGCTGATTTAGTCTCCCACCAATCAACCAATCACAGCTCTTTTTTTCCACAAAGGGGGTCTATCTAAATACAGCTTATTCTCTACTGATCCCTGCTACACCAATGCTGATCACTCTGCCTTTACCTCCATCACCCCAACCTCCTCCTTTTCTTAGCTGCAAGCTTTTGTGTGCCCCAGTATTCACTTTTATGCTGCTGAAAGTGGAGTGCTGCCAATCTAAATTTTATTTAATGTTACACTCATTATGATCTATTCATATACCTATATGAGGGGTTTAGTCTGGAAAGACAAAGCATACTGCTTAGCTAACACAGGGAGCATCTTTTGAGCAGAGCCTGCACCGCCGAGTAAAACTTTATATCCATATTGATTGACGATGATGAGTGTTGAACAATTTCAGCACTTCTTACACTTTGCAACAGTGCATACTTGTTTTTATAATGTACTTTAGCACTGTAGATGTCCCTCTTCTTCTCTTGAAACCTGTGTGACTTCTGTGTGAACACACAGCCCTGTGGTCTCATGTCCTCATACGGGCATTGAAAAGGAAATTCTCTATACTAAGTAGGATATAAAATGAGGGCCTACATGCAGTTCAAGAACAAAGGTGCAAACTATCTTTTGTTTGTTTTGGGAGAGGAATGTTGTCCCATTCTGATCTAATGAAGGATTCTAGCTGCTCATTAGTCCTGGGTCTCCTTTGCCAGATTGTTCATTATATAATGGAGAAAGGTCTGGACTGCAGACAGGCCAGTTAAACACCCAGACTCACACTGTGAAGCCGTGCTGTATTGGTGGATGCTGTATTTTGTTTAGCTTTGTCTTGCTGACATATGCAAGGTCCTGAGAGCAGATGTTGCTCTTAACCTCTATATACTTTTCAGCATTGATAGCCACTAATGCTGAACCGTACCATAGAGATGTAGGCTTTAGACTGTGTGCTGACAACAGGCTGGATGGTCCCACCCTTCTTTAGTCCTCAGGAAACTGAATTGGTGGTACTAAGGAAAGACTTTCAAATTTTGATTCATTTGACCGCAGAACAGTTTTCCACTTTTCCTCAGACCTTTTAAAATATGCTATGGCCCAGAAAAGCTGCAGCTTCTTCTTTGCATGATACAGCTTTAACTTTTTTGAAAGGCACAGGGAACCACATTGACTGACAGATATTTCTGGAAGTGTTCCTGAGCCCATGCAGTGATTTCTGAGTCTTTTGATGATATTATGTCCTCTAGAAGGGGGGTGTTTAAAGTATTCAAGTTTTTGAATTTAGAAAAAAATGTCTGAAATTCTTCCACAATGTTTTTATCGAATTTGTCACCGATTGATGAACATCTGACCATCTTTATTTCTGAGACTCTGCTTCCCTAAAATGCTCCTTTTATACCCAGTCATGTTACCGACCTGTTGTCAGTTAACCTAAATAGTTTAGCTCCAGTGGTTTGTCATTAGTACCACTTACTTTTCCTTACTTTTTTGAGATGTGTTGATGACATCCAATTCAAAATGAGCTAACATTTTTCATGAAATGTTTTATTGTCTGTTACATATGTTATTTTCTATTGAAATTATCGGTTATAAGATTTGCAAATCATGTTTGTACTAAAATCTTCAGTGCCCCTACTTTTGGAATTGGGTTTGTAAATGTGGTTAGCTGCTGCTACCTGACATTCATCTAAGTTTACACGCACATTCACATTTGTTGCCATGGCCATGCTTTCTTTGCCCCCTCCTTTGGTTAAGTTACTTCCTGACTGCGTGTTTTTCTAACCTGGCAACAAGATGGATTTGTTTCACAAATCCATCTGGAAACCACTCACAGACAGTGTTTGGGAAAGGGCAAAGCCTTTGAACGAAAAAACTCAGAGGGTGATTGGATGAACGTTGTGTCTGTGATATCTTTACGGGCCAATCATAACAACAAAACACATTACGTAGCCGCTAGTGAGCTGCACCTGTTCCAATACCGAAGGAGTAAACTCCATAAAGAACTGCATAACATTTTTGAAAGGAAAACAACTCAATGCTGTTCTTTGTTTTTAACAAATGCCGCCAATTTCTGATAAAACTGACACTTTAGCAAGCATCCACGCAACTGTCTTGCACCATAATTACACTGGCCTCTTGTTGCTGTTTGCTTACGTCACGACCTGTCACTTTCTAACCGGACCCAAACGGTTCAGATGGGAGCTTTGCAAGATGGATTTGCCTGTGAGAAACACGGAAACAGGCAAATCCATCTGCTTTGAAAGGTTAGTATTTTTCGGTTCACATAACAATCCTGCTCATGTCCACTCCCCTGCTCTTGATAAAACCCCCACACAACTGGATTAATAATACTGAACATGTTCAGTATTTAGTGTTTCAAGTTGGAGCAGTCTCAATCATCTTCCTAGCAGGTCAGTAAGATTACTGTTAACACACCTCAGGAAACTCTGGTAAGATAATCTATAGAGCATTCATATAATCAGTCAGTCTTTGCTGACTTAGCTAAATCAGCAGATTTATTTTGTGCCTGGCTGCAGGAAGTTAGTGCCCAATAAAGCACAATGATCTTAATTGACTTTTTTCACATTTTTATCAAGGAATAAAATCACTTTTATCACTGACTTTAACATGAGTAAACAGATTTCCCATATACGCTGCTGTCTCTCATATTTTCAACCTTAAAGCTAGAGCAGAGATTTGTTCTGTTGTTTTGTTTTTAAAATGGATCCAAACAGCTCCTCTGTAATCATAGAAAAACTATGGTAAATTAAGGGCAAATTTACTGTGAGAAATCAAAGCTGTCTGGTGTAATGCTCATGGTATTAGACAAAACAAAAGCTTCACTTTCACCCTGACCACTTTGTCTGTGGAACAGATTCTTTGATGTCAAAGCTGCTCTGTACACATGCAGAGAAATGAGAATGCAGAGAGGACATGTCAGTCTTTGTTTATTTAAAAGAACATACCCGACAAACTGCCATTAAGAATGGAATTAACAAGAAGTATGAAGATGTCTCTCTACATGCACTATATTGCCAAAAGTATTCACTCACCCATCCAAATAATTGAAATCAGGTGTTCCAATCACTTCCATGGCCACAGGTGTATAAAATCAAGCACCTAGGCATGCAGACAGTTGGGTTTGGTGGTTGCCAGGAGAACGGTACTTGTCTGACTGCATTGTGCCAAGTGTAAAGTTTAGTGGAGGGGAGATTATGGTGTGGGGTTGTTTTTCAGGAGCTCGGCTTGGCCCCTTAGTTCCAGTGAAAGGAACTCTGAATGCTTCAGCATACCAAGAGATTTTGGACAATTCCATGCTCCCACCTTTGTGGGAACAGTTTGGGGATGGCCCCTTCCTGTTCCAACATGACTGTGCACCAGTGCACAAAGCAAGGTCCATAAAGACATGGATGAGAGAATTTGGTGTGGATGAACTTAACTGGCCTGTACAGAGTCCTGACCTCAACCCGATAGAACGCCTTTGGGATGAATTAGAGCGCAGACTGAGAGCCAGGCCTTCTCATCCGACATCAGTGTGTGACCTCACAAATGCGCCTCTGGAAGAATGGTGAAAAATTCCCATAAACACACTCCTGAATCTTGTGGAAAGACTTCCCAGAAGAGTTGAAGCTGTTATAGCTGCAAAGGGTGGACCGACGTCATATTAAACCCTATGGACTAAGAATGGTATGTCACTTAAGTTCATATGCGAGCCAAGGCAGGTGAGCGAATACTTTTGGCAACATAGTGTATTTTCTCTTGTTTGAGTGGTAGATGAAAGGCATAAAAGACTGAAACAGCAGGTTAGTGGTCTCACAATCTGGAATCAGCTGATGTGTGGATCTGGAGGATAAGAGGTTTAAAAATCAATGACAACTGTCCTTACATAAATGTAAAATCAACTTGTATAGTCCTTTACTAGTCGTCTGTCCTACTTGAAGCACTTTTTACACCTCTGGTCACACTTAAGCCCGGCACAGGCGTAAAGGTTTTTTTTACATCTTAATATATTTGACAAAGGTGAGGGACCCTGCAAATGATGACAAATAGTCACAGATATAACCGATTAGATCTTATTCTGCAGGGGTGATCATTGAAAATGCTCTGAGGTGATGTTTGACTACATTTTCTCAAGTGAACATCAAGAATGTAATTTCATCTAACCTGTACTAAAATTCAGTCCAATTAATAAAAAGAACATTGAAACAACAATCTGAGTCAATATGAATGAACTGGAGTCACTATTTAAATGGAAATAAAACAATACTAATATAATATCCTTTGTTATTTTGGCAAGTAAAAGAAGCTTTGTAGGTTAGATAGGTAGATAGGCCTTTATTGTCATTGACACACAGTACAGTACAAGTACAGGTACAGTATACAGTATAGGTTACTGAATGATACAGTAGGCTACCAGACATCTTTGGAAAAGGGCCTACTTCCAAAAAACTCAATTTAGAAAGATGTTAAAGATGAAATGTTGGCTTCCCCCTTTCTTTTATTTTTAGATATTAATTTTTTGAGCAAATTTTAAAATTTTAAAGAATATAACACCTCTTTACCTCTCACACTTTGTCACATTTATAAATGAGTGATTATCCAGTAAACATTTTAAACCTGAGCTGATATCAGGCCTTTATCATTTAACCACAGACTAATAAATGGATTTATATGTCGATTTGTAGCCACAACAACTTCACATTAGCTGCAGTTATATGATCATGTTTTTCGCAATCAGATTAAATTAATCAGGATCAGAGATTAAAACGTCTCTGTACACATGGACGCTGGAAGATACAATTCGATTCAGATGTGCGTGCTCATGCATCTCAATCTGATCTAAATAAAAATGAAAAAATCTGGCATGCACCGTATTGTCCAACCGGTTAAATCTACCTACAATTTGCCATAGAAGAAGAAATTCTTCTGCTCCTGTAAACAAATCGCCGTGACTTTACACCAGCAGGATTGGATTGTTCTACTCACTTGTGTCTGTACTTTATATTATCTTTATTTTACTTAAAAATGAATCTTTATCATGTGCTGCAGACAGTTCTGCTGTTTCTGGTGCTTTCCCTGCAAGCTCAGCAGTACAGTACATACTGCTGCAGTCTATTCAGAGGGGGAGAATAAAGAAGCAGAAAGGCATCATGTCACATGGGGCAGACAGGAGAAGTAAGACAAATATCCCCCTAAACAGGGAGAGGTGATCTGATCAAGTGTTTTCATAGACGCTGATCCAAATGAGGCTTGGCCTAAACCACCCCTCTCATTATGAATGAAATTTCACTCCAAATGAGTCGGATGAGTCATGAGTCGGAGTCGGAAGATTTTGTTCTGAATGGAGTGTGTAAATGAAGCATTTTTATTCAGATCAGGCATTTTTTTCTGATTACAAATGCTCCATGTAAACATATATCTACTTTTGGTCAGAGAACAGTTGTGTCATTGATCCTATCCGGCTCTGAGGTTGTTTTTTTTTCTGTTGCTCAAAGAAGTGTGCTTTGACTCGTGAAGCTTGATGATTCAATGATCTTGAGCGTATTGAAACATACAAGGCGTACATTTTTTCATCCACCACACAACAGTATGTCCATTCTCCATTAAAACATCTCTTTATGTTGTCATCTTTTCTTATTTCAAACCACAGCATCTCTGCTCTTTCTCAGCTGTGTTTGAGACTTTCCCATCTTCTTGGTGTCTCTCTGCAGCAGCAGGCTGCAAACACCCAGTCTCTAATTCGCTTGCTGTTCCTCATCTGAGTGAAGCATCTGATTGGTCGAGTAGCATCACATGTCACTTCTGTTAAGACCAGGGACCTGTGCTGGTTAAAAGAGATCACTGTTAATGTCAAAAAGCTGCACAGGCTGAGATAGAAGCACTCACTATGATGATATAACAGGTAATAAAACAGGGTCTGGAGGAGACATCACCTAGGGCAGGATCTGAGCCACCGTCCGCTAGTTAGTGATGTCGGCCATGGTGTTTGGGATGACCAGCACATCACACATTAACGGATTCATTCACCAACACAGAGACTCTTCATTATCTATTCTAAAAATCTTGTGCGATCATTTATGCTTCACGTTTACTGTCTTTGCCATGACTGTGTTTGTTGTGCTTCCTCCTCCAATCAACTTGTTTCCTGATTGGCTGTTGCTCTGTTTAACATAATCCTGCTCATGCCTGCTTGGCTGTCTATAGTGTTTCCACCACACAACATGGGATTCTGATAGTAAATACTGAAGTTGAGTATTTACTATCTGGAGTTGGAGCATTTTTGATCATGGACTAAGCAGATAGGAGAGGGAAAGATCACTCTTCAGACACCACATGCCTCAGGATAATCTTGCAAGATAATCATCAGATAATCAGGCCTTTGCTGACTTTGGTTGGAGGGGGAATTATCTTATAGTGTGGACCAGGCTACATTTACACACTGACAATGAAGGCTGCTGCATATAGTGCCCATCAGTGTTGACCAATCCTGTTCATATGCATCCAAATACATTCAGACTGAACATGTTCATAGCCAGAACTAGACATAGGCTTTTTCTCAGAATCCTCCTACAGAAAAATTAGAAAAAAATATTGATGAATGAGGCCAATGTCTTGTGTTAATGGATTGGACGATAGCTGAGCTTGTTAGCTTCAGCGGTACAATTTCCCCAGAGTTGCATCCATTCTTGTTTTCAGTGCTGCTAAATTATGACTGTATCAAACACCAAAAAAGAAAACATCCAAAACACCTAAATCAGCTCTGATGTGCATGCTATTTATTAAATATACCTAAAGGACACCACAGACAACCAGTAAGTCTGTTTAGATTAAATTTGTTGAGGCAATAATGAGTACACCCACTGGACTGTAACAGTTTACCTGTTCATCCAAAAAAATCACATCTGTGGAATGGAGAATAGACATTAAATGTATTATTTTCATTTTCCATCTCCAGTCTGCTCGTGTGTGAACCTGCTGCCTCTCCACCAGAGAGCATGACAGATAGCAATAGTGATTGGGCAGAGCTCTGACCAATCGAGCGTGGCTGTGTGCAGTTAATTGAATTCATGAGCAAATACTTCTTGTCCTGTCGACTGTCCAGTGGGGACTCAAGCGGCATCCATCTCCAGCATCCCAGCCGCTGTATATCTCCATGAATGTCTCCGGATTCTGCCTCCAGTGTGTCAGCGAGGCAGCAGCGGTGCCCTTGCTCGCGTCCCTGGAGATTTTCCTCCCCTGTGCCGGAGACAGTCCTCCATTAAAGCATGTGAGATGAGAGAACACACCTTAATGAATTGGAAGAAAGGGATAAATGAGTTCTAAATACTGCTGAATTGTATACTAGACTCAATCAAGTCTGCAGCAGTCTGTTTTTCCTTTTGTGCTATCAGTTTTTCACTCATTTTCATTCCACACACACAAAGCACACAAGCAGATTTCAAGCCAGGCAAATCTCCAGACTGTGTTTTATTTGTTTCAGAGCTCAGAGAGGGATTTCAGGATATGACAGACATGCCTGCTCATCTGTACAAAAACAAAAGCCATATTAATTTAAGCATTCTTCTACCCTCTCCATGACTCCAGACGTTTTTGCAGCTGATCTAAATGAGGACACATCTGTCTGTATTCAAATCTACAAGCAGTGTCCACCAAAGCAAAACAGAAGTTGTATTCAAATTGCAACATGAACTGCTTTGCATGATCTCAATATCCAGCAGAGTGAGACATCTCTTATCAATGGAATCTCAGCAGCGTGGTAAGAATGATGGGGTTATGCAAAAATGTTGAATGATGACTCGATTTCAGCTGTGAAAAGGGAAGGGCTGCATTCAAAACAGAGCAGTTGTTCGTATGGATTAACTCAGAACAAAGGAAAATGATCGTCCCTGTAATGGGTTTAATCATTTATGGAATTTGTCAAGATTTGCTTTAATTTCTGTCACCGGGGGGGCTCTCAATAATTAAAACAAAAATAAAAGATGATGTAAGGACATGCCACTGTGCTCAACCCACCTCTGTTTTTTCCTACATCATGCATTAACTTCAGGACTCTACTCAACAAAAGCTGCACTGCTGTTGAAAGGGGCCTTCCTGGTTCATGCTGCTACTGCAGAGCATTCTGGGATCACTTGAAGCCCACCAGGGACGGCTTCTTTAAAACATAGCTTAAGGCCTTGGTCTGCTGTGCTAACATGAGCTGTGCCTAGGTTTGCGGTGTTTGTAGCAACCGGCTTTCAAAGGGTGTTGTTGACCCGGTACTTACGGTATGTATTTCGGAATAACTGTCCTTGGTGGTGAAAAACTTCCCTGTTTTTTTTTCAATCTTTATCCAGAGGACGGAAAAGTGATGCTCATATTTCCAAGACGGACAGCTCATGCTCAAATGCTCAGCCATGATGTGTGTGTGTTTGTGTGTCACTGCAGTGCCTGTATTCGTGTGTGTTTGTGTGTCACTGCAGTGCCTCTATTCTTCCTCCCAGGATGTTGCTGTGCTTATGGTCTCGTCACAACATCTGCCAAACCGGATGTTTTTTAACCTTTTTCATCGAGTTGTCGGCTGTAAAACTAATGAGTAACAGTAATTTAAATTCTCTGTAATTGAAATGGCGTTAGTGATTTTGAAAAGAAACGCAGTACACTAGTAGTTGCCATAAAAAGTAATGGAGTTGCTGTTTCTCTCAACACTGTAGACCACAGACATAGGGACAGTACCAAACAGTTTGGCATCTTCCGAGCGCACACACTTGATGACTGATGACTTGGCCAGACTGTGAGACCACTCATCTGCTGTCTCTAGTAATGTTCTCACAGTGAGGCTTCCCTACTCATGAGATCTTGCAGAATGTCAGGTCGGTAATGCTACTGTTGTTCAGTCTCATGCCAGAGTGACCAAAACAACCACACTGGCTGACTTGTGACGAATGCTGGTTGAAGAATGGGATGCCATTCCACAGCAGTGTGCTACCAGGCTGGTGACCAGCACGAGGAGGAGGTGCCAGGCTGTGGTGGCTGTGTTTGGTTCTTCCACATGCTGTTTGCTAAATTAATTAACTGTTAATTTTTCCATCATGTTTTTTCAATCATCCAATCCACCAAACAAGAGTCAATGGCAGAATAAGCTGTTTGGCATTGGCAGAGAAGTTTTGGCAAATTTTTCATGCGGCGGACCCACATATTCAGCTCTGCTGCTCATCCCACAAATGCATGTTCCTTATAAATGTGGCATCATTTAAAAGGGAGGTAAACAGGCTTTCTAACAGTACAAGAATTATTGTCAAGAAGCATTGTTACAACAAAAAATAATCTACCAAATACAAATGTCCTTACTTTTGTGCTAAGTTTAGAAAAATATAATGAAGGAGTAGTCATTTTATAATTTATTTTTCCATTTCTGTGTAAAAATTGTTCAAATTTCATGCTGTCATTGAATCCTGTTTTTGTCAGCTGTTGTTTTTCTTCTGTTGCTCTTAAAGGAAAAGCGTTTCCCTGATTCTCATCTTGTGAGCAGATGGCAGGCATGAAAGTTGACAAACTGCAGGTGACTTGGCTGGTTTTCAAAAGAACTGGATTTTTCTAATCCACGAGATGAAACACAACGTTTTGGTGAAAACACGTTTCAGAAATACGCTCATCTGATAAAAGGGGATCTGTGAAGAGTCCTTTTTTCTACTTCTATATTAATTATGTCTTCTTTTCTCTACATGATTGGCCAGGGTTGTTTTGGATTAAAATAAATGGATTAATGCACGAAACCAACTTTTAGTTTGAGCTTAATTGACATTAAACTTCATCAGATGGTTTCAAAGTCACAGAAACTGAGCTTTTAAAGTATAAGAACACAAAAATACCCCTCATCTCTTAAACAGGCCCATTCAAAATGATCTTGAGTAAATCCTCCATAAACAATTTAATAAATAGAAATGATCAACTAAAGGCTTCTTTGGTAGGTTAATTTGGGCAATAAATGTCAAACATGCTATTCAGTCATTTACTAAAAAACACCACAACAGTTTCAAAATCATGATGAAATTATTTTCATACATGCATTCAGCAGTAAATAAACTACCATTATTGGAACAGAACTAAGTTTGATTTGGACAATAGCATAATTATGCAAATGTTTTTATCAAAAGCATTTTTCTGCTATAGCTAACATGAATTCAATCATGCAGCACTGTTGCATTTTTAAAGTAAGAAAGATCCAAATAGCATATTATAAAAATATTTAACTGTATATGGTAAAAAGGGTTCTGTGTTATTTCAATAATACTTGTATTTCAAAAGGATATGGGTGGATTGCAGAGCCTTTTTAGTCCAAACCCTCTCTTCACATTTTAAACTGAAGCAGATTAACCAAAGTCCAAGCACCCATATAACACCAGAGAAAAGAGACGCCCATAGAGTCTTAATAATTCAACACCAAATGACACAAATCAGTGTAACTAAACCCTGCTCAACCTAACAGCTGAATTATTCAAGAAATACCTTTGCAAAAGAGCAAAAAAATCCAGAGAGTTTACCCTTCATTCTCATCATTTGTCTTTTATCTACTGGTAACTCAGACTATTGTTTGTCAGGTCGTTGCTCCTTCAGACAACTGCTAGTTAAGACCTCAACCTACACTAAAATCCAGTTTAAATTCTTTTTGAAAAACAAAAGTACGAAGTCAAGTTGCTTTGTCTCTTTTCTCAAGAATGAGTTATATTTATCTTGTTCTCACTTGGACACAACCAATGGAAATATACAGACCAAAAATTAAGGCTGACAATTAAATGTGACATTTAAACAGGGCTGGGTGATCATGGCAAAGATCAAAATCACAATTAATTAAAACTTTTTCCTCCATTATGTTCAGTGAACAATTATTCCACTCCTGACTCGGTGCGGAAATATTTGTATAAAATTTTAAAACAAATAACTGAAATTTTGTATATCATAAAGTTTAATTCTTCAATTTTTTTTGTTTTTAAGATATGTTTTTGGGCCTTTATTAGATAGAGGAGGACAGCGGATAGACTCAGAAATGGGGATGAGAGCTGGGGAGAGACATGCGGCAAAGGGCCTCAGGCCGGATTCCAACCCGGGCCGCCCGCGAACATGGTGCGTGCCCTAACTACTCGACTACCTGCACGCCCCTAATGCTTCAGTTTTATATACTTTGAGAACAAAATTATGTGGCTAAATCTGTTAAATGCTGTTGTCTTTAAACAGTTTTGTGCCCTTGTAGTAATGAAACCAGAGGGAATCAGATGTTCTTTCCTTAAAAAAATGTGATTGACATCTGTTAATGACATTGACATGAGTTATGGTCTTGGCACATTGAGTCTTTACACTTTTTGTCCGAATTTTTCGCCTTTTATAAAAGAAAATCCAGCTCATGTTGTTATTATCATGTTTGCAAACTGACGCCGAAATTTTTGTCCGTCATTTCTTTTCCAGAACAGGCTTGATTTTACGCAAAATTTCACATCAGTCCTTCATTTGGGTGAGTGATGATTCAAAACAGTGCCCATTGCTTCCTCCTCGCTTGCTCACCCCCACTGGACCCCTCCTCCCTCTCTCTCTCCCTCTCTCTTGCCCTGAAACCTCACTGCAGTATGAAAAAATTTGCCACCTTCTACACATTTTCGCAGTGAAGGCAAATTAAAACGCATCGGACCCAGTGTGCAATGTGCAGTGCGTGACATTTTTTTGGATTACGGATCCGAAAAAAACGCATCCAAAAATGATGGACCCTGTGTGTAAAGACCTTTACAATTAGGTAATTATCAAGGATAATATACAAATACTGCCACAGACCTGTATCGTTCAGCAAAACCAACCTTCGTCTGAAAAAAATTGAAAAAATGATCATTCTGTTCAATGATCATATTCCTTGTTGCACTATTGCAATATTTTAATTTCTATCTGTGTTTATTATTAAAAAATGTCATCACTGAGGGTTAATTATTTAAATCATAGCTAATAAATTGGGGTTAATGCTATCTGTTTTATTGGTGTGTGACCCCTGCCTAGAGTAGTATTGTCATGCCATCACTAGTATCTGCTTCTAACCTCTGATGTGAAGAGAAAATGAAGTGAAGTCGACATTATAGCGTCTTTTACAGCATATATTGACAGCTGTTTAAACTCCCAGTTGCCTGCTAACTTGAGAATGAGGCATTTGTTTTGAGAGAAAGTTGTCACCAATCAATCCTGGTAACCTAAACATTATAGATCGGTGCTCATTTTCCTTGCTTTCTTTGCTCCTCCCTGACATTTAGACAAAGGCATCAAGAAGCTGAGTAAACAGCAGGATGTCTGTCTCAGTGTCTTGCCTCTTCCTGTTTGTGTTTTTAGACTTGCAACAGGCAATCAATGTCAGTGCAGACCAGCAAATCTGACTCCTAAGTCTCTGAACCTCAAAAAAGACAGTGATGCTGCTGATATTTTTTGAAACATGCAGAAAGGGGTAATGATGTATTTGTAGTTTTCTCTGCAGATTTTGATTAGCAAACATATCATGCAGTAATAGAAAGGAAACCAATGGCATCTGCACAGTTAAGAGACGATATGTGTCGGATTATGAAAGCTTCTTGTCCTGCAGCGTTTCTTCCCTTGTGACTGAAGCATAGCGTCGATTTTGATCTCTGAATAGGTTTGCTTTGTTGCTGCATCAAAGATCGTCTTTGGTGTCTCGGCTGCTGGATTTATTTTCTTTTCTTACACCTTTGAAAGATTGTTCTTTTCGATGCTGTCAGTGGTGTATCAGTTAAAAAGACCAGATAAAGTTGATTTTAATGAATTTATGCGCTGGCTTTTCTACTCAACTGTTAAGAATGAAACAAGAGTGTTTAAATTTTCTGCATGCTCTGTTTTCAAACTAGAGCATGGTTTAGACTAAAGATTCACAATGCAACACGTCAGTTTTAGGTTGTTGCAGCTGCGTGGAATAAACTAAAAACTGTCAAGTCAAGGGATCTTGATGCATGTCATGTATTTTGACAATCACCCCCATGTTGTGGCATTATTAGATGTCCTGTTGGCCCTACTTTTCCTTGCAAAGTGATCAGAAATATATAGAAAGTAGACTAAAGTAGGCCAAATTTTCTAAAGTTGTTGAAATGGGATGCATCATACACAGCCTCCATTCATGGTTATGGCTCATCTGTAACCAGGAAGCGCAGCTTTTTCATCAGCCATTCCCCCGGTGAAATACAGACTTGGTAGCTAGTGTTTGCTTTGATCATAACAGCGAAAGTGTGAGAGAGCCTCAGCCACTAATTCAGCTTGACTACATAGATTCCTGTTGTGGTATCCTGACAGCTAAGCAATGCAGCACCATAGAGTGCAACATGGTGCACTGTTTGCCCCCCTCACCCAGTCGAGATCTCTCTTTTGCTTGCACTGACGTGGACAAGAAGTAAGAGGGCTAGATGCCATTTCTTACAAGGAAGAAGTGAAATTTACATGGCAGGTAATTATATATTCAATAGATTTAATTTGGACAGTGAGCATGCAATGCTCTGCTAATGGGACATGATATTTGATGATTGCATGCTGTTAGGACACAATTTAAGAGGTGACACCTATTCCTCTACATCACAGCATAAGCTATTAGGTATCCCACTGAATCACTGATGGATTGCTTCAAGGTCTGGATCCTGTCTTATGTTCTATGCAATAGTAGCAGGTAACTTCATTTATTCATTCATTTAGATCACATGATTCTTTTAAATGAACTTTACCTGTGTCAGTGTTTTGTCCAGGCCCTGATGAAGACCCTGTGCGGTCGAAACCAGTCGGCTTTCCGCGGATTTTTGATTTTTATCAGATATGCCCTGAAATAATAAAGGCTTTTTACCTAAATCCTTGACTCGAGCGAGTGTGCCTGAAGATTGCCCCGGTGGCTTCTCTCTTTTTTCGACTATACGCGTCACTCTTCAAGAGCACCTGGCTTCAATCTAGAGTTTACCACACAACAAGAGCACACAGCACATCTCTCCTTTTTTGCTGTGAACTTCATTTATTTATCCACGTGAACAGCAAAGTGAAACTCAAAGCCCAGAGAGTCAATACTATAAATACAATGAATCGTCTTCCCCATCAACAGATGTGAACTGATCAGATTTGAGAGCCATACTCTCAAAACTCATCTCACCATGAGTTTTTGTTCTGAAGTAGACTTAAAAAATGTGCATTACTCCGATTCAGGATGCACTGATTCACACTGGATTTGTTTTATCCAACATGCCGATATTTCCTAAATAATTGTGTATCTTGAAAATTACAGCTAAAGCTCATGAAAATCAAAAATCCACTATCTCAGAATAATAGAATAATGTGGAAAAGTACAATTTGCAAATGTTTCCTGAGCCTTCATTCCCTCACTCTGGTTCAGTACACACAACTACAACCATGGAGAAGACTGCTGACACAATAGGTGTCCAGAAGAAAATCACTGACATCCTCCACAAGGAGGATAAGCCACAGAAGGTCACTGCTGAATGGGCAGGCTGTTCTCAGAGGTTGTATCAAAGCTTATTCATGAAAAGTTGACTGGAAGAGAAAACTGTGGTAAGAAAAGGTGCACAAGCAACAGAGATGAGCACAGAGGAGTCAGCGAGTTGCCTAACAAAGAAGAATCAAGAACTCAAGGTAACTTCAAAAGAGTGGACCGAGGCTGGAGTAAATGGATCAAGAGCTAACACACAGACAGATCCAGGAAATGGCTACAAGTGTGGTGTTCACAGTCTTGAACCACAGATGTTATAAGCTTCTCACCTGGGCTAATGGAAAAAAAAAACTAGATGCCAGCTTAGTGGTAATATTGTGCACCCCTAGCTCTAAATGTGTTCAGTTGAAGTGTTTCCTGTTGTATAATGTCAACAGCCCTGCATTGTTAGCTGTTTAGCTTTATCTCACTAGCACCTTTATTTCTATGCCGGCCGATCCGTCCTGCTATTTATTTGCAGCTTCTGGGGCCGCTATAGTCACCTCTCCAGCTCCTCACCCCTCATACATCATTCCCCTCACAAAGCCAAAGTACCCCCCTGAGCTCACGGATAACAAAATTCACATTCTCCCCATGGCAATTCATCCCCCCACTGACCCACTTGTTTTCACATTCTGACAAGCGTGATTTAAGAAGTGAGGCGGGCCAGGAGTGCAGAGGCCATATCTGTGTGCACTCACCTGCCCCAGGAACATAAAGTTCAGCAACGTGGCCACTTTTTATTCCTCTGTCATCAAACTAAGATAAATCGATGAATTTACATACCTGGCCTAAAGGTTTCAGTGTACTCCAGATAACTTTTTTATTTTTTTGATAAATCGTCCTGCTTGCGGTGTCAACATTATACGGAGAGGAAGCCACTGAGCGCTAGGAATGCATAATGCATGTGTTGGGTATGACTCAATACACATAGCAAAACCACATTTATGCCCACAGAGTTGGTCATAAACAAACATCCTCCGCCTTTTTCAATTTGAATAAAAATGCCATGTTTGGTATTTCTGGAGGACTTAAGTTGAATACACGAAAGCACCTTGTATGTACTTGTCACTGTCTTTAGTTTCTAAAAAGAGCTCGTAACATGAGTCACCCTGCACTACATTGGCAAAAAGTGTTATAATCAGCATCATTTTATCTGGCTGTTATGTTTTCAAAAACTTTAAAGCGTAGTACTCACTGGCATGTTAATGTGAATGCTGTAACCATTAAGTCCATGCCCTGCCACAGTTACAGACTGGAGGAGGCATCAGACTAATGTGTTTTTTGTCCAAAAAATGTCAACCCCTCTTTCCATCCATCCAGCTGACTGTGGCAGTTCCCCACTGGGCATTTAGGTTTTTCGATCACTGTGAAAAGAAGCAGAGAAGTGTGCTGCAAATCTGCCGTAGCTGTGAAATTTCCGCTCTCTACTGCATCATGACTCTGCAGTGATTTCAGTGCAACAACCATGCAAGACTGGAGGAAACTGAAGTGTCATGACGGAAACTGTCTGCTTTATTTGTGTGCCTATTTATTATATTGCATATTTTATGAGCAGATATTTACACTTTTTTCTCTTTTTTTTGGAACTGACAATTCACCCATTCTCTAACAAATCACATCCAGGACACCCACACATTTAGCCCCAGGGAATGGATGATCTGCTGGCTACATCTAAATCATGGAGCAGCATAAATATGTATCACTGAGCATTTTAATTTATGCATAGAAGTAACATCAGCATATTTACATAGAGTTAGAGAGGTTGAAAAGTTTGAGTCAAGCTACCAGTTACTTCATGCTGGATGATAAGTTCAAAATACTGTTTAAAATTATTAAACAAGGATTTATTTGATTTGACTCAGCATTAATAAAATGCACAAATAAGTCAAAGAGTCCAACTGTCAGATAACTGCAACCTTTATGTCACTCAGTACATTTACATGCAGTTAGAAAAAGTTGATTTATTGTGTTAGTCAAAATAAGGCTGGCTCATTAGGTCTAGGGTGGTCATAAGACTTGATTTGAGCCATTTTAAGGATGTATTTCTTCAGTCTTGGTGTTACAATGACAATAATAATAATAATACATTTTATTTATTAAGTGCTTTTCATAAAACTCAAAGACACTGTACAATGCAGAAAAAACAATACAGATACTTATAAATGAACATTAAAAGTAGATAAAGCCAACATAAACAGACAGACAAACACAAAAGACAGAACATTACAATCACAGATTAAAAGCCATTCTAAAAAGGTGAGTTTTCAGTATTGATTTAAATGTAAGTAAGTCCGTGCAGTTTTGAATGTGTGTTGGGAGAGAGTTCCAGCGGGAGGGGGCAGCTATGGAGAAGGCTCTCTTTGATACTGTCATAAATCTTGAGTCTGTTCGTATGCAAATTGTGTTTCTTGTTGACGCGACTGTCATCCAAGACCAATGGGAGCCGGAGTTGTGCATTAGCACATTAATTCACTTCGTTCTTCAAAATATGAATGTGAGCGTACATCAAGCGAGAGCTGCTGAATGTCCACTCATAACTAAAGAGATTGAAAAACTTTTCTGTTCAGAGCTGCAGTCAGATCTCTGCACCTGTGTGCCTTGTCTGTCAATCCATTCCAGGCTGACATGACAGGTACGGTAAACCGCTGTTGGAATTTTTAAAGTAGCCCAATGGGATTGTTCCTGTGGTGAGATGACACACATTTTCATACAGTACTTTTATTCTGAAGACTTTCCGGGATAGTTCCTCGGTTGTTGCAGTAACATGCAAAGTTCCTCTATTGTTTAACTTTCCTTTCGTTTCTACTCGATGTAAATAATTTTAAAACATTGGATTATAAGAGCTATTAACTCTAATGTGATCCCCATCTCCTTCTACATCTTGTTCGCTGCTCAAAAATTGTTGTTGTGAATTACCACCAGATGCGTGATGGGAAATAATCTCAAACAGAATCGCTGTTTTGTAGTTAGGGACCACCAGTCTTTGCAAAATCTTAGTCTGAGACTAAAAACTCAAGAGTTTTTATAAAAATTTAAGAGGGTCTCAGGTGTCAGTCTTTTTAGTCTTTTAAGAGTTTTAGCAAAGTCCTCTGGTGTAAGGCTGGCATTAGATTGCCGTTACACCAGAGGACTTTGCTAAAACTTTTAAAAGTCTGTGAAAAGACAGGTATCTCAGACCTTTTTGCGTTTAAAGGCATTTGGCCAGGAAGTCGCAGAGGTTTGAGTCACTGTCTAAGATTTTGACTGGGGGTCAGTAAGGCTAGAGTAGGGTTTCTTTTGAGAAACTGCAACAACCAAAAACACGCTTCAGGATTTAAGTATAGTATGAAGATGTTTGAAGAAGTTTTCTCACCATAGCAACAAACTGATCTGGCTATTACTTTGAAAACGCAAATAGAGGTTAACTGAACGGGTCATGTTGGCCTGGAATGAATTGACAGACATGATACAGACACAAGAGCAGGGAGATCTAGCTGCAGCTCTGGGCAGAGAAGATTTTCCATCACTTACGTAGTAAGTAACCTTGCAAAGCAGATGGATACACCCATTTCCTTGTTTTTCACTGGCGAATCCATCTTGCAAAGCTCCCATCTGAACCGTTTGGGCCAAGTTAGAAAGTGACAGGACCAATCAGCGACGAGGGGCAATACTTTCAGGCACGGCAGAGTCGGGACGTAAACAAGCAGTAACAAGAGGCCAGTGCAATTATGGCTGGAGCTTAGTGTGGATGCTGCTAAAGCGTGAGTTTTATCAGAACTTCGTTAAAAGAACAAAGAACAGCAGTGAGTTGTTTTATTTTCAAAAACAACAAAAGTCGAGTACTTACATGTCTATAGTCGCCATGTTTCGCGTTAATCCCCGTAGCTGCGCACGCGCAGCTCAATAGCTGCTACGTCACGTTTTGTTGCTCTTATTGGCCTGTAGAGATGTGACAGACAGAACGTTCATCCAATCACACTCTGAGTTTTTTTCAAAGCCTCTGCCTTTTCTCAGATGTTTCCTATTGAAGCTTCCCAGATGGATGTGTGAAACAAATCCACCTGGCTTGTCAGGTCACGTAATAAGTGGACATTCAGTGGATTCATCTGAGCTACCTCACCATCATGTTTTGAAAAGTTAACCAATTTAATGTACTTACACACATTATGGCTCTCAGTAGTTGTGGCTGATGGTCATGTCATTGAAAACACAGTTTGCCTAGGACTAGACTAAAGACTTATGACAATATCAGATGTGTTTGGTATTGTCTTAACGCCAGGACTGAGGAAAGACTGCCTAAAAACTGCTCAGATCAAGTTTTGTGACCACCTTACACCTAATGACTGCTGCCACTTTAGCAAAACTCCCATGAAACTCCATGTTTTTACTTTGACTTTGGAAATTTGTCTGCGACTTTGAAATCGCTGGAAAAGTCATTAAGTGTAAGGCCGGTATATCACTCCTAGATTGTATGTTTGAAGATCTGACTCTTGCATGTATACACATCAGAAGGCCCTAGCTGGCCTAGGTGTTCTGCTCATGCTCAGGCATAACAAAGCTTGCATTGTTGTTTGCTCATGGATACTACCACAATCTAGATGGATGGCATGCATTGCATTTGTGCCAGCAGTAATCATATTTATTAGCAGGCATAGAAGTCCATTAAAAAACAGATCGATAAAACAAGATAGAAAACGACATAAAAACATTCAACAGACAAATACAATACCTCCCAAATTATAAAATGCATTTACACCAGCATCTCCACAAGGATGGCTGGTATTGTACAGCACTATAACTGGGATTTGTCAGCAGCATAATAATGGAATTCTGAAAGTCCTTCAGTCTGCATGCGAATTTTTACATCAGATTTCTCATAAGAGCTTGGAAAGTGTAAACTCCTGCTTGACAAAACACCTCACTTGCATTTGTCCAACAAGTTTTTTTTTTTTCAACAGTATCACAGTGTCATTGTAAGCAACATGGAGCTTTTGTAGGCTCAAGTTTTTATACCTAGTCCACAAGGCTGCAGTGTAGATAGGGGTAAGGTCTAAAGAGTGTGCATTTTGTATTTACTGTGGTAATCGTTGTCTAATATTAGAATTTGTTTGATGATCTGAAATGTTAAAGCATGATAAAAAAACATCATCTACCACAGGGGCTGTCAACCTTTTCAGCCCGCGACCCCTAAAATAAAGGTGCCAGAGACTGGGGACCTGAAGGTGGCTGAACACAGCCATGCACATTCGAGAATAGTCGTGCAGACAAGGCCGCCTATAAGGGGGGAAAGAATGGGAGAGCTTTCTGGGGCCCAGCCAAACTGGGGACCAGCAAAATATGGTCCATTGTTAAGTAAAGCTGTGGTATTTTATATTTAACCTGGGTAATAACCACCCTTATCAAAGAAACAAATTTTAATTCATTTGTGTGGTAAGTAGCCCTCTTAAAATGTAAATCGTTTTGATACAGAATTAAAATGTGTAAAAAACAAAAAAAAGCTAAAATTGGTTAATAATGACAAACAAAATGGTGGGGAAGGTGGTGAAATTATATTTTAAAAGTAGCAGAAATGGGTTAGAAATGCCAAAAATTAGATAAAAGTGGCAAACAAAAACCAAAATATGGCGAAAATTAATTAAAGTGGCAAAATTGGGCATATACAGTAAGAAAAGGGGATTCAAAAGTGGCTGAAATTATGTTAAAGTGGCAAACACAGGTGGAAATTTGGTGAAATGGAATGAAAATTGATATAAACTGGCAAAAAAAGGTTAGCAGAGGCCGCAATTGTCAGAAACGGGCAAAAATGGGCATATCAAATTGTGAATTGTGGCTTGAAAAGTGGTAAAAGGGGTTAATAGTGGCAATAATGGGTCAACAGAGCAAACAATAGGCAGAGAGTTGCAAGATTTGGTTTAGAAGTAGCAAAAACAGTCAGAAAAAAGTGGTGAAAAGGGTTAGAAATTGACAGAAAATGAGTTTGAGTTGCAAAAATGTGTTAAAATTTGGCAAAACTGGTGTAAAGTGGAAACAGTGTAATTAAAAAATGTGCTTAGTGTTTCTTTTGCATCTGGAGACACCCTCTCAGTCTCTCACGATCCCCAATTGGGTCACATCCCCAACGTTGAGAACCCCTGATCTACCAGGTGATACCCTGATGGATGTGAAACAGATTCCCATTCCATGGATGTGTGAACCAGTCCATCTGGTTTGTCAGGTTATCAACCTGGTAAACTATGCACAGATAAAAACCCAGACATCTACAGTAAATGACTTTTTTGTGTTGATTTTGGCTCTAGCTTCTCCTTCTCCTGACACGTCTCAATGTTCCTGTCAGCATGAGTTTCAGAAAAGTGTGACTGATGCATCACAACCATGTCACATAGAAAATGATGCACACCAAAAAAGAAAAATTTACTTGTGCTAACTTCACGTTGATATTAGTGTAGCATTACTGCCTGTGTTGTCAGCTGAGCTAACAGCAGTAGCTCTCCTGTCGTGGCCTCCACTGTTATCACACTTCCGTCTCAGGGTGCATCTGAATGGAGAACAAATCTGCATAATACAGATCAAGGGCAGACTACAGACAGCGCATGATAAGAATCACTTCTAGTTCCTTTTTTCTCTTCACGATGAAGGGAGAAAAACGAGATCCTCATCTGCTGAAAGCTTTTTCCACTTGATTGTTTTTGTTCTCTTAACTGTGATCAGCTTGTCATGATTGAGATGGAGGTGAGCCGTCCACAAGCTGAAGATAGCAGGGCTCTGATTTGCATAGATATGCAAATGTACCAGGTTACAGTTGAGTTGTTAGGACCGCTGATATCAATTGGTGTCAGTGCAGATGTGCGTTGCCTGTTCCCTCCCTTTGTGCTACCTGCTGCAGTATCTAGGTCATTGTTTTTGCTGCTCGTCTGATGGAGATGTACTGTATTCAGAGCCAGATGCTTATGCAGCCTGGCCCAGGTTATTTATAATGCTACAGGCAGTGTGTGGATGTCATACAGGTTTTACAGTCAGGGTTATATTAGCCTTTGTCACTGACTGATGTACTTTTATGCATCAACTGCATATATTTTCTACTGTTTGTAAGTTATGTTTCCTGGAGCTGCTGATTTGTGTTTTTATGTCTAACATAAATCAAGCAGCGTTACTCAGTAAGTAAACACAGAACATAATGGGATGCTGTTTTTCCTCAGCTCCAAAAGTAGATATTTTTGTTGTTTTCTTGTCTGATTTGCTGCCAACAATAAAATCATTTTCCAAACTCTTACTGCCATGGTGAAAACATTTTGTATCTGTACACTGTGCTGGGTGAGGAAATCCTTCCCATGATGAATTTTCTCCCCCTTCTCCTCTGCAGTGTCCTCTCCTGGTCCTAACATCACTCTGGAGGGTCAGTACCACTGTCACCAAGGACCGGGGATCCCACTGGACAAACTATGTGACTTCACCACTGACTGTCCGCTGGGTGACGACGAAGGCGAGCGATGCCGTGAGTACACAGCTGTTGATAGCAACATGCACGAGTGAAGCCGCCGTGTCAGCTTGTTTCTGCACTCATTCCTGGGACAGAGCAGCTGAGTTGTTCAAAATGGTCCACCGTAGTGAGTCATCTTTAATGAAACCGTAACATCCTGCCCAACAGAGCAACAACAGCGTGAGCTTTTGTGACACAGAGGCAAAGGGGGAAAGCAGCAAACAGCAGTGTAGCTATGCTTGGCTAGCATTTCTCACCCTTGACAAACTCCATGGTTGTTATTTCTATCTCCTTGCACATTTGTTTTTCTGCTGTTCCCGAGGCCTAGGAGGAACACTAGCCAAGTATGCTGACATCTCATTCACAAGTAATGTCCCCCAGGCTCTGCTCCGTCTGTTTATGTGTGCATGTGAGTTATGAGGATCTTTGTTTCAGTCTTCCCAGTATGCCCGCTTTGCTATTGTTTACATAGTCTATAGAACCACAGTTCAAATCTCTTACCCTTTAGTTTCTTTTATCCCTTTTTTAATGGTGTAGTTAGTTTTTTTCACCCATATTAAACTGACTAGAATTAATTTGCTCCTTCCTGCCAAGCGGGTCAGCCAACCATGTGGTGCTTATTAAAATGATGGCTTCTCCCTTGTGCTTATAGGTTTGCTAACTATGGCAGCAGAAGGATAAGAGGGTACGGATAGGGCTAGAATCCCATGCAGACACGGTTCCTCCTCCTGGTACAGGAGGACTTATTAGCGCTAATTGGCCTGAGAGGCGAAACCCAAGGGGATATTCTCTATTTGAATGTGATAAGTGTGTCTGCATGTGTGTCTGCATGTGTGTGTGCAAATAGTAGTTACAAGAATAGAGAATTTTACGATAACTAGTAAACACCCAACCTGCAACCTGCATGAGCTATTGGCTAAATCCAGCACCCATGAAAAGTGAATGGTTACAGTGTTTCCAGCAGTACCAGTTAACTCTGTAGACTTTGTTTATGTTTGTAGTTTTGTTTCTTATGACAGAGCTTAAGGAAAACCTAATACCTAGGAAAATCTAATACTCAGATGATAGATTGCAGTGGTCTAAACTGCAAACTGTTTTATATAGTCAGGTAATCAAACACTAAATTGTATAGGCCTACTTCTGAATATTAAGTTGATTTATTTATTTATTTGTTTATTTATTTTTAACCAAATTTGTCTTGCTAAATGCTACAAGGCTAAATATTGCACACCGTACCTCTAAAATAATGGCAATTTATTGTGTTGGACCAAAATGTTATTTTTAAAAGCTTATAAATATCATAGACTGAGCCTGTTGTGGATCGATTTACTCATTGATCTTCTTTTGCTTGTATACAGCTCAAATAGATCCAAACTGGACCAACCATTTTGAAAATGCCTCACAACAAGCACCAAAAATAGTGTGCACTGCATTTCTGTTAAACCATAGAGTCAGATTGGGAAGTATACGATCTCCATTACTGTTAAACCTTTCTCAGTATGCTGATTAAAACTCAGTAGAAGCAAGCCTATACAAGAATTAAACTTTGTATAAAAACTTTGTAGATTATTTCTGTGTTGTAATAATGAAGGTTGTTATTATTATGATTATTATTATTATTATTAAAACTAACTAAATAAATGAAGCGAAGCAAGCAAGCTAGTTCTGTCAGCAACTTGAGAAGCGCCAATCAAATTCATTCTTGTCATTGTCATATTCTCCAATCACAAGCATTCCTCCTACTTCCGCGGCTTACTTAAACTCCAAAACGTCTGGTCTCTTCCTCTGCATCCCATGCTGCCTTTGTCAGTGTTGCTCTTAAATGCCCCCTCCTCCCCAGCATCCACCTGTTGGCCCCAACTGGGGTTATAAGTATGTTATCACTCCTTAAAAATCCTGCATATAATTATGCCAGTAATGATAAAGTAAGGGCCTAGACACCAACAAATGTATTGTTTGCATTTAAGGAAAAAATGCTTGAAAACTGTCACAGTTGTCTGACTGAACCAAAATTAATAAAATTTAAAAATAAAATCATTTCAGTTAAATGAAACTACATAAAAACTATGGTTTACAAGTAAAACTAAATCTAACTAAAACTGTTATATGTGCTTACTAACTAAAATTAAGCAGAATTAGGGACAAAATGTCCTTAGTTTTACTACTTGGAGTAAAACTAATAAAAACAGAACTAAAATGAAACACTTGCTGAATAAAAAATAAAATAAAATAAAATAAAATGCAGTAAAAACTTATTAAAACTTAACTTCAAATTGAAGCAAAAGATGAAAACAAAATAAAAATCAAAACTAATGAAAATCCCAAAACTATTATAACCTTGCTAATAGTGTTGTTTGACATTGTTAGAGAATTTCTGGTAAATTTTTTCCTGGGTGCGACCCACATTCTCAGCTCTGCTGCCCATGCCACAAATGCACATTCCTTACAAATGTGGCACCATTTAAAAGGGAAATAAACCCGCTTTCCAACGGCGTAAGATTTATTACCAAGAAGCATTATGATGATAATGAAATAATCTACCAAACACAGATGTCCTTACTTTTTGTGCTAAGTTGAGTTGGGCACTTTCCAGTGTACAGAACACGCAGTGTGTGCCTTGACATATTTCATTCAATCCTTGGAGAAGATTCTTCTTTAACCAACTCTATAAAATCAATAAAGATTGCGTTTATTACAGGGCTGTTTAAGGAATCATAGTTGCTTACACGTTTCACTGTTAGATTGAGTTACAATAGGACAGAGGATCAAATAAAGCCGAGTCTCTTACTCTCTTACTCCTGCTTAATGAACACTGAGCCGTGTCCAGTATTTGTGATAATATCCACAGGCTCTATAACAGAAACTTGTTATGCTTCTTTCTGGAAGACTGATAAAATGACTTTGGTTATTTTAATTAAGACATAAGAGACAGCTAAATGTGTGTGCAATGATGGCAAGTGCCATCCTGCTGTGAGTTGAGCTTTAAATTATTTCATTACTTTACTCATCACTGATTAAGCCCCAGAGAGAAGATTTTTTAAAACATTTTTAAACTATGAATTATCATACATCCCATTACACTGAATGGACAGAGCCAAACTGCCTGTGACTTCAGGAGAAGTCGTTGCACAGTGAGATCACGTGACATGCGAGTATGAGCAAGTTTATTTATAGCATCCATTTTTGACTGGTCCTTAATCTAAAGTCTAGAAACTAACACACGTTTAAGACTTATAATGTAAACATGCACACATTACACAGAAGAGTTTTGTATAAGAATAAATAAAGGGATAAAGTGGCTTTTTTAGATATCTCAGGAAACAGTGTTACCACTCCACCACAGCGTAGATTATGTATAAAATAATTAGAGCACCAAGTTCAAAGTTCTCTAATAGTGTTGGAGTTTAACACTCATAGAGTTAACTTCTGACACATTAAAGTTTACTTCTAACACCACATTTTTGAATCCTTCTTACTGGAGGTGTTTATTTGAAACATGTACTATTTAAGTCATTTCATGCAATTTGAAATCTTCCTTTAGTTCACCCTGCAAAGGAGATTACCAATGTAAGTTTTAGTTTCTATATACATGAATGAGACAAAAAGGGTGTTCATTCATACAAAACAACTGAATGCCTTTACAAATTTAACCTTCCCACTCCACAGGTAGGCAGTGATTAACTTGGTTAATTACATATAGAGACAGACAACATATAGAGACAGACAAACAGGCACTCTCACATTCACACCTATGGACAATTTAGAGTGATCAATTAACCTAACGAGCATGTCTTTGGTGGTGGGAGGAAGCTGGGCTACCTGGAGAGAACCCATGTATGCACGGGGAGAACATGCAAACTCTGTGCAGAAAGACCCTGACCGGAGACCTTCTTGCTGTGAGGCAACAGTGCTAACCACTGTGCACTGTGCAGCCCCTGCCTACATATCCAGGTTTGCGATGGCAGTAAATGGAGGTTAAATCAACTGACTCTACAGAGTTGATTGGATCAATACCGGTAAATAACTCCAAACTGAAGACCATTTCACTCAGAATGGAGTTAAAATTACACTTTAGGAGTGAAATCAACTTAACATGACACTCATCTTTTGACTGTGTACTCCATTTATGACTTTCATTTAACTTTATGCTTCACGTTTACTATGGTTGCAGTGGCTTGTGTTTGTTGTGCTTCCTCCTTCAATCAGCTTGCTTCCCTATTGGCTATTGCTCTATTCCAGTAGCACATGTTCCTGCTCTTCCTGTGCCTCCAAGGAAAGCTGGAGGCAGGGAGTGAAGCGGCAAAGCAGAGCAAGCATGCAACAACAGGATGACATTAACATACATATATACATGCATACATACATTAGCATACATTTCTGTTGCCAGACAACCAGAGCAGTTGGCAGCAAGAAAGATGCACTCTTGAGTTATATCTTGGACTTGCAGTGTTTTTCACAATTAAGTTGACAACATTTGTTAAAACTTATGAAAACAAAGAAGATGGCTGGTCCAGGACACCTCTGAGAGAAAGAATGGGAAATTTCCATCAAGAAAAACCCAAAAAAGGTGAAAAAGAAGACCTCAGTCTCAACTTTTGGCTAGCTTAAAAGCTAACAACAACTGCCAGTAACTGCCCGTGAACACTGCCTGATCAACAGGAAACTGCTGAATGCTACCTATTAAGGTAGCGTGGGGTGGCGCGTATGAATGCAGGGGCCCAGCGCTCCATCACTAGCAGCAAAACAAAGCCCTACACTTACACCAGAACTAACAGCATGCCCACAGAGTTTGCATTTTACCTGACAGAGATTTTTCAGAGAACGGGGCACTCAGAGACTGAAAGGAGGAGGACGCGGAGCAGCATGACACCTACAGCCAGTGGGGAGGAGGCAGAGATGGCATTGTGCAAGAAGGCAGAAGCGGGGCAAACAAGCCAGGCTGCAGGCTAGGCTAAGAGCGACCCCACATAAAACCTGCCCTACCAAGAATCTTTCTCCTGGGTGCTCGCTCCCTCACCAACAGGATGGATGACGTGAGGCTGCGGATTTCTGACCACCGCTTCGATGACTGTGTTTGCTGCTACAGAGGAGACTGTCAAACTTAATTTCATTGTGTTTTTGCAATGCAATGACAATAAATGACTATCTGTCTATCTATCTAAATACATCAGATAAAGCATAGAGGAGGAGCTGGGGTGGAGGAGGGTTGCAAAAAGCAGCTTGCAGAGGAAGCAGCAAAGCATAGCCAGCATAGTCATTTAATATGGCGGCATGAGTGCAATTAGCCAATAGAGTGCTTAGAGCAAATCAGCTGGCTGTCAGCTGATGATGGCTTGCATGAGATCAGCTGATCTCAAATATACAGCAGTGCTGGACTCCATGGCCTGTCGGAACTAACACCATATGCTTAATTTAGTCCTCTAGAGTTCTGAGATAAGAGCCATGTCACTGGCAACAGTCTGCTTTTTCTAAAAACCATCATCTAAAGACAGAACATTCTTACTATGCAGAGTTAGCCAGTCAGAATAAAGAATTTAAACCTGCTGATAAGTTAAAACTCCAGTGAGCTCTAAAATCACTGTTGCGAGTCAGGGCATGCCAAGGCTGTCTTTTGATGCTGGGATCATGGTATTGGCATAGGAAAATTCACATCCCTAACCCACAGTAGACAAATCCTTTTTTAATACTTGACACAGGATGAAGGGTCTTAGGGGGAAATTCATATTGATGTGAGTGACAGGGATATGTTCAAGATGATACACCTCTTCCTACACATTCCTACACATCTTTCCTACATTTGGGAGCACATTTAGGAGGCATGAGTGCCAGCTGACATTTGCATTGAATCAATATTCTTTCTCTATTGAATACTAATCATCTTTGTGGTCTTTGGTAAAGTAAAAAGATAGATGATCTTTTGTTCATTCCTCAGTCCACTCTGACACCTAGAATGAATCTCTCTTCCTCATAGTCCACAACTTCTTCCACCTTAGGCTTGGTGTTTGTTCCATTTTCATCTCCATCTCTCAATGCAATTACCCCCTGCTACCCGGATCATAAAGTGTTCCCTCTCTGATACCCGATTCTCTATGATCTATCCACGAGTCTTCTTCATCTGATTTGATCTATTTAAATCCTTCATAAGCCCTGCCAAGGCTCATTAACAGTAAAAAAGCAGAGAGAGGCAGGAGGAACAAACTTAGCTTGTGTCAATCACAAAGCTTCCTGACATATAAGGAAAATCAAATCCCTGCGGATCTTCCTCATCATCCTAGCCCTGCATCATTATGCAGAAACACATTCTCCACTCTTTGAGAGTTGCAGCTTCTTCCAGTTGATGTTCATCGGTCTACATTCTGCAAACACCCGACTGCTTTCGAACACCATATTTTCCATGCAACAGAGAAATGTTGCTGCAGCCAAGACGGATGCAAGCAAAAATCCAAAATAAACTGCAGGATAAAAACATTCCTCCTATTGATTAATCATGACACAGTGAGACCAGTGCTATGATATCTGTCTCTGTCTCTTTATCGATGGTAGATCTAGTATGGTGAGTTTGTCTTTGCTCTGTTGTAAAGAAGATAGGACATTTCCCAGCCAACAGCAACTATAAAGAGAAATCACAGGATTCTACCTTCATACAAGATTTCAGTGTCTTTCTATAATTATAAAGATAAATCAATTTGAAATGTAGTGCTTTTTACAGTGAAGTTATTTTGAAATATCAACATGCCTGCGGTTGTGGGGAAGCAAACATCCACAGGGTCTCGCTTGCATGCATGTGCATATGCTCTCAGTGCCTCAGACACACAAAAGGCAGATGCTAGGCAGCAGATTTATGCATGAAAAGAAATAACAACAGAGCTCTAAAACACTGTGAGAATAAACTGACATGAATATTTCAAGAAAATGGAGAGCAGGCATGTTTTAATTCCTGCGATAACTCCAAATATTCTAATCCAGGAGTCTATGTTAAGTCATGTTAGGCAGTAAACCAGTACCAGTATGGGATCATCTGCTCTACATAATGTAGCTCATTTTAAGAAAAAAGCCAGTGTGTCCAAGTAGAAGCCACCTAAACAGTTGCAGAAAAAAAATACTCCAATTTGATTAGAATTTCCTGTGTCTGTATGTGACACAGAGCCCTGTGCTGGACAGTTTCCTTGATCCTGCTCCAGTCCACTGTATTTCTGACCATTACTGCCCACTCCTGCAGTGGGTGTCATCCACTTCCACTTGAACCCATATCATGTCGTTCCAGTCCCACAGAGACACAGTGTGCCCCAAAGGGTAGTAAGGGGGCTTTAAACCCCGTTACTGACAAGTAGCAGGACTCTAAACTTAGCACAAAAACTGAGGAAGCTTGTGTTTGGCAGATTATTTCTTGTGCTTCTTGGTAATAACTCTTATACAGATGGAAAACCTGTTTATTTCCCTTTAAAGGGTGCCACATTTGTAAGAAATATGCATTTGTATGAGACCAGAACTTGGCTGCATGCAGTCTGTTCTGGATTGTCTGTGCAGGCTGCCGTCAGCAAACCTTGACGACAAATCTGTATAAGACAGCTTACATTTCCTAGGTGCCAACAGGGTGAAGAAATAGTCTTCTTGGGGTGTCGTCTTCCCGGGGCACCCACTTCACGGCCTGTCACTGACATCCTCTGTTTTATGGAAATTGGCCTTCAGTTTGGAGATGGCGCTCAGGCTCACCTTAAATTATCCTGCAACTTGGTTTTGCAAACCAAGGCAAACCATGGTGACAGTAGACATGTCAGTACACGACTTTTGTCGTTTTTGAAAACAACTCACTGCTGTTCTTTGTTCTTCTTTTAATGAAAAAATGTCGTCAAGTTCTGATAAAACTGGCACTTTAGCAGCATTCACGCTAAGCTCTTCCGCCATAATTGCACCGGCCTCTTGTTGTTGCTTGCTTACATCATGACACGTCACTGATTGGTCCTGTCACTTTCTATCCGGGCCCAAACTGTTCAGATGGGAGCTTTGCAAGATAGATTCACCAGTGAGAAACAAGGAAATGGGCATATCCATCGGCTTTGCAAGGTTAGGAAAATATCGTATCGTCCAAAATATTGATATCATATCAGGATGAAACTGGTGATATACACCCCTATTACTTTTTGCTCTAAGTTTATATAAACTAACAAAATGTAGAAGTATTCCACTTTCATAACACAGCACAAAGACATTACTCCATTTTCTTTTCTGTCTTATTTGATAAATTATAATCCAGTCCATTATACAATTCACAATCAGCCCCTTAGCATGCTGATAGTTTTTCATAAGGCAGGCCTTTTACTATCACCAGTCCTTTTAGTTTTATATTCTTAAAACTCTTAAATGTTTTGTGACATTAATAACTGTGGCCATGACATGTCATTCAAACAGAAGCCAGAGTAATCGGGTTTTTTTATTTGCAGCACGCGATGACATGCTTTATAGGCTGGGCCGTTTTGTCAAGTTGCCATGACAGACATTGTTACAGTGTTGACATTGCTTTGAAAGTAAAGAATGGGATTGGATGACACTCCACTCACCATTCACAAAGATTAAGTAATGTTCACGTCAGCGTTCATCCAGTATTAATGACGATGTTATTGACACCTCATTACATAAAGTGTTTCTGGTTTAGTCACCCCTGCAGTGATGCAGAGAGAGAGTCACAGTCCCTCGTCTACGCAGAGCGAATGTGTGCAGATGTGACAGCACAGACTTCTTTATTCATGTCATGAGAAGCCATCATATGACGCCACTTTGATTCCCAGTGCTTTGCAGAGGGAACATCAAAGTTAGACTAACTGGTTTATGTAGCAAGGAGACAGACTCATAATATCACAAGAAGCACAAGAACATGAAATTTACTTATTATCCAAAAAAGTCGAGACAAGCTAAGGGGAAAAACATCAGAGAAAAATATAGCTTCAATGGGGTGTTTTTACTGAGTATGACTTTAGAATAAAAATGAAATGATGGTAGTTTTATGATGTTTTCTCTTTAAAAGCTTTTGTTTGTTAAAAGTTTCTCCTCTGCCTGAAGGATACCTGTGTTATGATATTTTCTCTGGCCAGTTTCACTTCCATTACCTGGATGATGCCATTCTCAAAGAGCACACTGTTACAAAGGCACTCAGTGTTTCTTATAGGTAATGGCCGCTCACAGACAGTGTCTCAGGATAAAAGCAACATAAAGCAAACTTTAGGAGAAAACTTTCAAAGAGGCACATCAAACTCAATCCAATGTCAGTGTTATTAGCAACAGTCATGAAGTTTTATGCCTGATATGTGTTTGAGTCTGGAGTCACAACAAAGACCTTTGTGGTTTTAAAACCTCTAAAAATGCAGGATTACAAACAAATATGCCTGCCTCTATGTCTCAGTATATGTTATCAGTGATATTTACAGAAAAAAAATTGCTCCCATGTGTATCAGGGGTCTTTCATATCTTGCATTACAATACATTACATCCGTTTTGGGCATTCATTTACCAAGTTCACTATACTGCAGTTGAGCAGCCCAGTTAGGTTTAGTACAGTTTGGCGTGGTAAATCCTGACCTTGGTTGTCCTCCCACCAACGATGTCCATCACGCCTCATTTGTTTTGTTGGGATAATTTTCTCTATCTAATCTGGATCATTTGGCTCAACTCACCAAAACGAACTCTTCATCTGTACCAGTTTGGCTTATTGAATGTGTTATAATGACAAAATGGGAAAAGGAAAGTGACTCTCAAATGTGAGCTACAGTAGTAACCTTGCAAAGCAGATGGATACGCCCATTTTCATGTTTCTCACTGGCGAATCCATCTTGGAAAACTCCCATCTGAACAGTTTGGGCCCGGTTAGAAAGTGACAGGACCAATCAGAGACTAGGGGCAGTGCTTTCGGTGGCGGTGGAGTCGTGATGTAAGCAAGCAGCAACAAGAGGCCAGTGCAGGTAAAGCAGAAGACTAGCATGGATGCTGTTAAAGCACCAGAACTTGATGACATTTCTTCGTTAAAAGAAGAACAAAGAACAGCATTGAGTTGTTTTCTTTTCAAAAACGACAAAAGCCGTGTACTGACATGTCTACAGTCACCATGGTTCGCGTTATGCAGTTCTCTGGAGTTTATTCCTCGGTAGCGGCTACGTCACGTGTTCTGTTGCTCTGATTGGCCTGTAAAGGTGTGTGACAGACAAAATGTTCATCCAATCACCTTCCTATTCTACTATCCTACAGTCACTGTTATAAACTATCAGTTCAAACAGGGTAATTATCTCCCACAACACCTAACACTAACTCTTAGGCCTTAAAAACACTTTAAAGTTTAAAGAATGAGGACAAATAAAGAAAAAGACCTTAACTGACATTGGTCTGTCAGTTTAGCCTAAAACTGCTAATTTATTAGTATATATGGACAAAATTTACGGTCAATATATGTATGCTGAAACACACAGGCAAAATATCTGAGCTAAATACAGGCAGACATTTTGATATCTGCCAATACTAATGTGTGCCTTTTTAAGCTAATATCTGCTGAAACCAGACCAATGATATCGTGCATCCCTAGTATGCAATGAGGCGTGTCCTCTCAGAACAGTAAGGTTTATCATTTGGTATCTGAATGCCCAAAACGGATGTTCATCTGAGCTGTTGCAAAGTAAAAACAGGTTCTCAGGTCAGATTTTTTTGTGACAGTGTGAACAGTACAAGTCACATGGAGTCTGACCTTTTCAAATCAGATTGGGCCACTTAAGTGTATCCAAATCAGATAAAGGACGGATTCATTAACAAAGTAACCTCAGTCTGAACAGCATGAGACTTCGACGTCACTGAGTTGACAGGATAGGAGGAGGAGAGGGGGGCTACATGACAAACCATGTTCAACTGACCAAAGCATCCATAATCATGGACAGTTTTCCCCAAGACAATGATAATATTTTCCAGACTAAAAGCAAACTGTGAGGTTAAAAAACATCAAGTCAAACACATTATCTAAAATGAAGGCCCGGCTACTGAGATGAATACAGGAAGCACAAATTAAGGCTTACACTGCCGCTGTGCATACAACAGACACAATAATCCCCATTTCTCCCCTAGAATTAATTACTTCCTTATGTATGGCTTGTCTGAATGTTTAAAACCTTTTTCCAGCAGCAGTGCAGACAGTAGCTGCATTTACTGGGCATTATGAGGCTTATAAGAAAATGTTATTGAAAGCAGTCAGTATGCTTAAACATACAAAACATGAAACTTTCAGGTTGCAAAATTCCACTCTTAGCTCATTGTCAGTGTCCAGCTTGGATCTGTATTTTGTTTTGATTTAGGCAATGGCAGAAAAACGTATCCCACTGTGGTTGATGTGTGAAAAGAAGGGGTCTGGCTCTGTTTTTTACCTAGCTTAATCAGTGTCATTATGGGTGATTTCTTAT
This sequence comes from Cheilinus undulatus, assembly GCF_018320785.1. Taxonomy (NCBI): domain Eukaryota; kingdom Metazoa; phylum Chordata; class Actinopteri; order Labriformes; family Labridae; genus Cheilinus; species Cheilinus undulatus. The sequence continues at coordinate 33,826,985 of NC_054882.1, forward strand.
TGAAATAACCTGCTGCAGAGCAAGCTACCCTGGAGATTTACCTCAGTGAGAAATGAAACACCTCCATAGTTTTGAAAAACACTCTTAACCTGAAGTTACCCTTAAGACTGTGAAGGACGCCACTTTGTTCTTCCGCAGAGGGTTGTGAATCACCACTCCTGCCTTTTATGAAAGAATCTCTCTTCACACCATACTAAATGTGACATTTATATTGTTCTCTGGCAATTGTAGGTCAGTTCAGGACTTTGTCTCACCACATTTTAAACAGTTATGTGAACAGCCAGCATAAAGAAGGTCTTAGCAAAATCAGAAGCAGTTTGAGCATAGCCATAGTCATGGGCGTAGCACAGGGGGGAAAGGGTACTGATTTCCTGGGGCCCCAGTAGGGAGGGGCCCTTGAGAAGCCTGTGATGAAAAGCATGTTTTTATCTATTTTTTCTTAGTAAATAATATCAGTTTTAAATCAAATGCAATCAAATGAATTGGTCAGTAGACTAAAATTTGTATCAAATAGCTCCTCCCTCAAAAATGTCCAAATGTCCAGCACTGCAAAACAGAATGCAAGTAAATTTAGTTTAACCATAGTAAAATTATTTCTCATAAATGGGGAAATTATGGTTAAATAATACATTAAAATGCTAGACAAAACCTGGCTGCATAAATATGCCACCCCTACACTAAAACTTTAAGGAACTTTTTCATTTCATGACAGCATTATATCTTTCCAGGCAGAAGATCTTGACACAGCAACATTTGCCCAATCCCTCCCAGTGCTTCAGTGCTTAAAATCAGTAAGATTACGAGGGCCTTTCCTGTGCTCAGACCTTTTCACATCAGCCCACAGATTTTCAGAAGGATTTAGGTCGTGACTCTAGCTGGGTCTCTCCAAAACATTTATCTTCTTCTGGTGAATCCATTCTTTTGTAGATTTGGTCGATGCTTTAGGTCATTGACATGCTGAAAGGTGAAATTCCTCTTCATCTCCAGCTTTCAGGCAGACACCTTGAAGTTGAATTGACTGATATTTGGAACTTCTCATAAACACCAGTTCCAGTTGAGGAAAAACTGCCCCCAAGCATGATGCTGGCCCACCATGCTCTTCCATGGGTAAAGAAATGCCCCTGTAATCTAAGTGCTTTTGAAAGGACAAAAAGCATGTATGCCAAGTCCAGATAGGTATACTGATAGATTACCTTGCTTTTAAGAATTAGTCTGGCGGTGTGCATATTTATGCAGCCAGGATTTTGTTATTTTTCTGTATTCCTCCTGAAATATTTTTGTTTTGTTTCTTGTAAATTGTAAATGTTATAGGTTGCATTAAAGGTGGAAAAAGATATAATATACGCCATATCTTGACTTTGACATTATTTTATAGGGATGCACATTTATTCATAATATCTGTGATAGATATGATTAATTCAACTACTATTTTGGCTGTATTCATATAAGCAGGTTTTACAAAGAAATTTGTGCACTACCTCAACTTCAGCTGCTTTAGCAGCATCTTTTTACAATGTATTTATCGGTATTATGTATTTTATTTATTTCTTAATGTTAATATTCTTGTAAATCATATATGATAATATTTTTATCATCAGTTTTACCTTATTTAAAATGTGCTATCTATTTACTTTTTAAATTATATTATTAATTCTGTGGAAAATCGGACAACTGTGAGTTTAAGTAAATGGACAAACTTATGCAAACATTGTTTGAGTATTGGTACAGGCTAAAATGTGTTGGAAATATCAGCATATTGACATATTTGGATGTATATATTTTTCCAATCCAGAAATGTGGCATTTAAACACAGCTGTGTACACTTTTATGCTCCTGTATCTCCATATCTTGTGCATCATTTACAGGTTAGCCCTTTGCATCTCAAACAGGAAGTGTCTGTTTAGTGGCTCAAAATATGGGGTTTAAATATTTGCTCAGCCGAAATTGTATTTTATTAATCCCGTTAAATCACAAAAGGACAAACTGTGTCTGCAGATCATAGTTTTCATATTTCATCGGGAAATAAGGAGACAGTACAAACACACTCATACACACAAACGTGATTTATGTGGTTACACAAGCACCGCTCTATCCAATTAACCAATTTCTCTGTAATGCCACAGTACAGACTAACTTTGTCATCAGTAACTGAAATTCTTCAGACCGTTTTACCGTTCCTTGATGTGATTTCAACATGATTGCCTCCCCTCAAACACATCTTGTCCCCACCTCAGCTTTCTCAATTCTCTCACACCCTCTTCCTCCTTTGTGCCTCACCCTCTTCAGGCCTTTTCCATTCTCTGCCTCTGTTTCGAGAGTCACTCTAAAAGCACAACCACCCTCCTCCATCACACCACACTAGGGCTGGGAAACATGGAACAAAAATCCTTTTTCAATATTTTTAGCTGAGTGGCGATATACAAAATATACAAATCTCAACATTTTTTGACAGTGGAGAAAAACATGGGGTTCAAATACCCCATGAAAACTAGATTTTCATCTTGTTTTAGTCTCTTTGATGAACACTAAACTCACTTTTCATCATTTTTTTTATCAACAATGTATTTTTTGCTAGCCTTAGTCTAGTATGTCTCATGGAAAAAATGCGATCAACTGGCAACTGGCAAAAACCTTGTATCTCCATTTATCATGTTATTTTTGACTTGCATGCACTTTTCATGAATTCAGAATTGGGTAAAACCCACTGACAGGTGCAAAGGACAACCAATTGCACTGATTTATGAAAAAATAAATAAATAACTGCCATAGTCAGTTCTGAATGCTACTTGAATAAGGGTTACCCTTGCATTAAAAAAAAATCAGCCTTTTAATAGATACAACATAAGAGATGCTAGAGTAAGAGAAAGTCCAGTAGTCTTTAAATTAGGGACAGTATTTGTTCTCATCATGGTTCTCGAGTCACTGTTTAGGGCACGTAGTCACACTATAAATACATCCAAATCATAAAAAAAGGAAATAAAGGAAATGTGACAGTTTTTATCTGCTAATCTTGGTAGCAGTAATGTGGACAACCGCCATTTACCCACCAGTGAAGAAGAGGAAGTGGCCGGCATGTCAAAACACACAGAAGAAGAAAAGTTGCCTCCTGGCAGTGAGACCTGCGCCCTCTCCTCATCTCTGCACTGTTTTTTTAAAAACACCTCCAGATGTTAAAGCAGAGAGGGTTGAAAATATTAGCGATGCTGAAACATTTCCAAGACGTTAAACACACCCGGAGAAGTAGAGGACACATTTTTATGCATTTTATGTTTTATTTTTAACATTTAAATCTGGACATATTAGGCTGTTTTCTGTGTTGCTTTTGATTTTGCTTTTTTGTCTTATCTTTAGTACATCAGGCTGTATCAGCTATCACTGTTAGTTCTAAAATAAACTACAGTAGATGTAATAAAGCATTGATTGACTGATTCAAATGTATATTTCAAAGACGTTAAAAACATTAGCCGCACTAAGGTTTGTAAAAACAACAATGATAATAATACTTAGAATAATACAAATAATAAATAATAATGGTAATAATGATAATCATATAATAAAACAACAACAATAATAATAATAATAATAATAATAATAATAATAATATTATAATAATAGTGTTGGTGACAATAATAATAATAATGATAATAATCATTACAAGTGGGGGTCATCTAGAAGTATAAATCCTTTTCTTTCTTTACTGGTCCGTGACCCCAAAACTAGATACATACCGAACTGTGAATTCTGTTGAACCCCTATACAACCATTAAATACTACTGTTACCCATAATAATAGCGAGAATAATTAACTATGACAATACAGATGCACAAATGGTTATTAAAAAGGCCAACTGTAGCCCTGCTCTGAAATGATAAAATCTCTGTTATTTTAATGACCAGTGCAGAAACCTTTATCTGCAGTCATGTTTTTAACTAGAAGGAGAGTGAGCACTGTCTTAATGGTACAAATATGTCAGCACATTTGTAAAAGTGGGTGGCACTGCCGAGGTCATCATCTGTTCCACCCACTTTTCCAAATGTTCCATGTTTAAACAGTTGGAGTTGGAGGCAACTCGAACTTTTGGTCATTGACAATGAAGAACTGGCCAATTTTGAGTGTCCAAACCTTCTTTTTTGTTGCCTGTTATCAAACCAGTTTTTAACATTTGACTATTACTTATAACTTTAATTCCCCCAAATTAAAAAGAATAACTAAAATGATAGTTCCTGTTCAGATGAAACATTTCAAATACATTCTCTTGTGGTCACTTAGTGGGCTGTTGTAAGTAGTCCTCTCTACAAAGTTCAGATATATGTTTGTTCTACATGTGCACAGAAAAATATCTAGGAGTGGCCATTTCAGAAAGCGGCAGAAGTAATAAGAGGGGATTGGTTTCAGGGGAACTAGAGAAAGGAACAAGAGACTGAGAGTAAGCTGACATTATGAGTAAATCAGAATAAATCAAAAAGGTGGTTTTGAGAACAAAAGCAGGTTTGAAGGATGTTTTTATTCTGAGCTCAAATCCACTAATTCAAGCTTTCAAAACTTTGAGATGTGCTCTTGAATAAAGCCACGTTGGCAGATAGTTTTTGCTGTAGGCAATCAGGATTGCTTTGATTTTTTTTTTCTTGCATCTCTTTAAAATAGATTAGGGCTTTCAAAATTGATGCATTAATGCAGATTAATCCATCATCATGATTAATCTGATTAAAAATTTTAACCCAATTAACCCATCTACAGCACAGAATGACTCAAAATACCTGAAACGTCTCTGGTAACACATTTCGGGCAGTTTGTCCAAGTAGGGTTACCATCGAGCACGCCACCACACATGCGCAAATGGGTCGTTGATCCGGTAGTGACTAATTAAGATGATATGGAAAACGCTAAACAGCACATTGGCCCTCTCGATGGGAAATTTGAGTACAAACAAAGCAAGACGGAACAGTCGACCAACAGAAAGTATTATGCACATCTTGCAGAAAGGAGTTTTCTTTCACTGAAGCACTTCCAGCTTAAAATACCACATTAACGCGAAGCATACGTGCGTCGGAGATTCTGCTAGCACTTTGGCTAACGTGTCGCCAAGCTTGCGACAAACCACCCTCACGTAACTCCAAATTTAAAAGGGAGACTATAATTAAAAGTGAATATTTTTCATCAAATTGATCCGTATTGTTTCGAAATTTGACATTACCAGCTGCTTACTGGGTGCCAAACATGTCTGGCCTGACTGCATTTCTTGATTTAAAGATTTGGCCCAGTTGAAATTGAATAGTTGTAATTCAATAGCCCTGGCATATATATTCCCTTCTTTCTTGAGTCTTCTTGCTTAAATGAAACTTGATTAATATAGATTAAAAATGAATGATATTTAATCATGATTAATCGAAATTAATCCACAGCAACCCTGTGATTAATCTGATTAAAAATTGTCATTGTTTGACAGCACTAAAATAAATATATCTTAAAAACCTGATGTATTGCCCAGCCCTAACCACATCTCACCCCTAATTTTCTCCAACACATTGATCTCTTTGAGCCATTAGTGTGCACCCCCTGCACGCTCTCCTCTCAGCTCCTTCGCCTTCACTGTCACTCAGCTCCTTGATCCCTCGGTCCCCAGCCCACCAATGTCCTTTTTGTCTCCTCGGCAGATTGGCTGTCAGTGTTCGCTTCATTCTCTCTTCTCTATCCCCCCTGCTGGGCCTGTCTACTCATTGGATGCCCCCCCACCCTAATCATTTTTGCCTCTCTCACCTCCTGATATGTTTTGTCTCTGTCTGGTATCTCCGCAGGCCAGTTTCTCAATGGCAGCTACTGCTCTTTTGAAGAGGGCGAGTGCGGTTGGCAGTCAATAACGGGCCGTGGTCACTCCTGGAGAAGAGTCCAGTCTCAATCCAAAGCTACCCGACAGAGCTGCCCTTCATCAGGTGCCTCACACTTGTCTCTTTTGATATCATGAACACAGCGATGATCAAATGGTCTATTTGCAGGCTCTCTTAAGTGTGTATTCAGCAGTGTCAACGTCTCATTAAAACAGACTTCAAAGGGTTTTCCCATTTTAACAGTGAAGCTAGTCTTGGAGGATTTTAAACCAGTGACCTTGAATATTTTTGTCTTAAGAGCTTGTGAATGTGGAGAGAGAAGTAAAATCTCTGATGTGTCACACATGGACGTGTCGTCTCGTTCTGAGCTCCTCGCTGTGCTGCAGAATTCCACTGGGTGTTAGAGCTGCAGCTTGTAGACTTTGAGTCCTACATCTGCAGTTCATCGACAGTGCATTGACTCGAGCGTCTCTCTCCATGAGATTTTAAAGTCGTAGTGAGCTGACGATTGTTTTGTTCCTTGCGAAGTCTCAAAGGTAGATTGTAAAAAAATGATAAAGGATGCATTGTTATTTCATGCCATATTTGGTTATTTTATGTAGAATTCTCTTTTCAGTATCTTACTGCCACAGTTACCTCGTGTGACATATATTCAGTGTTAAATGGATTTTTGATGCTGTTGCTTTACTGAGCTGTGTTACATTTTGAGAGTTCTGTAAAGAAAGACATGATAAAATATACCAATAGCCCACTTAGGGTGCAATCATAGCTCGAAAACCTCCATTTATACTTTGAGGCTTTCATTCATCCTCACACCTTGAAGCCTCTATTAAGTTTTTCTCCTCCTTCTTGTCTTATGTTTATGTTAAAGGTGCTTCCTTTAGTGTGGAGGGAGGCCAGTCCAAAGGGCAGCGTGGCTCAGCATTACTAAGGAGCCCTCTCTTCCCTCCTCCTCTAAGAAACTCTCGTTGCACGGTGAGTGAAGTAAACTTTTTCTTCACCCTCATTTGCGTTCCAATTATTATGCACATGGCATGTTTCCCTGATTTTCCTAAACAGTCGATGCAGACGACAGTCAGTATAATTTTCAAGTTATCAACCGAGCATAATTCAAACTTCATTGAACAAACCTCCCAATGATAACTATTGTTTTTCAATAATAAAAAACTCAAAATGCACTGTTCCAAATGATTATGCACAACAGAGTTTCAAGAATAAATGTGTAAATCAGACCGTCCTACAGCAAACACACCCAATCAGAAATGAGTGTGAGCCACAGCTGGCCATAAGGAGCAAGAAATAGCAAAAAGCTATTTTTATTTGACTAAAGCCTAATTACTGGCCTGCCCTGAATTTGACTGACCTGTGTAGCAAGAATGTGGATTTAAAACATAGAATCATAAAATGAGTCAATAAGATTCATGTTATCACTATCAAACTTCAGCATGCTGCCAAACCTCAACTGTGCATGAAACAGCATACTTATTTTCTCACATTGAACTGTCAGAGGTGATTTCTGTGTTTCCAACTGATGCTAGGCTAAACCTAGCCCCTGAGCAGGAAATGTCCCGTCACAGCAGCCCTAACTCAACACGACAGGCCTGCAAAGCTCTGGATGAATCTGCAATGTGCTCCAATGGTCAGCAGGAAATGATTGTTGACACAGTTCACTTTTGGATTTTGAGGGGATGAATTGGGTCGAATGGGGTTGTGATATTGGAACCAGAGGGTGCAGGCTCAGGGTGTGGGGACATTATGATGAGAAATAGATATGAAAGAGATGATTTAGTTAGCGACAGAATGAAAGAAATCCATGGTCCTGTTCCTGAAGCTTTATTCTTATAATTTAAGGGCATGTTGGAAGGTTTTCAGACATTGTAAGGTTCAAAAATGTTGAGCCCATGAAAAAGGCCGTCTGTGAAGCCCAAAAAGATATTCAAATAATAGGTATAATATGCAGCTTAGCGGCTGTTTCAGTACCCCAGTCGGCTTCCCCAAAGAGGGACATAATGATCCCAATGTGCTTATAGTATTATGCACTGACTACCGATAAGTTCCTTTTCAGGCTCACTTGAGAAAATCTTTTTTTTAGGTATTTTTGGACCATTTTAATGCTGTGATTTGTTAGGCAGTAGAAAGTAGCAGGAGTTAGTGAGAGGAGGGAGCAAGGAAAGACATGCAACAGAGGTTGAGTTTTGGAGTCAAACTCATTGACAAAATATGTCAGACGGTGAACACCGAAGTAAATATTTGCTCCACCTTGCCTGGATTCATGCAACAGAAAGGAAAAAAGTTGGAAGGATGCTGTCCAGTTCTTAATCTGTGTCTGTTTAAGAGCTTAAGTTACCAATGGATCTTTAAACTTTTTTATTGATCAGTACAATGAAAGATCCAAAAGTAGGCCCAGCCTTAAATGAACTGCAAGAGTTGCACTTGGTGTGCATTAAGAGAGGTCTATTCACTTATTCTTGCTGCTCACATTGACTGCTCACTGCAGGCCAAATAGACCCTCAGGCTACTAGGAAATGCCTGAACTCATGCATTGTAGGCCTTTTAGTCATAGTTTCAGCTGTGTTTGTTAAACCTCTGAGAGAGATTGCCTTTGTGTGATATGTTAAGTGCTTCAAAAATCAAAGCACTTTATGCAAAGTGCAGGCTGTCTGTATTTTCTGAGACATGGTGAGGTTGAAGCTGTGGATGACAGGTTGTACCTGCTGACCTGTTTGTGAATATGTTAGTGTGCATACATTATTTAGTTATGATGCTCACACAGCAGGTCCAGCTCTGATTGATGTTGCTTCATGAAGCATTTACGGCTCTGCTGGTTATTGTAATATTGCTCATCACAGCGGCCTTTGCCCCCCTGCATATACTTTGTGGAGGCAGTTATTGATGTGAGTTGATAGAAGTGAGGGATGGAGGTGGAAAGGTGATACAAAGGTCAAGAGGTCAGGATGACAGGAGAAACAGAGGGGGATTAATGTTTGCCTAAGGAAGAAAAACATGCAGAGGAAGACAGTGCAGGAACTAGAAAATGGGACAAATAAAAATGTAGATGTTTGCTGATGCTCAGGTTTGAATAAAATGTGTGTGATATTTATGGACAGCAGTAAAGGCAGCACTGCACTAGCGCAGACCTCTCCTCCAGGCTTCTTGGCACCTAACCAAAGATTAGCCATGATTCCAGATTAACACTCTAAATCCTCCTCTCTACGCTGAACTGCTACTGTTCAATGTAGCTTGTCCGCTCTTGGACGACCACGTTGAGGATATTAGTTTTGGGTATTAGCTCCAGACTACGCTCACTTTCATGACGTGCCCAGTGTGTTCTGAGCAGTGGCTGTAATCTTGATGTTTACACGGTCACCATGTGGTCTCACAGTCAGTGATAAGAAGCACAACCTGCTATCTGCAAACACAATGCAAGCTCAAGGAACAAAAGTGTTGTATTCAGTCTTACGGGCACCGTCGTCTCGACATGTATTTTTCATCAGGCTTAGCCAGCATCTGTTCCACTTAAACGGTGAAACAAGAATTATGTTCTTGGCTCTAAAAAGTGCTGTAGAGGGACATGGTCACATCCCATGCTTGTTTGCAAGCTTCAGTCTTCTTTTTAGTGTTTATTTTCTGCTTTCACATGTGTGTTGTTTATTTTTAAGCAGGTTTGCACCAAATATAACCCTGCTGTAAACAGAGAAATGAAATTGATTAGTGCTGAAGCATGCAGCAGTAGCATGGATGGCAAAATAACCCAAATTATGATCCTGGTTGAATTCCATTAATCTTGGGATAATTAGGACTGAACAGATGGCTGTTGCTGATTGATCTCAATGCAATTTAAGAACATCCCCTCCTTGACTGATATCACACATGGCTGCTTTCCTTTTTTGAAAACATATTCAAAGGAAGATGCTCTTACAAAGGTGTCAAGCCTCAAAAGAAATGAACAGAACACCAAAATTCTGATCACTTTCCTGCACCGTTATCAACGCTTTGTTCATCTGATCTTCCACTTTGCTTCAACAGGTGCGTTTCTGGCTGTGCTCCGGAGGATTACAGAGGGTTTCGCTGTCTCTGTGGATCGTGGAGAACAGCACTGGCCCAGATGAGCAGCGAAGACTGTGGCAATCAGCCAATGAACTCAAATCTGAAAAAGGATGGAAGCTCGTTATTCTTCCTCTTTACGGCTTGGCAGACTGGTACGACAAACACTCATCTATTTCATCACACTTAAACAAAGTTTAATCCTATCAGCCTTCATGTTTGGCCTGTCTGAAGCTTCAGAGTGGCACAAAAAACACATTCAATATTCATCCTTGTGTAGAAGTTGTGTACTCAATTACGTTGTGTGATGAAGGGGGCACAAACTTTCACTTTTGACACTAACACGCTGTTTATTCTAATAACAACAGGCTTCTTACAGCCATTCTGGTGGTATTAGATCCTGTATGGGGACAGCCTAGTGCAGATTGGCTTAAAAAAATTAAAGTTAAATTGTATACGGTATATACTATAAGAATAGAAGCTTTATATGTCTCTCACAGACACTCTTATAGTATGAAGCTTCAAAAATGTTAAAACCAAGAATTTAGGTAACTGCTTCACCACAGAGATCAAAGGTGAAGCTACCATTTTAGCTAGCAAAGTATAACAATGTAGTGAGTCTAAATTCAGGTCTTAAAACTAAGGATGTCCATGGGATGTGCTCTTGGCAGACAGTAATCTTTCCAGGGACACGACCAGCACTAAAGGGATTTTAGTATGCATGTTTTTAAACCATGCATTATATACAGTATACGTAAAAAAATATATCATAAAAATCACAAAGTCTACCCAGAGCTTGTTATAACAGTAAGTCTCCATTGTCGTTACAGGTTATTATTATAAATTCTGTCATCTTAAGATTTCTTTATTTATTGCATAAAGAATTTCCTGAATTTTTCTAAATGTTGAGGTTTAATTAGAGAGAGAGAAACTCATAAAAAGAATGGGCAATATTTACACTTGATGGTTGCATGATTTAACCTGACACATAACACATCCATCTGGAAAACCTCCCATAGACGGTGTTTGGGGAAGTGCATAGCCTTTGAAAAAAAAACTTAGTGGGTGATCGGATGAACGTTCAGTCTATCGCATCTTTACCGGCCAATCAGAGCAACAAAACCTGTGACGTATGTGTGCTCTACTGAAGAGTAAACTCCATAGAGAACTGCATAACACGAAACAAGGCGAATTCCGACATGTCAGTACATGACTGTCATTTTTGCAAAGAAAGGAACTCACTGCTGTTCTTTGTTCTTCTTCTAACGAAGAAATGTCATCAAGTTTGATAAAAACTGATGCTTTAGCAGCATCCACACTAATGTCTTCCGCCATAATTGCACCGGCCTCTTGTCGCTGCTTGCTTATGTCACGACTCTGGCCACAAAATACTTCCTCTTACTCCTGATTGGTCCTGTCACTTTCTTAAAGGGTAAAATCTGTTCAGATTGGAGCTTTGCAAGATGGATTTGCCAGTGAGAAACACTGAAGCAGGCGAATCCATCTGCTTTGTGAGGTTATGTGTGAATACTATACATGGCAAAATTTGAAGACTGCAATTCAGTCCCAGTAGATAAATGTGAGAGAAATTAACCCTTATACAGGACATTGAAACATGGACAAAATAAGATAAAAGGAGGGAAAATTTTAAAATGGAAAACTATTTAATTAATTATTTACACAAAAAAAGTGGAGACCAAAGGGTCGACATGGAAGGAAGAATTATAACAGTAATAAAAGGAACCTAATGTAAGGCACTATTACTTTTATCATTATTATCGCTATTTTTCCCCTTTTTGTCCCTTTGTTTTATTGCATTTTCTTCTTTCATTCTTTCCTTATTATCTTTTACTTTTCATCAATATAAACTGCATTTTACAGTGTTTCTCTTTCTGTCTTTCATGTATTCATACAACAAAATCCCAACTTAAACTGACAACCCATATCCTCACCTTTCGATTATGTTCTCCCAAAACGAAAAAAGTCCTTCACTCCTCATGTTCTGTCTTGCATCACTCAATTGAAAAAAAAAAAACTTAGGCCATCAGAGCAGTGTTAATTTTGGCGACTAAAACTGTGACTAAAAATGTTCGTCGACAGCCTTTTTTTCCATGACAAACACTAGACTAAAATAAACAAAAATAGATCTGTGATGACTAAAACTGGCAAAAACTAAGTTGGGTTTTTTGTCAAAATGACTAAAACAAGACTAAAATGTAATTAAGTTTTCATCGGACATTCTAAGTTTGTGATATTTCTCCACTGTGGGTAAATCTGTCAAGTTGCAAAGCATCTGTAGCTCTTCTGCCTCTCAGCTGTAGAAAGCAGGGACCCCAAGTTTGGCAGGGTGCAGAGAACACACTACCGTGATTTGATACTAAATGTAGACGAGAGAATAAATGCTTGGACTAAAAGTAAAGGCTAAAATGTGAGGACTTTTTATGGACTTAAACTAGACTAAAATGTTTTGAGTTTTTGTCGACTAAAACTAAAAGGGATAGAAATGACTAAAATGGGACTAAAACTAAAATGCATTTCATTTAAAGAATAATATTAAAATTAAAATTAGAAACAGCTGCCAAAATTAACACTGCATCAGAGCCCCAGATATTTTGTAATTAATATATACTTTGCTATAGGATAAAAATGTTGATTAATAATGGAATTTATTAGAACACATCTAAGAGAATCAATTACTGTATAGGGTTATATCAACATGGAAGCAAAATAATTTACTTCTTACATGTTCAATATAAACATTTTAATTCTAAAACAGTACTAAAGAGGGAGTCTGGTCCTGAACATAAAGTCTGACCTGAAGGCTCTGCCTTTTGAGACTCTAAGATCAAGAATTAAAGATGCCAGGCATGCATTTTTTGTCATTTCGGCTAAAGAATAGCATTTTCAATAGAGTCCGTTTGGTTATTTAAAGTTTATCAAAAATAACCCTAAGCAGAAACCTATTTTTAGCAACCTGAAAGATTCAGGGCTTTTAGGAAAAGATGGGGGCTCAAGCCCTGCCCCACCTCTGCTTTGGACATTCTCACAAAATCACATGTAGATATATCTTTTAACAAGAAAAACAACTCATTTTAAAGGATTTTAGTGGAGCTTATTGCAACTCAACTCACCACAGGGACTGCATAGTGCAAACTCCTAAGAACATATAATAAACAGCGTTTATGCAATCAAAGTAGTAATTGAGAGGAAATGATGGCAACTGATTGGCACTGCTACTCTCACAAACATCCGACACATTCACACAAATGCTGAAATGCCACAGCAGATAAGAATGTCTTAAGAAACAGAAACAAGACACTCCTCCTTCACCTTTTCACCACTCATGAATGCAGATTTTTAACATTTGCATTCCATTTTCGGAGGAGCATTTCCTCCAAACTCCAAAAATTAATGAATCCCATAGGGACTGGAGCTTTATGCCATGGACCTGCCATGTGTACAAAATATCCCCCTCTCTTTCATCCCACTTGTCTGTGATAAAGAGGGTTGAAATCAATACACAAGGCTCTACCCACCCTTCTTGCCTTCCAATTAGCCACAGCCCTGATTTCCCTCCAGGAAAGAGAAGAATTAAAACAAAATAGAAAAGGCAAAGAAAACTAAGAGAAACCTCCAGAAAGGCAGTTCATCTGTTTGCTTGACTGGGTTTCTTTGCCATTCAAGCTTGGATAATCCTGCTCCCCTGAGAGTGATTAATTTTTGATTCCTGGGTTATGTAGTCAGCTGTGCTTGTGCTCTTAATTAGAATGTCATGTCCATAACCACCAGGTGAACCTGCCACTCTTTGCACAGTGACCTTTGTAGAGCTTAAATTGAATCAGACATACAGCCTGAAGTGCAAACTAAAGTCATGACAGAGCAGACACTATAATTATAATGTGAATGTGTAACAGTACAAACCTTACAAATCAGACCTGAAAGATTGCTATAGCTTCATCTTTTTTTGTGAACAAGATTATTGCAGAAAAATTTAAAACTGTGAAAACATTTCAGTCTTGATTTTACTGGCACTTATTCATATTCAGCATGTCTGACAGGAAGCTTTGTTCAGATGATGACCTGTGTGCTGTGTATTGGTAATAACTGTTATTGATCAATAGACCATTGCTGTGTTTGTACACAGTGATGTCATACTTAGTGGGAGGAGCCTAACTGCTGACAGAAAGTTAGTTTGTGTTTGCTTTAAGCTAAAATATCAAAATACTTGTAGGATGTCTTTAATGATGATAACTTACATTAGAACACATTTGTCTGGAAATTCTTTAACATCTGTTGTGACGACCACAGACACATCTAACCTCTCCATATTCTCAGTATTGGCTGTCTCAGAATTCAAGTCAATCTGACAGGTCCAGTATTAATTTTGAAATTACGAGATAAAAAGTCAAAATTATGAGATAAAAAGTCATAGTTATGATATTAAAATGTCATAATAATGAGATAAAAAGCCAAAATTATGAGATTAAAAATCATAATCATGAGATAAGTCATGATTATGAGATAAAAAGTCAAAATTATGAGATAAAAAGTCAAATTATGAGATAAAAAGTCAAAATTATGAGATAAATCATGATTATGAGTTATAAAATCATGATTGAGATAAAAAGTCATGATTATTAGATACAATGTCAAAATTATGAGATAAAATTAAAAATTATGACATAAAAGTCAAAATTTTGAGATAAAAATTTAAAATAAAAAGATAAAAAGTCAGAATTATAAGGTAATAAAGCCATAATCATGAGATAAGTCATGATTATGAGATAAAAAGTCAAAATTATGAGATAAAAAGTCAAATTATGAGAAAAAGTCAAAATTATGAGATAAATCATGATTATGAGTTATAAAATCATGATTGAGATAAAAAGTCATGATTATTAGATACAAAGTCAAAATTATGAGATAAAAAGTCAAAATAATGAGATAAAAAGTCAAAATTATGAGATAAATCATGATTATGAGTTATGAAGTCATGATTATGAGATAAGAAATCATGATTATTAGATACAAAGTCATAATTATGAGATAAAAAGTCATGATTTTTAGATACAAAGTCAAAATTATGAGCTTAAAAGGTCAAAATTATGAGATAAACAGTCATGATTGTGAGATAAAAAGTCAAAACTATGAGCTAGAAAGTCATAATTATGAGATTGAGTCAAAATACTGAGATAAAAAGTCAAAATTATGAGATAAAATTAAAAATTATGACATAAAAGTCAAAATTTTGAGATAAAAATTTAAAATAAAAAGATAAAAAGTCAGAATTATAAGGTAATAAAGCCATAATTATGGGATAAAAAGTCAAATTTATGAGATAAAAAGTCTTAGTGTTAGACTTTTTTTTTCAATTGCCTAACTTCCACATTTTTCCTTTAAAGGAGACATATTATACCCTTTTAAGACAAGCTTAAATTGGTCTCAGAGGCCCCCAAAACTGCCTGTGAAGTTTGTTGCTGAAAAAACGCTCCAGTATAGGATTTTTTGTACGTTTAAAACCTCCTCTGTTTCAGCCCTTCTCAGAACGAGCCGTTTCTGTGTCTGTGGCTTTAAATGGTAATTAGCTGTCTGACTCCGCCCCTGACCACACCCCTCTCAGGAAATGGATGCAGTACTCCTGGTACTACAGACACTTTTATCCAAAGGTTTGAACTTGACTGGGATTTGAACCATCAACCTCCCAGACCACAGTCAGCAGGATAACCCATTGAACTATCCAGCATCTCAGCTGGTAGTTGAGAGGATAAGTAGAGGAGGGCAGGACTTTCCTCTAAGTGGGGGAGGGCCAACCAAACCTGGTGAGGTCACCAGGAGCTAAATCTGAGAACAGCTTGTTTCAGCACACATTTTCTGAAAGGTGGAGAAAGAGAGGGGGAGAGGGAATGGATTTTTCTGGTATTTGGGGGGGATCGTGGACAGGCCAGGGGCACATATTTGTATTAGAAAAGTCTGAAAAAGTGATTTTTGCATAATATGTCTTCTTTAAGTGGGGGAAATGGGCTTCCATAAAAAACTGACGAAAAGTAGAGTACTTTTTGTTACAGAGACGAGACGAGACTAAATGTAGGTGCCGGACTGAGGGACATTCAGATTCTGTGATATTTCTCCTCTGTGTGTTTAACCTGTTGTCTGTAAAAACACCCAGAGGAGACAGATCAGGAGGAGTGACGTGACTGAGTGTGAAGCAGCGTGACAGAGGGAGGAGCTGATAGGTAGATTTAACACATAGCTCTTCTCTGTATTCTAATGATAGTCTTTCAAAGAAATTAAACTAAATGCGGCCAGCCTGCCTTTGAATGGTTGAAAAACTCCATCAGCTGTTTAGTAGATTCCTAATATTATGTTCTGTTGCTGCTGTACAATAATCTTCCTCAGTCTTGGTTGGAGTTAACCTTGCAAAGCAGATGGATACGCCCATTTCCATGTTTCTCACTGGTGAATCCATCTTGCAATGTTCCCATCTGAACCGTTTGGGCCCAGTTAGACAGCGACAGGACCAATCAGTTTCGACGGGCAATAATTTCGGGCACAGCGGAGTCATGACATAGGCAAGCAGCAACAAGAGGCCGGTGAAATTATGGCAGAAGACATTAGCATGGATGCTGCTAAAGGGTAAGTTTTATCAGAACTTGACGACATTTCTTTGTTTAAAAGAAGAACGAAGAACAGCAGTGTGTTGTTTTCTTTTCAAAAATGACAAAAGTCATGTACTGACATGTCCACAGTCGTGATGGTACATGTTATGTAGTTCTTTTTAGAGTTTAGCTGAGTCGCTAGGGGCGCAACTTGTTAGCAGCTACATCACGTATTTTGTAGCTCTGATTGGCCGGTAAAGATGTGACAGACAGAACGTTCATCCAGTCACCCTCCAAGTTTTTTCCAAAGGCTCTGCACTTTCCCAAACGTTGTGTATTGAAGGTTTTTCCAGATGGATGTGTGAAACAAATCCATCTGGCGTGTCAGGTTAGGTTGGAGAAGTAGCGATATGAAAAAAACTCCAAAACCTTGTACTAGGTCCCGTTAGACGAAAATATTCATCCAAAGTCAAAATCTGTGAGACAAATGCTTATTAGCGAGTCAAAGAAAATGACGTACGTTACATAATGATGTGTTTAAAGAGGCTCGGACTTTTGGCAATTCAAGGAGAATAAAATGAACTTATTGTAATGTGTTCAAAGTCACATGGAGAAATTGAAGTTTTAGTTTTTAGCGAGAAATCTGAATACAAAGTGGAAAATGTGAGGAGTGTTTGATTAGTAATATGAAATAGAATAAAGCTTGAGTTCAGTTAAAAACATATCGACTCTTTTTCCACTCCAAATACACCAATATTTCTATTAATATCACTAATATAAAAATTATGAGTTTGATAATTGAGGCGCATTAATAAGAGTACCATTATGAATAAAAATGTTTGTTAGTATTTTTATCAGTTTAGTTCAGATTATTACATGTAGGCACTGATTGTAAAAAATGAGTGTTTATGTTTTTTACAATTTGGCTTGTTTTTTAAGAGAGAAAATATGATGTGACTAAAACTAAAGACTAAAATGTTGGGACTTTTTGTCGACTAAAACTGGACTAAAATGTTTTCAGAGTTTGCGTCGTCTTAAACTAGACTAAAACTATGAAGGGTGAACAGGGCTGTGTCTTACGACTAAAACTAGTACTACATCTAAAATGAGCTGCCAAAATTAACACTGGACAGGTCTCTGGACCACTGTGGTCAAGGCCTCCAGGAGACTCTGTAGTGCAGTAATCCACAACTTCAACCCTTATTTCTGTTTTAAAAGTGTTATTGCTGCTTTTTTGGAGTTGTCACATGTGGCTAAATAACCTAGTTATCATGCTTATCAGCTGACAAGAGTAAAGACTGTTATGGCTGATTGTGATTACACAAAGGAGTGAGTGGGCTCTCCTTAACTCCCCATCAGCCCTGCCTACAATGCTCTATCCTCTTCTCTATAAACTGGGGTTTAGTTACCCTTTAAAGTACCTACACAAGGGTGATGACGATTCCTCAACTAAGTTTTGGCTCTCGAGTGGGGAGGCACATTTTCAATAATGTCAAAAGTTGCAAGTTTTCGGAAAATATATCCTGCGTTCAATTAAAAAGCATATGCATAGCTAAAAATTTCAAGATAGTTTCAGACAGTCTGCCTCTGAGAACTTCCTGAGTTGCTCTTTCACACATGACCCTCACAGCAGGAGGCTAACCCTGTTGGATGGAAAAGGAAGTCTCTAAGCAGAGCACAAAGTGAAAGACTTTTTATCAATGCTATGTTTAGCTCACCATGTTCAAAGGACAGAGCAGAAAAGAACACACTGGCCAGCAGAAGCCATAATGAAGCAGCTTTATTTTGTGCACAAAGGTCGAAATCATTCAAGCACCAGTTGCGGGATATAAATGTCATCACCCTTTTTTGAGGACTTGTGGGTAATTTTCTTGAATACCTGCTGCTGCACTCACACATCAGCTCATCCTGAATCCATGCAGAAAATTTAGCAGGCTGGCCGGTAACGTTGCAAGTAAGTCTGTGTGAAAAAACTTTGCCCATGCAACTCATCCCTAAGATTTCAGGAAGTTTTCAGGAGTTTAATGCATGGAAAAATATTTCATTTGTTACACCCATCCATCAGCATGTCTGCTTAAAGAGCAAAAAGCATTTAACAATGCAGCCTGAGCTATCATGAGGCATACAAAGCACACATCACAACAGTCAGGCCTAAGTGGCCTTGTTCTTTAGAGAATGATAAATTATTCCTCACATTGTTTGAGTCACAAGCTCTCCAAGCATCCACAGGCTGTGAGGTAGTTACAACCACTCTGTCCCTCTGCAGGTTCTGGCTGCAGTTCAGCACAGAAGATGGACCTGGACCCGGTTCAGCCATCTCTCTTGACAACATCTCTTTTAGTATGGACTGTTTCCTGGCATGTAAGTACTGTAAAAATGTTGAGTCTGTCGTTTTTTTCTCTCCCACTTCATCAAGGCTTGGGTTGAACTGATTGCCTGGCTGATTGACCCTGACAAGGACAATGGGGAAAAAAAGAATTAATGATCAATACAGGTCTGCCCTGTGCTCATGCTGTACAGAGATACGATTTGACTAGGTGGCAGTTTTGCACACTTTGAAACACTCATTAAGTTCTCACTTATACACAAGTTATTCACTGCAGTCCTCCTGCTGTAGCCTTAATACCATCCACTGTGGAGTTTTCACTGTCAAAATAAGCATCTAATAAATTTAAAAATCCCTCTGCTAAATGTCCACTAGCTTTTGCTTTGTAAGACATCAACCATTAATGTTGAAATTGGGATGTATTATTACATCCTTAGGTGCAATAACTTAACAACCTTTAAATTGTCCAAAAATGTCAGAACAGTTAAAGCTCTGTCATGACAGAGCTCTCCGATTGATGCAGGTCTTATGCTCCAATATTGTACTGCAGGCTTATAAAGGTCAATCCTCCAGTCACCTTTCCGCATATTTTTGCAGATATAATTGAGATGGTTTGTTAGAATAAAGCGGGAGAGTAGCATGACAACCCAGTCTGGCGTCAGGAGAATGAAAGGTTAAGAGTTCAGCGCTTCTCTCCATCTCTGCCTACATGGAGGAACCGGTTTGAACTGTGACTGGCATAATAATGTCAGCGCATTTCAGCACCTGCATAACTCTGACAATGAGCACAAAGAAAAAATGAAGCAGTGTTAAACTGGCTTCACCCAGGATTAGACTCATAGGGCCGGGGTGTTGGCATGACCACGACGCGTTCTGTTCTCCCCTGCTTTATTGTGATAAAATGTGATAATGGGTGGATAAATCTGACCCTGATGTTTTTGGCCCGAGGCAGAAAGTTCTTGGTGTTTGGCAGCTAGTTAAACATCTAGAATGAAATCTGTGCTGGTGTGATAGATCTTTTTAAGTGCATTACTTTTAGATATTGTTTTTAAATGATAAGATAAGATAACCATTCTCTGATCCCCAAGGCATGATTGTTTAAAAGATTCAATCCAGATAAAAAATAATCCAATTTTGAAAATCCACTTCATCTTTTACCAAGGATCCCGTCATCCAGCTCATTCTTATATTATTTCAGTCAACTCATGATTGTGATTGCTCAAGGATTTATTATGACAGCATAACATGTTATTTAGCTTCGGGCTCTGTCTTCATCACTCCTTGCAGATTTATTTTACATGCAAATTAGAGGAGTGATGCGATAACATCTTAAACCGCCTGTCGGAGCCTACAGGTAGATGAACAGATGTCAGAGAACAAAGAGAAAGATCTTTCATTTTAATCAGAGGTGTCCAAACTTTATCCACTGAGGGCCACACACAGAAATGTAAAAGGATGGGTTGGGGCCACTTTAGGTATTTGAGGTTTATGACTTTGATTAAGTCAGAAGCATAATAAAGGAGGAGCTGGGGTGGAGGAGGACTGGAAGAGCAGCTTGCAGAGAGAGAGAAAATGGCAGAACCTGGCAAGGCAAGAGTAGTTTAAATAAGGCAGCATGAGAGTGACTGGCCGATAGCATGCTTAGGGCAAATTAGCTGGTTGTCAGCTGATTAGGGCTTGCATTAGATCAGCTGATCGGGGCAGATCTTGACTCCATAGCCTGCCTGAACTAAAAGTTTGATTTAATGGCTAACAAGGCAAGTAGAAAATCAATTCCATGTTTTGGGGATGCCAGTCAGATTTCCAGGGGCCCTGTTTGGTCCTAGCTGCCACTGGCTCAGCCCCTGGGTTATTATTGGCACTGCTATTTGCTGCCAAATCTCATCAGGGAATAAGAAAACAAGACATAATAATCTGATTGTTAATATTTTTACTTTGTACAGTGTTGTCTTAGTTTAGTCACACAAAAAAAAACATATCAATAAATCCTCCTTGCTGAGGTGTTTGCTTACAAAATTAGCATGGTAGCACCATCTTATGCTGAATGCTGAAGTACGACACAGCCAAGCACAAGCTCCATGTTCAAATGTGGGACATCATTCCATTTTATTTCTAGAATTTGCTGCAGGGCCAATAAAAATTGGACAGCGAGCCACATTTGGCTCTCGGGCCATAGCTTGGACATTTGATTTTAATAGACTGCTGAATTTGGAGGATGTGGGTCATGTGATTTGATTATGATGCACGTCAAGTGGGAAATTAGCTTGCTCAGGTAGCTTGCCTAAACTAGCTTATAGGCGTCACTCCGATGAGGTTTTCCTCCTCCAGTTTCAAAAATAATCCGCATACATTACATTCTGAAGAACGCATCTGTCCACGTGAAAGTGTAAAAATGCATCATGCATCAAATGGATCATGACTTTTGTAATTCATGAATCAAAGCAATCTCAGTGTTGCTCTCAAGTTTTCAACCACACAAGCTGGGGTTTTTTAACCAGATTAAAACCAGGGTTAGATTACTTAATCCAATCTGATTACATAATTCTTTCAGCCTACCAGTTCCCAAGCCTGGTTTCAAGGTTTAGTCCTATTTGATAGCTAAAATCTTACTGGAT
This sequence comes from Cheilinus undulatus, assembly GCF_018320785.1. Classification (NCBI taxonomy): domain Eukaryota; kingdom Metazoa; phylum Chordata; class Actinopteri; order Labriformes; family Labridae; genus Cheilinus; species Cheilinus undulatus. Next base: position 33,848,391 of record NC_054882.1, read on the forward strand.
TACTTTTAAACAAACTGGACAAGAAAATTCTGATTAAAAATGTAGAGGTTGCAGCAACACAAAGAGAAAAATATCAAGCAGGTAATCACAAAGAAACTATCAGCAGTAAGAAGCAGAGGGTGGCAAAACCAGCAAAGGTGTCGGGAAAAGCCAAAGAACCATGTTGATTGATGTAGCTGCTAGCATCTTCAGCCTGCATTTGAAAAAATGGCCATGGAGAGAGTAATTCACACATCAGTTGCATTAACATGGAAGATCTTATACTTACAAAACTAATGAGAGAGAAACTCTCTGGCATTAAGATGGATTTATTTATCCATTTGTAGTTACAGCTGTGACATGTTTTGGGTAAATGTCACCATGAGAGAACAATGACACTGATAACAAACAGCCTAACGTCACATTCCAAGGGTTTCAGACCCTGTAGTCAGATTGTCGTCATGCTTCTTGTTCATTCACTCTTTCCTTAGCCTTATCTGTCCTCATTCTATTGAAACTCTAAGCCTCAGTCACTGGCTCAGTCCCATTCCTCAATTTTACCCCTACCCTTGTTCTCGAGTGCCGACGTCCTTGAATCAGAGTTACAAGGTGTAGTGGTGAAATCTTCCCCTTCAGAATAAGATGACCCTTTAAGGTCCTGATGCATCATCAGCAGTCATTAAGGAAGTCATGTAAACAGACAGGATGGCAACAGAGGGCATTTCTACTTCCAGTGATTCTTTGAAAGTGCTTATTTGAAATCAGAAGGTCCATGTGCTACAACAACATTAAACTGATAGTGCCTACTTTTTCCACCCTGCACTATGAATGTTACATGTTTTGTTCAATAAAAACATGAAAACATATCATTTTTTGTGCAGTATTAGTTTAAGCAGACTGTGTTTGTCTGTGTGTGACTAAGATGAAGATCAGAACACATTTTATGACCAATTATGCAGAAATCTAAGAAATCCCAAAGGGTTCACATACTTTTTCTTGCTACGTCCCACCTGCTAACACAGTGACTCTGTGAGGAATTTGACTGTTTTCTAGGGATTTTTTCCTCTCCTCTTTAGACTAGTCTGTTAAATAGAATTTAAATGAATGTTTAGCCCAATAGGGAAATGAAAGCTTAAGAACATCCTTAGTTCCTTTTAAGGACTTCTCACAGGATAACCAAAGTTACATAGTGCTGAAAGCAGGCAACTTGGACCATGTGTTAACTGGACTGATGCTGTTCTCCCCATCAGAACAGTTAGATAAACTTTGAAACTACTATTTTCAGGTGGATTTGTCAAATACGGTTGCTTAACATTGTATTGAGTGGATAAATACAGTATGATAGGAAGAATATGATCGTTGCAATAGCTGTCAAAATCATAGTGTAACATTTTACAGAGCAGAGATATTAACATGTAAATCTGTGCTGTACATCATCTACACTGAAATGTATATTTGTGGTATCACACTGAATGCAGCTGATAAAATAAGATGTAAAATTGGAGTAATATTGTAAATGAAGTAAGAAATAGAGCTGAAATAAATGAGAAAAGCGGCTGGAACACTCTATTCACCTTCAGATAATATTTTTGTCTGAATTTATCCATCAACCTCAGATAATATCTCTGCTCTATTACCTGAATTATAAAATGCAATCAGATAGAATAGTTCAGAGATAACAGAGTTCATGAGCTGGATATGATTTGAGAAATATCTGTTGATGTAAGCTGCTGCAGAGTCTCCATTGCCTTGTATCAACACTGGCTTAATGGGTCAGAGACTCTTTGACATTTTCTAGGAGATATTTGCAAGCCAATTGTGTTTTATGTCCTCCCGAGTGACGGCAGCTCTGGAATGGCAGCAATGAAGGATCATCCATTTACAATTTGCTCACTTTCCAGATGGCAAGTTCTTAATCTCGGCCAGGTATCCATTACCTACAGTACAGCCACACGACACAGTCGCATATTATCACCCATCAATCAGAGCAGCTGATGGGAGATGCTGGAGCTCAGCAGAAAAGCCATTTCTGAGAGTGATGACTGTGAGTGATTAGTGAGATGGATCTCTGAGTGTTACGGCACAGCCCTCTAATATGTTTTGGTGTGAAAAAAACATGCTGGGAACACATTATGCAGAGGACCAGCCATCCGTGCCCCTTTTTTTTGCACTTCTTTTAGCTTCAGTTTGATGTATAGCTTGGAGAAGCATGCACGCTTGATGATGCATCCGTTGCCCTTCAGGTGTTGGACCTCGCTGTCAGATTCATCATTTTATCTTCAGCAGCATCATTAAATTATTTTATCAGGTTAGACAGCCCAGGAAGTTCATTCTTCTCTCTTTCTGCCATGTACCATCACGTCTTCACCACACGCTGAGCGGCACGAACAGCAGTAACTGCTGCTGCTCTAATGACTCACCAGTGTTAACGTCCCGCTTAGTGGCTGGTCCTTGACGTCAGTGGAGAGTCGACTCAAAACTTCTCAAATGGGTACGGCTGCCAAAATAAACTCAGATGGAATTAATTGAATTTATTGGCTGACGGCCATTTGAGCAAATGGCTAATTCAAATCGCCTGCTTTTTTTTAATTCAAATGAAACTCTTTAAAGTCAACTGGATTAGTCTGGACTTATCTAACCTGGTTATTTTTACAACACAACCGCAGACTGAAATAAAGACGTTTCATTAAATGTCAGCTGTACCGGTGGGGGAAGAGAAACATGTAGACACAGCATGGAACAGTGGCTACAGATGTTTTACAGTCCTGGGAGTATTCACAGAGATGACAGATACATTAGGACTAATTAGAACAATGAATTCACATGTATCCACTCCCAGGTTATCAAACGCCTTCACTTCCAGGATGCTAACACCTGGACAGCTTGGAGCAGTTTTGAATCCGCCAGCAAAAAATATGACTAAAAATGTTCATCATGTTACAGCCCAGGCCCAGTGAGCTGGACAAAGAGGGAGACCACACAGTTTTACAAGAGATTTTAGCAATAATTTAGAAACTAACAGGAAAAAAGTCAACTACAGAATCAATTATCTGTAAATTAGTGGTGTTTGCAGAGATTAATCTTTTGAGAGGGACCTGAATGCAGCCGAGGACCTCCACTTCACACCAGAAGTCAGACGAGCATCACCGTAACTCTTCTTTTAATACCGATAGTCACTGGAACTGAACGTCCTTCAATACTAAGCCTTTGGGAAAGGGCAGAGACTTTGAAAAAAAACTCAGTATGATTGGGTGAACATTCTGTCTGTCACATCTCTACGGGCCAATCAGAGCAACAAAACATGTGACGCAGCTACCGAGGAATTAAAGTAAACCATGGCAACTATAGACATGTCAGTACGCGACTTTTGTCGTTTTTGAAATGACATCAACTCACGGCTGTTCTTTGTTCTTCTCTTAATGAAGAAATGTCATCAAGTTCTGATAAAACTGGCACTTTAGCAGCATCCACGCTAATCTCTTCTGCCATAATTGCACCGGTCTCTTGTTGCTGCTTGCTTACGTCACGACTCTGCCACGCCAGAAAGTACTGCCCCTTGTCACTGATAGGTCCTGTCACTTTCTAACCGGGCCCAAACAGTTCAGACAGGAGCTTTCCAAGATGGATTTGCCAGTGAGAAACAAGGAAACGGGCGGATCCATTTGCTTTCCAAGGTTATTTAAGGATCAGAGATGTCAAGTAACAAGTACAAATACTTCGTTACCTTACTTAAGAAAAAATTTTGGGTATCTGTACTTTACTGGAGTAATTATTTTTCAGCCGACTTTTACTTCTACTCCTTACATTTTCATGCAATTATCTGTACTTTCAATCATGGTAGAATAGAATGGAATGGTAGAATGGAATTAGCCCCTGTGGTGCAGCCTAAGCTTTTGTCCTTAATGGAATTTTTTTCCCTTTACATTATTTTTACTTTTATACTTTAAGTAGTTTTGAAACCAGTACTTTTACACTTTTACTTGAGTAAAAAGCTAGAGTTGATACTTCAGCTTTTACAGAAGTCTTTTTAAACCCTAGTATCTACCTGAGTAATGAATGTGAATACTTTTGACACCTCTGTTAAGGATAGTATTTGCATCAAATTAAACAAAGTCCTACCTTTAGCTGAAAAATAAATCTACAGCTGCAGTTGCCAGTAGCATGCAGATAGCATGCAGCACTAGCTGCTGCAGCCAGTCAGTCATCCTCCTCATTCTAATTCTTACCTTTTCAATGGATTTCAAAGATGCAGACAAAAGTCCAAAGTCTGAGTAAAAGCAAAGGTTTGGACACAAATGGGCTAACTAGCGCCATAGCACATGTAAGTGCAACTATCAGGTATGATATTTATCATGCAGTGAAAAAAGCAGGGTGTAACATAATGCCATAAGGACAGCCCTATTTTTACAATACTGCTGTGTGAACACTTAACAGAAGGGAAACATGCGAAGACGTATGATTTTATCACCTTATCTTAACAAAGCAAATGGAATATAGGAGTGAAAACACCCTAAGATAGTAACAAGGAAGCAGTACATCTGACAAGAGAGATCGGTCAGTTTTAGTTTATGGTGTTGGACTTTAGAAAATGTACACAATACATTTTTCATAGTATGCTCTAAAGCACTGAAGCTTTTGATTTACATGCTTCTGCAGGAAATAATACCAACTGCTTATCTACAGCCTTAGATATTTTGAATGAAACCAAGGTGCCCCCCCACCCCCTCCCTTGGCTGGCCTTTGGTAAGCTTCAGACAGCTTACGGCGCCCTGCTAATGAACAGTGACAGCCACGCAGGCTGTTGCCCTGCCCTCTGGTTCATGCTGCTCTGTGGTGGACCTGCCGAGTCCTGCTCCTGCTGCTGCAGCATACCAATGCTCTGTCTGCGGCTGTAGCGTGTAACCCCTATGCACAGAATAACAATGCAGTCAGCCTTATTAGCGAGTTGGCTGAAGATATAAAAAGTTTCTGAACTTGGTGTGAACACCTAACACTCCTAAGGTGCTCACTTACAAAGAGACAGTGTTGTATGGAGCACTGGTCCAAACAGCCTAACATACTGCAGTCACAGGCATTTAATATGTGATCCTTCAAATCAGCACGTAATCTCTCTGTATCAAAGCTTCCAAGCAGAGAAGACTAGGACAATCATATTTATTTGAGGATTACAGAGCTAGGGAATGAGCTATTGATTTTTCAGCTGACAGATTTTAAAAAGCAGGCTGAGCGCCTTTTAAGCTTTGAAGCTTGAAAATTACAAGGTTTTTTAAGACTCAGAGAAAGTTCTAATAAGGACCACCAGCTGCAAAATATCGATTTAGTATAATGATATGTATCACCCATAGGATCAAACGTGTCCTTTTAACTCAAGCACAAATAATATCAATGTCAAGTTGTTAGCTCTAAGTCGAAGCAGGTGTTCTTGGACCAAATGGAGCGGCGCCACACAGTCGCTTCCAAACCTTTCAGCTGTTGAGGGAGCCCCCTGCCATATTGTCATAAACGGTGAGCCTCCAGCTCGAGGTGACCGGGGAGCTGGGACAGAGAAGGGGGGTGTTTCACAGTAAAATGATTATTAAGATAAATAAGAAATGTCTTATTCTGTCCAGTGACTCAATCACAGCGATGGCAAGGAAAGCATTTCTGGTTTGTAGAGGCAATGATGGTTGTGTGGAAAAAGGATCAGATTAGAGGCAGGGACAAAGATAATAACACAGTGCCTGCTGTATGCAGTGGGACACTAGTGCACAAAAAGTTATACACTTATGGCTAAATAATAAGAAATCCTGGGTAATATTAACCTTTTTTTATTTGATTATGCTACATCTCTGAAATAACCAGATGAGGAATTATGAATCGTTTAGTCATTTATTTCAACTCCTAGATCAGTGATACTCAACACGTGGCTCTTGAGCAACATGTGGCTCTTTTGTGATGATTTGTGGCTTTTTTATGTCTTAATATGAAATATTATTCTCCCCAAAAAAAAAACTCTAAAAAGGGAAACTTTGACCTTAGAAATTATCCAATGCAGGTCACTTCACACAGCAGGCTTTAATGTCAAACTTGATTGTCAAGCTATATTTCTGCCATTTTTGCCCCTTTTTTCCTTTTCCTTTTTTACCAGTTTTACACATTTTTTACAGCTTTTAGCCCATTTTTGCATCTTATGTTACTTTTCACCCGTTTTTCCCACTTTTATCGCATTTTTGCCACTTGTAACCTGCTTTTTGCATTTTTTTTTTTTGCCTCTCTTTGCCTTTTTTTTCGCCATATTTTTGCCACTTTTCACCCATTTAACCTTCCTTTTTTTACATTTTGCAACTCTTTGCTGGTTTTTCCCCTTTTTTTTACCAGCTTTTTGATGATTTTTGCCCATTTCAGTCACTTTTCACTAATTTTTGCCACATTTATGCTGCTTTTTGACACTTTTAACCTGCTTTTTGCAATTTTTTGCCTCTCTTTGCCCCATTTTTTGCCATTTTTGCCACTTTTTCTTCCTATTTGAGCTGCCTTTTTGCCATTAAATGCCACTTTTTTACATATTACTACTCTTTGCTGGTTTTTCCCCATTTTTCACCACCTTTTTGTTGATTTTTGTCCACTTTAGTCACTTTTCGCCCATTTTTGCATTTTTTACTACTCTTTGCTGGTTTTTCCCCAGTTTCACACATTTTTGCTATAACTCATTTTTTATTCACTTTTCACCCAATTTTGCCAATTTCTGCCATTTTTTGCCACTTTTTCTCCCCATTTATGCCACTTTTCACCCAGTTTGTGTAATTTTATGCCTTTTTTTCCCTTTTCACCCATCTTTGCCACTTTTTGACCATTTTTGCCACCTTTCGCCACTGAAATTGGTGCTTTTGCAGATGTATTTCTGTTTTGTTTTGTTTTGTTTTTTTTTCATTTTTTTGAGCAGGTTTGAGTAACACTGTTCTAGATACACAAGGGAGGATGTCAGCTGAAGCTTCAGTTTGGAGAATGTCCACTCTACTGAAGCAGTAGTCACTGTTGATGTGGAATATAGAGTATTTTGAGGGGCTTGGTCAGGGCACTTAACCACATTCTGTCCACTTGTAGGGCATTTAAAAGGGCACTTCAGTATGTACTGCCAACTTAAAGGGCACCCTGGAGGGCACTTTACCAATTTTTGTCTGCTGGAGAGGCCCCCTTTGAAAGCACTTTGCCATGTTTAGTCCACAGGAAGGGCGCCCTGTCGGGCCTTTCATGTCTAATGAACCATAGAGGCATCCAAGAGGGCACTTCAGCAGCATTTTTCCCCCAAAGATTGAGTTGGATTACCCCACTCTGTAGATCATTACAATTAGGATGCTTCGGTTTGCATTCTGCTGGAAGATCAGGCCCTTTTGCAAGGCTTCAGCGACCCCATTTCTTCATCAATGGGTTGCTTATGGAGCTGCAGAAGTGCCTGCATCTTAAAGTGGCAGAGAAAGTGAAAGGAAACATTCTCATGAAACCATTAAATTATCCTTTGCTGCTGCTTGCCATCCTTGGCAACCCTTCTGAGAGTATCAGAGGGCCACAGTGTAAACAGACTTTATACTATTCTGCTGCTCCAAGAGACAGGCCAGTCTACAACTAGAAATCTTCTATTTTCTCTTTCTGTATGAAATGCAAATAAGCCCTGAAACCATGTAATCTTCCTCTCTGGAGCCTGCTCCATATGCAGAACAGAAATAGAGATTCATAACCAGGTCATATTCAGATAGACTATCATTTATGGTGTATTGTTTGTGTGGCTGAAGAGCAAGTTTTTCATAAAACAACAATAAGGACAGATCTGATTTCTTTATTTCAAAGTCTGACAAGTCATAATTGTCCCTTTGTGTTGAGTTTACTGTACCCAGATTTGTTTTAAAAACTAAATCAGAAGCAGAGTTATTTGTTGTAGGTCATGATGTTAGCCCATGCCCTTCATTGTTTTGCACAACTGAAGTGTTATCAGCTTTGCAAAGCAAAGTGAACCTTATCTGACTCTTTTGAAATAATCTCCAGTCGTCTGTTTTTCACAGCAAACAGCAAGGGTCGTCCAGCATCAGAGCCTCAGAGGGCTTCGTCTGCCCAACATTAAATCAAAGAAATAAATGCTCAGAAACACTCAAATGATGTGTTCTAGGGAAAAGTCACGTTAAGAGCATGTAAGATGAACACGCTATCTGTTCTTGAAAAAGAAGAAACTTTAAGGCATTTAAATTCCCAAGTTGTCAAACGCCAACTCTCAGTCAGAAGTGCTGGCCTCTTCAGCAGACACAAAAGGAAGCTTCAGTTTTCATCTTTCCAACATGTGGTTTTATGTGATCGAGTGTTTGCTTAGATTAAGAGACAAAAACTGTTGAGTCGAATCACAAAAAAAAACACAGCTCTGTTTGTAACTTAATTTTTGGTTCACAGTTCAATAGAAGTTCAGTTGATCTGGGACAAAGCAACACAAAGTCCTATATCTATTATTCTTAGTTGCCTTCATTCATTTGCAGTGCAGCTTACAGTTTTTTTCATTTAGTGTTATTTAGAAATGCCTGGAAAAGTTGGTACAGCTTTTGGAGTATTAAGCATGAAGCAAAAAGAGGAAAACCAATAAAAATATCAAAAAATATCAACACAGGAATGAATAGCCTGAATAAATCCTGATTAGAGAAATGTAATCAAGTATGCTGCATCACAGTTTCATAGTTTTAAGACTATGCACTGGGTGCTCATGCAAAATCAAGACTTGTGTTTGTCATTGAAGGACTCCAGAATATTTTATGTAGACAGAGGATCGGATATTCTAACGGAGCCTGAACAGAACACTTAAAAGGAACCCTGCATGATCAGACAAGTTCATCTTGTTGGATAAATATTTGTATCTCTCATATGTATATTGAACTAAAAAACTCACTAGATGTCTGCATTTTGAGTAATTTGAGTCATGTTTTGTCCACCATGTTTTAGTCCACACTGGCACTGTGATGTCACAGTGCAGCCTCACTGTGCCTTTGCAGTAACACAGTTTCAGACTGGCAGCCAGTGTTAGGGCTGCATCCCAGAGACACTGCACATCTCACGCACAGAGGATTTTGAGATTTGAGGTCTCTTCTATTTTTCCTTGCACCATGAGTGGTTATCGGTCAAGCTAGACAGGAAAATGATAAATACAGAGCCATATTTACCTTGTTGTAGCAAATATTTATGTCCACATCAGTGGAATATCATTGAAATCTGTTTCTTGATGAACCAGATGAAGGCCACAAGCTAAAATGTGTCTGTTCAATAAAGCTGTTCCCAGACTTCTACTATTTATTAAGCTTTCTGTTTCCACATGGTCCAAAATGTTGCAGGTAAAAATAAACACAGTATGAATACACTTCTGGTTTGTCAAAGTAAAAGCCCACTTTAGCATTTTATTGGAGAGAGTCCCTTCATTTGTACATGATGCTTTTATTTTGAAAAGCTACCAGCACACTTCCACAATACATTGAATCCAGCCACTTGTAGGGAAGTTTATTGAGGTAAAACTTAGGAGGAATGACAGAGCTTTGACAGCAGGGAGACAAAGCCAACACACGTGTGTCTGGCATGAAAGCTGTTATGGCAGCAACAGCTGCAAGCAGCAAAACATACTGCCAGTCTGAATAACTGGTTACTGCATAGCAACGGTGAGGAGCGCTAGTGACATCACACTACCAGTGTGGACTAAAACATGGTGGCCTCCTGGTGAGTTTATTAGCTCAAATTTACCCAAAATGCAGACATCTAGTGAGTTTTTCTGTTCAGTATACATATGAGAGATACAAATATCAGTCCAACAAGATGATCTTGTCTGATCATGCAGGGTTACTTTGAAATGCACACTTGTAGCCGGTGTTCTCTACTTCTGCATATCAGTGTATAACCTTTAAATTACTCTATATAAACATCTGTAACGTCTTACCACCTCTCTGTCCTTATATCTAGAGGCTCTCTAAATACAGCTCAGAGTGGTTGAGGAGGGGGACAAGAAGCTACCAAGTCAAGTAGTTGACTCCTTTTGCTACATCATCAAACTTTCCTCTTTCTTGTGTTTTGTTGCGCCAGTCTATTTGTTCATTCTTTGATACCAGTCAGCAAACAGTTAAAAGAGTTATTGTCACCTGGATTGGCGTGTAAATACTGTCATGTGGGATTGCTGTTGTTTCATTCAGACGTATTCCTCGTGTCTGCATGCACCAAACCATTGGGATTCAGGACAAATTCAACAGGATCCTGAAGTCAACAGGATGAGATCACCCTAACAAGACAAAGTCATGATTAAGCCCGGTGTGTACAATGTTGAGACAAAACCTAAGCAAGTCACACACTGTTGTATCAGTTAAGCTGAAGATACTTATGCCGTTTTAACCATGAATGTAATTGTAAATAAATATGATTCTACATACACTGCATTCCACATTATTATGCAAACTGGATATTAGTTTCATAAACATTCAGTTTTTTGTTTTTCAATGAAACTCATTGTGTCTCAGGGCTCTTTGGATCACTGAAATCAATCTCAGAAACCTGTGATAATTAGTTTGCCAGGTGAATTAAAGGAAAACTACTGTAGAAAGATGTTCCACATTATTAAGCAGGCCACGGGTTTCAGCAATATAGGAAAGAAAAAGGATCTCTCTGCTGACGACAAGCATCAAATAGTGCAATGCCCTGGACTATGTATGAAAACATTAGATATTTCAGGAAAACTTCAGTATGATCATTGTACTGTGAAGAGATCTGTGGCTGATTCAGAGCACAGACGGGTTCGTGCAGATAAAGCCATAATGAGGAAGGTTTCTGACAGACAAATTCATCGGATTAAGACAGCAGCTGCTAAAATGTCATTACAAAAAAGCAAACAGGTGTTTGAAGCTGCTGGTGCCTCTGGAGTCCCACCAACCTCAAGGTGTAGGATCCTCCAGAGGCTTTCAGTTGTGCATAAACCTACTATCCAGCAGTCCTAAAGCTAAGATACACAAAGTTTATTTTTTCAGCAGTCAGGGTTGCATTGATTGTCTGAGTAGCCTCTGCCTCTGCAGTCTCTCATCAGATGTGGCGGCAGCTTTCTTTAACACTATTCAGGCCAGTCTTTTATACCTCTGATTGCAGAGCATGCACCTAATCAAAGAAATTGATTCATCAGTAGAGCTACCATCTGAACTTTTGCTCACACCCTCTGGTGAAAACTGCAGAATAGGAGCAGGTAACAGCTTTTCCAGGTCAGCACTGAGTCATTGTTGTAGTTCAAAGCAGCTTCCCTTACCTTTAGATCATAAGAGAAAAAGCACAGGTTCCTCTATTTTGAACCATTGAAGCCAATCAGCCTAGTCATTTGCCTGGAAGGTTTAATTCTGGGTAATAATTCGAAGGGAAGAGATCAAGGTACCAACGAGCTTATGATCTTAAGCCTGGGAAAGTGATGATGCTTGAGGCTTGATGGATTACTTTAAAACATTGCTGCTGAATGTGCTTACTCGCTGACTATAGAGACAGACTGGAGAGATGTAGAGGAGCAGTTATGTATTCCTCTCTGTCTGTGGCGCTATCGAAGGTACAAATGAAGAATGACCCCTGCTGGTGGTTCCATATTTTCTGGGCCAGTGAACAGTCTGCTACTTCTGTGCTTAGGTTTCTCCTTGATCAGAGCAACAGCAACAGGATTGCATCACTTTGTACAAAAAAATGAAGATGTTTTTCAATAAATGCATTCTGTTTCATTTCAGCCAATGGAGAGTTTCCACCTGTAGCCACCAGCACAACCAGGCTACCCCTCAGACCAACCACCAGGACCACACCGCCATCAATTGGAAGCCCTCTGATGAACCCCCTCCCCCCATACTGTAAGTATAAGCTGGATGTGTAAATGAAACTCAGACTGGCTCTATTCCTCGCTCTGACACCTCTGCTGTGTCTGTTTCTGTCTCTCTTTGTCTTTCTTGCTCTCTCTTTTCCTCGCTCTCACACACATATGGTTGCATGCATTAATGATTCACAGTTAATCTACACATGCTGAGTATGATCTCACAGGCTGCAACAAAGTAAGTGTGCCCCCTACTGGTGAGAACAACATCCATATCTGAATGAGTGCTGCAGAGATCTCCTTTGGCATCAAATGGAGCAGAACGGGCAGTTTTGAAGTGTAAAATCCTCCAATTTGTCTCCTGAGAATGTCAATGGAGCCACTTAAACAGACTTGACATTTTACACCTAGCTCTCCCACTTCCTGGCTTCAAAAGGGTAAAGACAAGTAGACGTTCAAAATCTGTATTTGAAGTCAAGAGTAATCGTTACTTTCATATAAACCTGTACTAAAGCTCAATTCTTGAGTTAAATCTTTGAGGGGCCGGGAGCGCATTTGACTTGTTGGGCTCTTTGTGCTGAAATATATCAGTTACTCTGCACTGTTTTTAAATGGATACACCTTTTCTTTGAGGTAGTTTGACTCTCTTGCCCACAGTTTCTGCTGGGTCCATTGTTATGCATCCAAAACTATCATCAGGAATATTTGCAAAGTAAAGTTTAGCATGCACCCTCACTCAGAGAAATATACACACGGCATGTTACTTGGCCTGCCCAGGGTTAAAATTGTTCTTTTGTCTCCGGTTTTGATGAAATGTTGATTGGCCATTGCTTGTCAACCAGGGCAGTTGGCAGCAAGAAAGATGCACTCTTGAGTTATAGCTTGGAATTATTTCACAGTTAAGTTGACAGCATGTTCAAAGCCTATGACAACAAAGAAGATGGATAGTCCAGGACACCTTTGAGAAAAAGAACGGGAAATTTCCATCAAGAAAAACAAAAACTCAACTGCAACTCCTGGCTAGCTTGAAAGCCAACTACAACTGCCGCAGAACACTGCCTGATCAACAGGAGACTACTGAATGCTACCTACTGAGGTAGCATGGGGGCGGCGATGCATCTGCCAAGATCTCAATCACTAGCAGCAAAACAAAGCCCTACACTCATACCAAAACTGATATTCACTCAGACACTGAAAGGAGGAGGATGTGAAGGCAGCACAACACCTACAGCTGGGTGGGGAGGAAGCAGAGACGGCGTTGTGCAGGAAGGCAGGGCAAACGAGCAGGGCTGCAGGCTAGGCTAAGAGTGGCCCCACACAAACCTGCCGCACCAAGCATCTTTCTCGCAAATGCCTGCTCCCTCGCCAACAAGATGGACGACATAAGGCTGCGGATGCCTAACCACACTTAGATGACTGTGTCTCGGCTGCACAGAAACATTCCAGACTTAGCCATGGAGCTAGTAGACCGCACATATACAGAGCAGAGCAGACACCTGACTCTGGTAAGATTAGACTAGACTAGAGGGGTCGTCGGCTCTCCCCTCCCTCCCCTTAAAGACATCTACCAAAGTCGTCTCCACAAGTGGGCCTCCATGATTCCCCTCTCACCCAAGGACACTGTCTGTTCAGCATCACTCACACAAACCTGCCGTACCAAGTCTCTTTCTCTCTGGTGCCTGCTCCCTCGCTAGCAGGATGTACGACGTGGGGCTGCAGGTTTCCAACCACCACTTGGACGACTGTGTTTGCTGCAACTGAGGAGACTGCCAAACGAAATTTTTTTGTATTTTTACTATGCAGTGGGCATAATTTATCTATTTACAGTATATAGGATTAAAGATCAGATCTCTGTTTATTTTATTTTGAAATTCACCAGATCTGTTATCTGTTATCTGACTAGTCATCTGTATCCTGAACAGATGACTAGTCTGAGCAGTGTCACCACACTGTAAGATTGTAATTGCATCCATCGATATCTTGTTTTCTCTCCCAGACAGCATGAAACCCTTTATGACATTCATACTCTGTTATGGCCAAACAAATCAATGTTGAAGGGTACAGAGTCTCCCTTTCTTTAGAGGAATCACACTCATACTGTTGAGTCTGACTGATAAACCGCTTCAAATCATTATGTTGATCTCTAAAATGGGAAGATACGACACCATCCATATGAGGGCAGAAATATTGGCCAGTTTTCCGAACAACCCAAGGGCCATGCCAAAAAAAATAACTATTTTTATGCTTGAGTGTCTGTTCGAATCATATTGTGCTTTTTGTAGAAGAAGATATTGATGCTCCAAGAAATGTTTTCCAAGGCTAAAAGCTAAGCTTCTGATAAAAAGAAACTCTTCCTCGGTTCATGTATCTTTTGGTCTTTTGATGTATGGCTTTGAGACAGATTTTGAAAAATAAAAAATACTGGTTATTTCTTTTTGTTTGAAAACACAGATGTCAATGTTGAAAAGTATGAAGACCTTTTTTAAAAAAATGGTTTTGTTTTCTTCTTAAAGTAGAGAAAGGAAAAATCATAGATCATAATCTGGGACCAGATAATGTCATCAACAGGGCAGTGGTTCCAAATGGAGTGAGGTTGGATGTCTGAAGCACTGGATAAAATGTAAGAGACACTTCAGAGCAGTGATACTCAACGTGTGGCTCTTTTGTGATGATTTGTGGCTCTTCTGTTTTCATTTGAAATATTTTACTCCTAGAAAACTTTAAAAAAAGTCAACTTTGACCTCAGAAAATATTCATTGCTAGCTACATTAGTCAGTTTGTTTCCCATTTGTGTGCAGCAGGCTTTAACTGCCAACCTTTATTTTTTTGTCAATATTTTCCCATTGCCCTTATTTGCAATTTTGTTTCCATTTTCCAGTTTGTTTTGCCACTTCGAATCAACTCTTCTGCTTTTAAAGCCCATTTTGCCTCTTTTTTTGCCACTTTTGGCCAAATTTTGGCCCTTTTCTTTTTTTCCAGTTTTGCTTTTTGCCATTTTTGTGACTCTACTGCTTTCTGAACTTTTTTCCACCTGTAAATAATTTTCTCAATCATATTTTGCCACTTTTCTTCCCATTTTTTACTCAGCTTTTGCAATGTATGCCTATTTTGCCCATTTTTTTGCCATTTCTTTGCCTTTTTTGACCATTTTTTCCACTTAAACTAATTTTTTTGTCACCTTAACCCATTTTCACCACTCTTCACCACTTAGATTGTGGCTCTTGCAATGATATTTTGCAACAATTTGGCTCTTTGGTTGAGCAGGGTTGAGTAACACTGCTAAAGATAAAGTATGATCACACTTCCATGGAGCTTTTCAAAGTAAAAGCTCAGACACTTCTGCGTGGAAACCCCTTGTCTTCCTTTGCTTGAATGCTTGAATTCTAAAGTTAAAACAAGCTACAAGCAAAATAATAAGACTACATTATGTAAAGAACTAAATACATCAGTCATCACGTTTCTGCTCTCACTGTGAAGTGTTAGTAGTGATTGACTACACAGAACAGACAGTAGCACATAGGGAGAGACTGATTCCACATCGCATTTCAGAACAGCTGTTGGATTTTACTTAATAAAGGTGTATTGCCAATAAGGAAAGATCATGTTTGACTGTACAAATCCTCAGTAGCTACTTGGCACTATGAATAAACTTTAACTGAAATAATACTTGACTGTATACCAGCACTTTAACTTATATGTGAGCAAAAGAAACTGTACTTTTACTTGAGTGCAATGTCTTACCTCCAATTTCCAAATACAACAGCTGCACCGCGATCCACAAGTTAATCATACTGCGGAGCAATTCGCTCCCTCTCTAGTCAGTGGGAGCAGTTCAAATCCCACTGATTTGGCAGTGACCATTGTCAAACCACATCATCACTGGAAGAGCAAACGGATCCACAGACTTGCGATCATAAATCATCACTATATCGACATTATGTCTCATCCTGCAGCAAGAGCAAGAGGTCAGTGGATCACGCAGCTACAACTTCACTATTGACCAGGAAAAGTTCATTTTTGAGGTAAAAAGCATCAAAACTTCACATGAATCCGCACATCCTCTTAAGCAGACACAAACTGTTTAACTCCTAATGTATGCACCTGTGAAAGGAAGCAATAAAATCATAGAATCATGTCAGAATGAATGACATATCAACCCCAAAATGGCATAATAATGATAATAAATTCACAGTTCTCCTGTGATCCCTGCCCTCTACTCCTGAGCTGATCAGGGCTGTGCTTCATCGTGCATCGCTCTAGTCAAGCTTCTAGTATGCAAGGTCACTCACCCTCAGTCGGAGCAAAGCTGTGGTTCTCTGGAGCACAGCTGCTGTATGTATGTGGAAATCGCAGGTTACCACCTTTGAAAGTACCCACTGATAATGTAAATCAGTGGGTAATTTTCTGTTTTGCCTGACCCTTGAAAGTTGTTTATTAAAAAGAGAGGGAGAAAAATATCCTCAGGCAGAGTCACATATACACTATATTGCCAAAAGTATTCACTCACTCATCCAAATAATTGAAATCAGGTGTTCCAATCACTTCCATGGCCACAGGTGCATAAAATCAAGCACCGAGGCATGCAGACTGTTTCTACAAACATTTTTGAAAGAATGGATCGCTCTCAGGTATGCTCCAGCGTGGTACTGATAGGATGCTGCAAAGTGGTAGGCCATGTTAAATGACTGAGCGGGGTCAGCAGATGCTGAGGCTCATAGAGCGCAGAGGTCGCTAACTTTCTACAGAGTCAATCGCTACAGACCTCCAAACTTCATGTGGCCTTCAGATTAGCTCAGGAACAGTCCTTAGAGAGCTTCATGGAATAGGTTTCCATGGCTGAGCCGCTGCATCCAAGTTATACATCACCAAGTGCAATGCAAAGCATCGGATGCAGTGGTGTAAAGCACGCCGCCACTGGACTCTAGAGCAGTGGAGACGAGTTCTCTGGAGTAAAAAATCGCACTTCTCCATCTGGCAATCTGATGGATGAGTCTGGGTTTGGTGGTTGCCAGGAGAACGGTACTTGTCTGACTTCATTGTGCCAAGTGTAAAGTTTGGTGGAGGGGGGATTAGGATGTGGGGTTGTTTTTCAGGAGCTGGGCTTGGCCCCTTAGTTCCAGTGAAAGGAACTCTGAATGCTTCAGCAAACCAAGAGATTTTGGACAATTCCATGCTCCCAACTTTGTGAGAACAGTTTGGGGATGGCCCTTCCTGTTCCAACATGGCTGTGCACCAGTGCACAAAGCAAGGTCCATAAAGACGTGGATGAGAGAGTTTGGTGTGGATGAACTTGACTGGCCTGCACAGAGTCCTGACCTCAACCTGATAGAACAGCTTTGGGATGAATTAGAGCGGAGAGTGAGAGCCAGGCCTTCTCATCCAACATCAGTGTGTGACCTCACAGATGCGCTTCTGGAAGAATGAAAAATTCCCATAAACACACTCCTAAACCTTGTGGAAAGCCTTCCCAGAAGAGTTGAGGCTGTTATAGTGGCAAATGGTGGACCAACGACATATTATTCCCTATGGATTAAGAATGGGAATACTTTATTACTATTGGCAATATAATGTAACTTTGAGAACATCCAGAACAGAAGGACATCTAACAGCAACCCATTTAACACAAAGTGTTTCACAATATGAAGAATATTAAGTTTTATTTGCTCCTGTTCTTGAGTTATCTTCCTTTTTGAGTTTTTCAATAAAAGCACATAATTGAAATGAAATTGAAATATAAAATGGGAATCAAACCATCTTAAACCTTTGTTCAACAGTTTCTTTTTGACAATGAAAAGAAATCCATCATTTACTTCAAATTTCACTTTCATTTTGAAAAAATCTAATAACCACTCATTGTCATGTTTTGGAGCCACACAAGATTACAGAGATGCTTCTCTTACAATTTTTTGTATTATCTATTTTGCTGCCTTGTACTTAACCTGAAATTTTGAAGTCCTAAAAATGTATACTTTCCTCCCAGCCTATTTTCTTGATGTTTTTTTCCTGTCTTACCCTCATGGCACACTCACACCAGGGCTAGCTGCTCTGTCCTGTGCCGAAGCACAGCACAGATACTTCTGGAGTCACACACAGACAGAAAATGGGGCTTATTTTGGGTTGTTTGGTCAGATACGCTCTTGAACATGATTATATGTTGAATGCACATTGCACGCCACATCCTCTTCCATCCATGCCAGGGGAAGTGTACCGTGCTTCAGCTCGGTGCAGAGCACTCACACTGGTTAAACAAACTGGACTTTGAGGCTTGAGCAAGCTCGGGCATGGCACAGATTGCCAAGCGTGACAGCACCCTTATTGTCTTTCCTCACTGACTTGACTCTTCTTTTCACTTTACATCACGACTGATTTTATTATCAGAGTGCTTTGCTAAATCTGTGGAGTTTCCTTTCTGCCCTAACAGAAAGTTGTCTCTACTTCTTCCTGACTGCCTGAACTGCATGTGCACACGCCACACACGCCACATGGCACACGCATTTTCTTCTTCAGAGCCTTTGATAACCAACAGCAAACATCCTGACACACAACAAAAAAGCAGGGCTGACGGCTGACCACAACATCAAGTCTCAACAGTAGACAGCACTAACAGTGTCGTGTCCTAATATGCTAATGTCTGGGTATTTGGCGCAGTGACTTGTCTGATTGAATGCCTCTAATGTGGGTCACTCTTTAGTCATGAACACAAAGCTGTGGTTTCCTCTCGAGGGTCAAACTGGGACAGTAACATATCCGACATTAATGTTTGGCCAGCTAACGTGATTTGATTAAGTTACAGCATTATGCATCAAGATGAAGCCACAGGCGTGGGTTAGTCAGTAAACAAACTCTGTCTATCAGGCACGTCTTATGTTGAGCAGGAAGCAGGGCATTTGAGGCAACATATTATACAGAATATTCTATAAAGAATATTCGATACAGGGCCAGTTTGCTGACAGGATTTACCTGCAAGGTTAGCAAGAAAAGGGTGATTTTAATGTGCTTACACAGGTAATACTCAGTATGGATACAATAAAGGCATCAGACTTAAATCTCTTCAGAGGAAGATGGGACTTTTAGACCACGGTGTTCTCGCCCTTGTGATTATCATAGATATTAACTTGGAGGAAAGAAGTTGAACTTGCAGTTATACCTTGGCCATTTCAAAGACAGCCTTGAGCTGTTAACATTCGTCAGGCGTCTCCTTCAGCCCCTTGTGGAGCTGATGCTTTGACGTCTGCGGGGCCGGACAGCAAGCCTGATGAGGATTTGAGCTCAGCAGACCTGTCACTCCAACGCTGCTCTCTTCTTCCCCCGACACGCTCGATGATTAACCCCACCGAGCATCAGCGTCTCTCCTCTCCATCTCTCCTTCAGCTCTCTGTTCACTATGGCTCCACATCTGGGCTAGGGCTGGGAAATATGGACAAAAAATATCTAGTTACTTTTTAGATTTAAGTTAATACACAGCAACCCTGTGCTTTTTTAGTTGATGTCTTCAAACCAGAATTATGACATGATAACAGTAAAAATAAAATGATAATGGGACCTGTTTGATTTAAAGGCAACAAACACAGAAGTCCTTGACACTAAAATTTGGCTTTTTTTTCTTTGTAAATGTCAAAAATTGTAGAGTTTAGCTCAGTTGCTTGATTGGGCACCCATGTACAGGGTCTGGGTGCACTGGCTACAGGTTCATAATTGATCCTAGCTCATATTTGGTACATGTCTTTCTCCGTATTTTCTGCCTTTTTTCTGCTGCCCTATCAATATATAAGCAAAAGTCCAAAATGCAATCTTAAAAAAAATAGTATGGACAAAATAGTATGGACAGTTATTTGTATTTATGTATGTGTCATGGTCAATAATGCTGGCATTTGGGAAGCAAAATTCGTCATTATTCAGGCATAGGTTAGTGCTAATTGCCTAGCATAAACTAGTCCATGTATTTAAAGGGGACATATTTGACCCTTTTAAGACAAGTTTGTTTTGGTCTCAGAGGTCCCCAGAACATGCCTGTGAAGTCTTTTGCTGAAAAAACACTCCAGTGTAGGATTTTTGCATGTCTAAGGGCGCATTCACACCAGAGCCATTTGGTCCGCTTTAAACGAACTCTGGTCTGTTTTCCCAGATAGTCTGGTTCGTTTGGAATGATGTGAAAGCTCATATGAACTCTGGTGCAGACCAAACAAGCGGACTCTGGTCCGCTGGAAAACAGGGGGTCTCGGTCCGCTTCCAAACGAATCCTGATGCGGTTCGTTTGAGGTATGAAAGCAAAGCGGACCAACTTGTGAACCAATGACAGGAAGTGGCATAAAGAGTAATTATATAAGGATTTATATGTGATTTAATACACTCAAATACATGTCGCTACCTCGCTTGGCGGGGTTCCAGTTGAGAACTGGTTACAACTGGTACAGTCCATCAATATCATTTACATTTAATCTTAGCGGTTCCCTTATTCATGCCTTACTTCTGCATGCCTTTAAAAACACAGTCTCCAGAGCAGGGTTGATTTTGTCAACTAATATATGGTAGTTAGCTAAATATACAGTAATAACAATCCTTTGTCAAAAAATATCCTGGCTTAATAAAAGATGTGGACTCTCAGTTCTGTCTGCCATCTGTTCTGCAGACTCTTTTTGAAAGTTATCTTGCAAGTCATTGTTCCCTTTTTAACATTATATTCTTGTCCTCTTTTCCTGAAGAGCACCTGATCCTGGTTATAAAGTTTTGTATGCTTTTGACCCTATAGCACTCACCCACCTTTTTTCTGAGGTATAACATGGATTTGTCTCCTCATAAGTAAGGACATCCAGTTAAACCACAACTGAAGTGGCAGCAAAGACCGTCGGCTTCTCCATTGCTGACAGCAGTGTTTCTATTTCTCTTCTATTCTGTTTTTTTTTTTTTTTATTTTTTTTTTTGTGACATTTTTGATGTATCATGGCAAGAAAAACATGTCAACAAGATTATCTTGAGGCAAGTTAGCATGGTATTGTTTGTGCTTCTTACTGTAATTATTTTTACTGATCCCTGCTTAATGGTACCTTTTTTTCTGAGCCAGCAATGACATAACCCAGGGATGTCAAACTCAAGGCCCAGGGGCCAAATACGGCCTGTGGTAGAGTTAAACCCAGCCCGCAAGATCATGTCTAATTATTATTATTATTATAAATGGCCCACCGGTATGAGGTCTGTAGATTTCCTCCAGGATAAAAATGTAAATGAAACTTTATTGGTTAAATTTCCTTGTTAAATCATCAAAATTTGAAAAAATAAAGAGTAAAATAATTCAATAAACAATTAAGAATGTGGGAAAATAAATTAATTTATGTTTTCATTTCATACGTTCAATTTTGCATCTCACAATTATGACTTAAACTTATGATTTTTACTTTTTATCTCATATTTTAACCTTTTAGAATGACATTTTTAAATTTTAAGTCATATTTTGAACTATAAAACTCATGATTTGGAATATTATCTCGCATTTTGACCTTTTAAATGTATTATTTTGGCTTTCATCTCTTATTTTTGCTTTTTTTAACTCATGATTTTGGATTGTATCTCTTATTTTTAACTTTAAAACTCGTAATTTTAATTTTACCTCTTTCTGACTTTTAGACTTGTGATTTTAAATTATTTCTTAAATTTCAAACCTAGAAAAACTTGTGATTCCAAATTTCTAAGTCAGATTTTCCCTTTTAAAAACTTCATTTTGACTATTAATGTCATGTTTTGACCTTTTTGACCAATAAGTTTGAACTTCTATCTCAGTTTTTGACCCTTTACATTTTTAATTTTGACCTTTTTAATCTCAAAATCATGTTTCATCAATACTTTTTCCCATATTTCATTACTGGTGAAAATCAGACAGTTTATGGCTGAATGTTGACCCTGTTATGCTCTCGGGTTAGACCAAAATTCAGAGTCCGGCCCCTGCTGTGACTCAGTTTAACACCCCTGACATAACCCAATATCACAATATTGTCTTACTCTATATTTAATTAAAAAGCATGTCATTATTTCTTAAGAACTTGCTCTAATGCCCAGCCCTAATATACCCCCCTTTGTTTTTAATCTTTGCTTTTTAAAAGCTGATTCTGACAGTCTGTTCTTCCCACCATGCTGCCCCATCTCTCTGATCTCCGCCTGTCCTACTTCTTCCTCCTGCTCTTTTTTCTCTCCCTCTCACCCTCACTTCACCTTCATACTTTTCTTTCTTCCTGCTCTTTTCCCCTCATCTCCATTCATTCCCCACTTTTCTGGCAGCAGTCACTTTCATTTCTCAAGACTGCCCTACTGTGTGGCAGCCGCCTCTCACTGCTGACTCATCAGTTGCTTTTTAGGAGGGAAGTGAGAAAGTCGGCCTAGATGAGCGTGCTTCCTTCTCTGTCTGTGATTACCTCTCCTGATGGGAAAGCAACGCATCGCTAAGCTCAAAACGAGCTGCGGGCTTCTTTCTCTCTCCAGCCATTTACTATATGAGAAACTTGTGTGCAGTGTGTCTTACTGAGATCATTGTTTTTGGGTTCTTTAAGGGAATAAAAAATTAACTCTTTGCATAGCCGTGCTGCATCAGAATATCTTATTTACAGCTTACCAGAAGGGTTGCAGGATGTTGAAGCATTAGCATCTTTGAACAGACTGCATATTTTCATATCAAGGTGTTCCACTTCTGCTCATACGACAACAGAAAGTTATGTGGTTTAGATGAAAACTGGCATCATATCAAAGACAGAAGGGAGGGCAATTGAAGAAATGCGATTGGCTCTTGAAAATAACTGACAGCAGATGTTGGTGCCGCAGTTTTGGCCATTACATGCTCGCTAATTAGCCACAGAGTGGAAATATGACACCGTGCTTCATTCTTTACTTGTTCATAAACGGGGGCCTGGGGCAAACAGTAAGCTAGTTGTTGCTACTTTGGGTTTTAGAGTGGGAACATCCGTCACTGAGACAGATATGAGACTGATAACGAGCAAAGCCACGCTAAACAGGTTTTTGTAATTAATTGGACTCTTGTGCTCCATAAGCTCCACACTTAGCATGCAGATCTGTTCATAGAGTGCCAGCCTTGATCCATCTTTCTAATGGTTGGTCTAAGGAGGACAACTGTCACTGGATAAGGAGGAGACTACTATACATGCAAAGAGGGGAGCCAAGCATCGAATGAGAAGTTAAAGGTGACATATACCCTCGCTCCGTCTCTTAGCACAGTCCCCTGTGGTCTAAATGAAGCATCTGTGCTGTGCTGTAGTCAAAACAGAAACCTGCTGAAGGACCACAGGGGTTTTTGTTGACCCCATATAAACAGTGGCGTTTTCTGCGTGTCTCTTTAAATGCCAGTTCAATTCAGTTTAATTTTTATACCACATTTCAAACAAATGTAACCTGAGTGAGCCTTACAGAAGACAAAAACAAACACAGATCCATAGTGACTAAACGCACCTTTGCCAGAGTTAGTTAGCAGATTTAAAAAGACACTCTTATAGCATCACCGGCCTTTTCAGCTGTTTCGTAATAATAGCAGGTCAGCTGAGGTGTGCGGTCTGATTGTTGATGAGGTAGAACATCGCAATCATCATCCTAAAGAGTACACAGTTAATTTACCTGAGTAAATTTTACTCAAATTGAATAAAATGTTACTCTTGAAAAAATATATTTGGTCCCAGTGTATTTGGTGTCAAATTAACTCTGCTTGCAAAGTAATATTTTCAGAGTTTTGTTACTCTTAAAAGTGTTTTTATTTTAATCTAAATCTTTCCAAGTAGGAACCCAAATTTGTGATTTTTATGAAATTAGTTCAACAAAAAATGCAGAAATTTGGACCTTTGAAAGAACACAACAAAAGCCTGAACAAAGAGACTGTCTAACACAGGGGTTCTCAAAGTTTTGATAGCTGAGGGCCAATTTAGGAACCCAACATTGGACTAAGAGCCACTGAATGAAAAAAATTGAAAAAAACAGATAAAAAATCCCATTTGTAATCATTTTAATGACCAGGTTGCATCTCTACAGTTTACATTAATTGGTCTGCATCCAGTAATTTGCAATAAACACATTTTAATTAATAAATGAGGCTCAACCTGGCAAAACTTGAGAAAACCTTGAGAAACATTGTAATGCATACATCCCTGGGGTTTTCTGCCCTCTACAGTCAAATTTGGGATATAACAGTCCTGTGTGCATTCTGTTTCAGAGTATACGTAAAACCTTATTTAGAACAGTCAGTCAGTCTCAGTGTGCCTTGCTTCCTGTCTTAACAATTGCGGGCCACACTTTGAGAACCTATGATCTAACACTTTGTTTCGGGGTTTTTTTTTTGATTGTTTGTTTGTTTGTTTCTTTCTTTTTTTTTACCATTATAACACATTTTGGTTGTTTTTTTCTGATAGGTAACAAGATTATTAAAAATTATCATATAAAAACTAACTTTACTGAAAATATTTCCATCAAAGATAACAGGATAAATAAGTGAAAATCTAAAGACAATCAGAATTTACTACTTTTCTTTTTCTAAACAAATTGATGTTCCTCTTTAAATAGAGCTACATTTTTCTCCTAAAGCCCCTATAAAGTGAAATCCAAAATTGTTGTCTTTACACACTACATATGTTGGAATCTGGTTGCTGTAAACATGTGAAAACACTGAGATCTACATGTGACTGAATTCTGAATTTAGACCATTAGAAAGTTTTTCACCTCTTCCCTGACTGGGTTTAATTTGGGCAGGGCCAATATGGGGACTGGTGATGTCACGAGCCCACAGTGGGGAATGACCCCGCCCCTTTAACACTACAATATAAAATCACAGAGCAGTTCATCTCAGTACAGTCTGTTGTTAGCTGATGTCACTGCCTTTAGTGAAAGTTAAAAGTCAGTAAAATGCTGTTTTTTCGTTCATTTTGAGGTAAATTTGCCAAATCTATCAACCACAGTGGCTTACTGACTTTGTCCCTTCTCTGGCACAGAGCCAGAGTGGGCGTGGCTTCAGCTCATTCAACAGACACGCCCACACCATCCTGGAGCAGATTTAACTGCCTCATTTTTCATGATTTTGAAGCATATTTTAATAAACTTAGAGATGTTTTTCATTACTGAAATTTGATCTAGGGGTTCATAACACAGTGACCTGTCATACAACAAACCAAAATACAGATTCATTTCACTTTACAGGGTCTTTAATATATAATTCTGCTAGGAACAACAAAAGAGGGTTTTTGCCTATATATCAGTATTACACATAGTGTTCTAATATTACAGAAACAATTGTGATAAACATGACAAAAACCCAGGAGTAGGCAGTATGAGGCAGTAAGATTAAAGAAGTTTATTTGACAACAATAGTGCAAATGATGGTGAGTGAAGTGGTTGGTAGAATCACTGGCAGAGAGATGGAGACACTGAAAAACAAGAGGACAAAATGGAATTAGAAAAAACAGACCAAAAAACTAGGAGATTTAAAGGTCAAAGAGGAGCCAGGTTACCTGATAAGCTGCTGTAGTACACAGGTGTCTGAAAGTTCATCACCAGGTGTGCAGATCTTGATGCCAGTGATTTGCTGCAGCTGGGACATCTAGCCGTGACCGTCCATGAGTAATGGCAGCTGAGTTCAAACATAAGTGGGTGTGGTTGAAATTTTACTCCAGCAGAATTTCTTCTGTTTTTACTCCAACTCAGGCAGAGGCTGGTAATAAATACACCAAAAAAATGGTAAACATTACTGTTTTGAGTGAAATATTTTTGACCAGATTTTCCTGTGTGGGAGTAGAAGATAATTCAAGCAGCAGCAGAATAATGTTTAAACAAGGGTGTAAGTCATTTTAAGAAGACACACCTCTGATATGATAGTAGACATCTGTTTGTGCATGTACTGTGGTTACATTCAAATAGTCAAGTACTGCACATGTTGGAAACAGTGGTATTGTTAATGACTGACATTTATGGCCTGTCAATACTCAAGATGCCCAAGTGTTGTGTTTTGTACGTACTGCTTGTTTGGAATGGATGTATAAGTATGAAGTTGGGTAAAAGTACAATAAAAACAAGATGAAAGGATCCTTTAACAACTTAGCAGATGTCTTTATTGTGCTTTTTAACAGCCATTTGAATCTCTTTGCTCTGAATGAAAAGACAATTACAAACAAAAAACAAGTACAAGATGTTTAGACAGACTGTCGCTGAGATTACTTGTTAACTTGTAAGTCATGATAAATTGACTCTAATTTCTTCCCTGATTATAAAATTGTATTGTGTAATCTTTTTCTCAAAGCCTCATAAGAGAAATTTGGACCCACATTCTCAACAGTAAATGGCTCATCTGTCATAAGAAGAACAGTTCCTATTATTTTTTTAAATTTAAGAATATGTAACTTATATTGATTAAAAAATATCTGGATCAAAACAAAACCAAAACTAAAACATTGTTTAAAAGGCTGTCACCAACACTAAGCTGTTGTCATAACATAGCATGCAACTCATAAGCAAGTGTATTTATCTAATTCCCTGTCAGAAATATTTTTAAGCCAGATTCACTTGACAAATCCAGACTGAAATCCTATTTCAAGACATAAAAACAATAAAAAAAAGACTTTGCTTTTATCCAACACAAATTAGCTGATTATATTGTGAGCATTTTTGTGGGGCCTGGAGCTGAACCATCTGGCATTGGGTTGGAGGGAAACTACACCTTGGACTGGTCAGCAGTCTGATCGAGGTTGCCAGGTCTGCAGTTTTCCCGCGGAATTGGGCTACTTTTTACGAACTGCCACAGATAGATTTTTTGTGTAGTTCACTACATAGTGAATACACCATTTTGTAGCGGTGTCTGAATTCTGAGTAAGCATTGTTATTCACGATATAGTGCAGTCATTCTATCCCACAATGCACTATAAAAAGTAGTGGACAATCAGTGGTCACTGGCCCAGCAATGTTTCTCATCATGCTTTGTGGTTGCTGCTCTCAAACGTGACAGACAAATGAAAGGAGCACAGGAACACGTTAGTTCGTTTTAACCAAAGTATTTAATCCGTAAGAAAATGTTAAAGATTCAAAACGGAATAACTGTTTTCCCCCATGAAGATTATAAGACATGAGACCATCATCTTTATACATAATAAGTTATTACACACAAAAAAATGTACTATTTTGCAAGAGACAAAACTCTTATCGATTTTTATTTTTTGTGACAGTACGTTACATTTATCATCAGTTTTCAGTGAAATTCCACCGTAAATTTCAATCCTCAGCCATTGTCATGGAAATGTACGAGCCGTTGTTGTTAAACGTTTTCATTTTGATACGACGATGATGTCATTGCCCTCGGCCACGGTTGTGTCAAAAATCATTTTTGTGTTTTGCAGTTGAGTCCACTATATAGTCCACTACATGCTGCTCACTATAGAGTGGATAGAGAGTAGGGAATGAGTGTGTGGTTTCAGACACAGCCTTTGTCACTCGTCTTCCCCTCGCCACCCTGTGCATCCGCCATTTTCATGCTGTAGAACCAAGCAAGCGAGTGGAGTGCAAAGCATGGTGAGCAAGGGCTTATGGGAATTGTAGTTTTAATGTCTGTTAGCTCCTCTCCACTAGAAAACTATGCTTTCTGCCCTGAAGACATCACACATGTCCGGGACGGGATTTAGATGCTTCTGTTATCAATACCGTTACACCCCTACTAAACAACAATCAAAAATATGTTCAAGACACCTCATGTCCCCCAACAGAAAGTATGTTTATTTTCCTACCCTCTTTAGTTTTGTGATGTCAGTGACTCTGACCAATAAGAGCACAGAGCGCTCTGTATGCAAGCTGCAAAGTGAAAGAGTGAATAAGTAGGTGCTGTGTGATGGGACTGTGAGACACAGGAAAAGTTTGTCAAGCTTTTGCAACAACACCCCTGCCTTTGTGATGTGGGACAACCACGACCGACCGAAAAAGAGAGAAATGTGGGTGAGAAATGGCAGCTGCTGAGTAAGTGCTATCAGTATGTTTGCATTCTTCCCTCCAGGTGTAATTTAGCCCAGTTTCCTTCCAAGTCATCACAGCAATTTTCTGTCCTCTGATTGTACCTTTACTCCAGGATGATCTGAAACTAAGCAATCAGAGACAGAGCTAAATAGAAAACATGAGTCTAATAGTTTATTCAGTTCATTTTAGAACAGTCCAGAAACCAAACATGGTGCTGATATTGTTTTACTTGTTACTTGTCATTGTTATTCATAGAGAAGGAGATGTGTACTGCTTTATCTGCCTTGTTTCAATCACGTTCCGATGAGAAAGCTATCTGTTTAACAAATCCAATCAGATATATCTGCAAACTCCTTTTTACTCTCTTCCACTGATTCTTTGTTCCTCTCTTATTGAAGGAACAATCCCTCACCGATGCCATCCTCTGTGATGGAGGCTTGTTATGATGGTGATGGCATACATCGGTGGCAAAGTTCATGGAAAAGGAAAGTCATGTAAACCCCCAGAGCTGTTTTAGTGTTCATCAGTATGTCTATATGCCAGTGTGTGTTTGTACTGTAGGTCAGAGGGTCGGGGGATGGTGCACACCGCTTGTTAGAGCCGGTGAGGGAGCATCTTGTTTTGTGTTTGCTCTGCCAAGTGCCTGTCAGAGAATGGCTCATTAGGCCAGCTGGGTGTTGTGTTTGGGTGTGTGCTTGATTGTGTGGTCATGTTTGTATGTGTGAATAACAACCCACTCATATTGATGGACCAGCAAGATTGATCCGATGGGCTGAAGTGTGAAACCAACCACACCCGAGGGGGACGTCTAGAGGAAACGTACAAAAGAATTGGCTTTCTTCAACACCACCGGCAATAACCTCAACAAGTCAATCTATGCATGCATTTTTAATCTGAGAAAAACAATATTAAGCCACAGCACTCAGACTCCATATCCTACCTTCGCTCCTTCCACTTTTCCTGAACTGATTGCCATCTCAGAGTAACCTATTAAGTACGGTAAGATTTACGACTAAAGCTCTGTTTGGCTTTAAAGGCTTTTCTGCTCCAGTGATGGATTTACTTTAACAGTCTTAACTCTTTTTTACCTTGTTGGGTGGTGAAAATACTGACTTGAGGGATCAATTTTCTCCTGCTGGAGCGAAGCCAGACAGAACTCCAGTTCCCAACAACAGTATTTTTTTTACAGTAGGAGTGCATTTAGTAAGAGCCGGCTCAACTCCAAGTTGTTTCTTACCGTAGCAGGTGTTTTAAAGTGTTTGTGAAAGCATGTAGCCCTCTGCAGATTGACTCTGCTGGCAACAAACTCAAAAGAGATGTTTGCAAAGAGCGTGAGCACGCCATGAATTACTGATGCTGGGTTTCCTACTGGGTGACCTTGAACCAAACCAATCACAAGACTAGGAATAACAAATAGGTTTGACATGCAGTTCAGCAAGGTTCCCAACTGTCAGACTTCTCTTCAATTTAGCATGCAGTGACTGAAACTGTGATGAAAGTACCATCTTAGAATCTTGATTCATATTGCATTCGGCTGTTGAATTTTAAGCTTTCAAGTGAGTGCACAAACTCATGAAGACTCCCCAACTATTCTTCAGGAGGATCTTTCAGTTCTTCAGAAGATTCTTAAATTCACCACATTTTCCTTTCTGGCATCTGTTCTAAATCTAAGGATAAAATCTAAAACACTTGTACTTTTGGTGGTTCAGTTCAGTACTGTCTGGTAAGATGAATCCTGATCTTGCTTGCGTTTCTATCGCCAACCATACCCTTACCTCCAATTTCCACATACATCAACCATGCCGCGATCCGCCGGCAAATCGTATTGTGCAGCAAATCACTCCCTCTCCTGTCTATCAGACCATTTCCATAACTGCCGCTCCAGACCGGCAGCGGCATGCGCCTGGAAGGACACTTCTCTGTACTTCGTTTGAGATACGCTGTGGGTCTATTTTCAGCGCCGGCCACTGCCAAACTGCGTCAATACTCGTCAATCAGAAAGCTCCAAAAGGGAAGCCACAAGTGTAGAATATCCAGTTCTTACAAAAAAACACAATGCATGGACTCCCGGTCGCAAATCATCACTATATCAACATTACGCCTCATCCTGCAGTAAGAGCGTAGGGTCACGGGGAGGTCAGTGGGTCACAGAGCTACAACGCTGCCATTGATGAGGAAAAGTTAACTTTTGAGGACATTTAGCCAAAGCCTTTTTAGCCTTTTAAATGCTGCTGCATTTGTAATGAACGTGCATTTGTGGGATGAGCAGCAGAGCTGAGTATGTGGGTTGTGCTCATTAAATTTACCAAATCTTCTCTGCTGGTGCCAAACAGCTCATTTTTCTGTTCCTATTAGCTCTTGTTTTGAGCTTCTGGAACCCCGAGGTAGCATGGGCCTTGCTACAGTGGTCAGTAGATGTCTGATCTAACAATTAGCATGCCACGTTTGGCTGATCCGGATAAGGCCTATGCATTAGGCCATAAGCTGGTGTGCAGCAAAACCAAGTTGCAACATTAGTGAACCCTTGTACCATCTCCAAACTGAAGGCCCAAAAGGGGATGTCAGAGACCGGCTGCAAAGCAGGTGTCCCAAGAAGACAACACCCCAAGAAGACAGTTTCCCCACCCTGCCAGCACTTATGAACCGCTGTCTTCTAAAGATTTGCAGTCAAGGTTTGCAGGACAAAATGTCTTATGGCTTTCTGCAACAGACTGTAAGCAGCCAATCTCAAGTCTCGCTAGGAGGCCTGTCGTGACTGCCCATCACTGTTAGGCCTGTTTGTGCTTATGTCAGGCAACAGGTGCAGTGGAACCTGAACACAAGGAGGAACATTAGGGTTGAAGTGTGGAGAAGACGTGGAGAACACCATGCTGACTGAGTAACTTCTTTTGGTGGAGACAGTGGGATAGAGTGGGGAAAAATCTCCATCACTGGAAAAAGGCCTGTCATCAGAGAGATATCAAGATGAGATTCTGCAACCAGTGGCAATCCCTTATCTCCACAGTCTGTGGTCGAACTCTATCCCCCATGACAACACTCTTACACAGAGTGAGGTTTATCAGAGACTACCTTCAGAATTTGGGAGGAAATGGCCTGCCAGCAGTCCTGACCTTAACACCATTGTGGGATCAGTTTGGGCGTGCTGTTCATGCCAGAGTGACCATCACAACTACACTGGCTGACTTGTGACAAATGCTGGTTGAAGAATGGGATGCCATCCCATAGCAGTGTGTGACCAGCATGAGGAGGAGGTGCCAGGCTGTTGTGGCTGTGTGTGGTTCTTTTACTCACTACTGGGGCTCCTGTTTGTTCAGTACATAAATTGTTAAATTGCCAATAAGTCTTGTTTCTTCAAACTTTAATCATCCAATCCACCAAACATCACCAAACAAGAGTTAATGGCAGAAAAAGCTGTTTGGCATTGGCAGAGAAAATTTGGCAAAATTTTTCATTGGCTCAACCCACATACTCAGCTCACCATTTAGAGAAATTGTAGGTTTCCATCTAATTGCTAATTTTGGAAAAATACGAGATATGGGAAGTGTTTCTCTTTTGTGTCCAGTAATTTCCCCCTCATTTTAACTTTTTTTTTTTAAATCTGATGTGAATTCTTCCCTGATTATAGGAAAGAACAAGTGCTATCATAGGATGCATCTTTTTTCCGTGTGTATTTGTAACTGCTACAGACTCTGCCAAGTGTCATTACAGGCTGATATGATTTTGTCATTAAATCAGCCTGTTTGAGTTCAATTTTAAGCAGCACTTCTTCCATTTTTGACTTATTGAACAATTTCCTACACTTAGCATCCAGTGCTTAACATTCTTAGACTATAATTTTCTCCTTCCCAATGTCCAGCTGCTTCTCTAATTGAACTGGTATGACTTCTGTGCATGCACACTGCCCTGCAGTCTCATACCCTTCAGCATTAAAGGGGAAGTTCCCCATGCCAGTTTGAGGGAAAAGTTTGCATGAGCTTCCACTTTACAAGTAACCTGACATGCCAGATGGATTCGTTTTACACATCCATCTGGGAAAGCTTCAATAGGAAACGTTTGAGAAAAGGCAGAGGCTTTGAAAAAAAACTTGAAGAGTGATTGGATGAACGTTCTGTCACATTTCTATGGGCCAATCAGAGCAACAAAACACATGACGTAGCCACTAGCGAGCTGCGTGTGCACAGCTACTGAGGAATAACGCGAAACATGGCAACTATAGACATGTGAGTGCTCGACTTTTGTTGTTTTTGAAAAGAAAACAACTCACTGCTGTTCTTTGTTCTTTAAATGAAGAAATGTTGTCAAGTTCTGATAAAACTGGTGCTTTAGCAGCATCCACGCTAATCTCTTCCCCCATAACTGTCATGACTCTGCTGCGCCTGAAAGTACTGCCCCTCGTCGCTGATTGGTCCTGTCACTTTCTTACCGGGCCCAAACGGTTCAGATGGGAGCTTTGCAAGATGGATTCGCCAGTGAAAAACAAGGAAACGGGCGTATCCATTCGCTTTGCAAGTTTACTTTACAAGGACATCGCATTCAAAATGTTAAAATTACAGGTGTAACACATTAGTAGTTTAAGAGCAACGATATGAATCTGTCAGAGACTTTTCTCAGGTTGTTCTGGAGAATCAACTGAAGAAAAATACTGACCCTTAGCTAAAGTTAGCATTTACTAACCTCTAAACACATTCCTCCACTGGAAAATGTGGAAGAGATGTTGGGTTTATTACAGGGGTTTTCCTCTTGGGGTTGGGACCCCCTCTGGGGTTGCGAGTACAGTAAAGTACACTATGTAGGTATTGTGTTTTGCATATAAGTATATTACTAATGTTATATGGTATATCTGTTGCTAATGTACACAGGCGATAATGCTAGAGTGACCTCTGAGCTGAAGTGTTTGCCACGATCCTTGTGACCTCTGATCCAAGTATAATTGCTTTTGGCTTCTGCGTGATTGTTCCCGAATAACTTTGGCACTAAATCCTGGGAACAGGAAGTCAGACAGGTTCTCGCAAAGGTGTGGGTCACTGTTCAGGAAGAGTTTTTTGGTTGTAATTAATGATATCCGTGAGAAGGGAACATTTGAGAACATCAACATGTTTTGATTAAATGGGTGAAAAATGTCAGCATTAAGTGATGATGTGTGTGTGTGTATCAGAATGACTGTCGAGGAGTGTGCGCTTATGTGCGCGCTTAATTCAGGTGGTATAAAAAGACCTGTTGGCTAGTTTCGGGGCTCTCTCGTTACGTTCCTCTGTACCTCTGTACTCGTGCTTTTAAATAAATAAATAAATATCGGCCGGGTCGCACATTATCTCACTGTCTCTAGATTCGTGTTTTCGTGTAATGTTTGTGCGTTAGATTTACGCGACATCAACTGCTGCCACTTTACACCAATTCTGCCTAATTGTAACCCCTTTTTCATAATTTTTTTCCCACCAATTTTAACAAATTTTAGCCTTTTAACACCTGTTTTTGTCGATTTTTAACCCTTTCCACCACTGTTTTTTTGCCTGTTTTTGCCTTCTGAACCAATTCTTGACCCATTCTTGAAATGAACCCACCAAATCTTGAAATGATTCACCCATTATTGCCGCAATTAACCCCTTTTAACCACGTTTTACACCCATTTTTCCCCATTTTAACCACATTACTCTGACTGATATGCCAATTTTTGCTAGTTTAACCAATTTCTGCCACTATGTGCCTATTTTTTCTTTCTCACTTAACTCTTTATTGCCAGTTTATATTATTTTGTCATCCCATTTCACCAAATTCCCACATTTTTTTTTTTTTTTTGCCAATTTAAAGCTATAAAATCCACTTTTTAAACTCCATTTTACCACTATTTATGCCCATTTTTGCCACTTTACCCCATTTTAGCCTTTTCTCTATTTTGTTTTGTTTTGTTTTTACCATTTTTATCTAATTTTTGCCACTTCTAACCCATTTGTGCTACTATTAAAATTAAATTCCACCACCTTTTCCACCATTTTTGCCATTATTAACCCATTTTAACATTTCTAACCAATTTTAGTTACTTTTAATAAAGGGATTTACATTTTTCAGAGAGTATTTACTACATAAATTATCAAAAATGATATTTGTGTCATTGATAAAAATGGTTATTTTTTCAGGTTAAATATAAAATATGGATATCACTGCTTAACTTTACAATGGACCACGATCTTTTTGTTCTTGATCTTAAACGTACATCACTTTGGATAAAAGTGTCTGCTAAATGACATCATAACATTTTGTTGACCTCCATGGGCCTTCAGTTGAGTTGGGTCCAAGAAAGCTCTCCCATTTATCCCCTCATGGGTGGGCTTGTCTGAACATGACTATTCTTAATTGTGCATGGTTCACCCACCTTCAGGTACAGTGTGGGTCTCTGGCACCTTGATTTTGGGGATTGCGAGCTGAAAAGGTTGAGAACCCCTGGTTTATTATGTGAGACTACTTTATTTAATGCTGTTAACAGTTTTTATCACCACATTTGTTTGCTATGAGGGAAGGAGTCATTTGAAGATATCATGAATTAAAGCACCTACAGATAAGATGGCCTAGGCTTAGCCTGCAGACTTCCCTTAGGTCATATATTAGCTAGGTAGGAGCATCAGAAATTTTTGATGGAAAACTTTTTTATTCTGTGTTTAAATTGTTTTAACAACTCTGCAAAAATGCTGCAGGTTAAAAACCTTGAACACTAAACAGAGGGTCATTTTAAGACTGGCTTTGTAAACAAGTAATTTCTCATTATCAAAACAGCCCTGCTTTACATAATAATGTGGCTAAAATAAGAAGTGGATCAGATATTTTATTGTCAAAATTCTTGTCCTATTTCTCTCCTAACTCAGCTGCAAAATGCTAATAAGAAAATGGTGCATTTTCTCATTGGGTTGCTCAAACCAGCTTTCTGTAGTTATTTATCTCAGTCAGGGGAAGTGGATTTTGGCAAGAGATCCTTGTAATACTGGGATCTCAAATCCAGGGCTTCAACTGTAATAGGCTCTACACAGCAGGTGGCTGGTGTTGTGATGTTGAGCATCATTGCTTAAAGTCACACTTCTGTGCTATTTCTGCTTCAAACTCGCCTTTGCTTGTGTAGTCTGCCACCATTTTAGCATCTTATCTGTTTTTGCAACAACTCAGAAATTCTCTAAGTATCTAATCACAAACAGTGTAAGAATTAGATCGAGCAGCAAACCCAGAGCCAAGTGAGCCGTTCTGTTTCCTGAGGGACTTTGACTTCAGCCGGTGTCAGATTTGCAGCCCTGCTCTGAAATGAATGATAAGTAGTTCAGAGCCCAGCAGAGGCAGAAAGAAGAGAGTGAGAAAGAGGTTCTTCGCTCCCTGGTGTCTCTCCCACTGCTCTGTGCTCACCAGCCTTGAATCAGGATTTAGTGCTGCTGAGTTAAGTCGGTCCACGTCCATCTGACAAGACTAATCTTGTGCTAATTACAGTGAAAAGAACTCCAATTAGCACTGACACATGGGATTACACAGGAAATGAGGAGAAATGTTTGTCACCTGTGATCCTGTCACTTCTCACCCCCTGCTGCAGTTGGGACAAGATGAGTGTAGCTGCTCATGAAAGGGGTTTGCTCTCCCAATTTCAAACAGGTTTCTTCATGTTTGTATATTTGAAAAGAAAACTGTGCACTGGGTATATTTAGGTGGACTGACAGTGAGACAAATATACCAAAACTAAGCCACTGTAACAATGAAAAGGTCATCATTTATCCTCATCTCTCACTTTGAATGTTCAAATTAGGTCTAAATAGATATTAAAGCTAATGTTAGATAGCACAGTTCAGAAATTACAGAATTTATGTTGGACTTGTTCTTGATATCCCCTACAATGTTCGTGTTGGTTAAGGAAGACTTCACACTTTCATAGCGATCAAACCATGATATAATTATTGCTGTTTTTTAAGATATATTTCTGGGGGGAATGTTATGCCTTTATTCAGAGAGGAGTGCAATGGATGGAGCTGGAAACAAGGATGAGAGAATAGGGGAGAGACATGCTGAGTAGCCACAGTCCGGCCTTAACCACCAGGCCATCTGTCCCATGTTGATTTTAAATGCCTCTGCACTGATGATAGCCAAGGTCAGAGGCATCATGCTTTTGGGTTTGCCATCCAGGCCATTTTTGTGAAAGCGATATCTCAAGAGCACTGTTTTATCAACCATTACATCAAAGTTCACCCTGATCCGAGGTCAAATGGTGCAATGCATTGGACAAGGTATGAAAAAAGTAGATATTTCAGGAAAACTTTAGTATTATCATCGTACTGTGAAGAAATTTGTGGCTGATTTAGAGCACAGATGGGTTCGTGCAGATAAAGGCATAATGAGGAAGGTTTCTTCCAGACTAAATCATTGGAGTCCAACAAACCACAAGGTCTAGGATCCTCCAGAGGCTTGCAGTCGTGCATAAACCTACTTGTCAGCCCCCCTAACCAATGCTCACAAGCAGAAATGGTTGCAGTGGGCCCAGAAATACATGAAGACTCATTTTCAAACAGTCTCGTTAACTGATGAGTGCCATGCAACCCTGGATGGTCTAGATGGATGGAGTAGTGGATGGTTGGTGGATGGTCACCATGTCCCAACAACGCTGCGACGTCAGCAGGGAGGTGCTGGAGTCATGTTTTGGCTGTTCAGACATCTTGCAAAGAAATTCAAACAGAAACTCTCCAAAAACTCACAAGTTCAATGGATGCAAGAATTTTGAAGGTGATATCAAAGAAGGGATCCTTTTCTAACATGTAACTCATCCTGTTAAGATCGTTTTGATTGAAATAGCTTTGATTTCAGTAAATATGACCTCCTAATGCTGCTAATTCAACAATGAGCATTTACAGTCTTTTACAACCTATAAAATGTTTTGAAACTCTGTTGTGCATAATAATTTGGAACAAAGCATTTTGGGTTTTTATTTTTGAAAAAAATAAGTCATCATTGGGAGGGTTTTTTCAATAAAATTTGAATTATGCTCTTACAGGTGATGGCTTGTATCATTTGCACCATAGTTTGGAATGTAGTGTAAACAGCGTACGTTCACCCTGACTCAAGGAATTGATTGGATTTTTCAGATCAAAACTCACATCATTTGTCAGCCCTTGCTTATAACATTTGTTCCACAGAAAACACCCCTGCCCTTCTTCTTAGCCCAACACTGGACTATTTTTTGTCAGGCGTTTGTGTTTGGTCTTACTTGCTTCTCCAGAAGCTCCATACACCTGGTTTTACCCTTGAAGCTTTTTATAGTGATTCCACTGGCAAACAACTGGCTTCATATTCCAGCTCTTTTGTGTGAACGATGAGAACCAGCTCTTATTTAGGAGCCGTTTCCTTTTTTTTCCCTTTTGTTGTTATTCAGTAGACATCACAGTTAAAGAGGAATAATTCCTCTACACTGATCAGCCACAGGAATGCCAAGTGCTGGATGGTATGACAGTTTCTACCAAAAATCATGTAAAATCGTGTTGTTCTGGAAACTGTTTAGTACAGGAACAAGGAATGATACAAGTGATGCATGCACAGATATCAATCATGGGTTAAAGCGTTGCTACATTTGGCTAATAGGTAAAGCCAACATGATACCAAATGAAATGCACCCAGGGAGCTGTCTCTTATTGCAGAGCTGAGCCAAATGATCCTGATTGCTAAAAAGAGCTTAAATTCCCATCAGCGATGATAAAAAGGTCTACTTGGCTAACTGGTGATTCACAGCTCTACTCAGAGTCCCTGTTCACAGTTAGATTTATTCTTCTTCCCTCTTCATGGAGGTTTTAGTTGCAAGGTGCAGAAAAAAGGTGTTACAAAAACCCAAATATATTTATATATTCAAGTTCTTTTAATTTTACCCTGGCTTAATTTAAGAGATTAGTAATTATTTTGCTGATAATATTGGTTAATATTGCTGTCATTTGCCTTTTCTCATGGAACCTTGAGCACTTTTATCCCTCTCATCACTTTATCATATTTAAGTGTTTCTTGATCGTGTTTTAGTTTGTTTAAAATGGTTTTCCAGCTCACTAATATGATTGTTCAGTTTACATCTGCTTTGTATAAAGTAACTTGAACCTAAAGAGTGAAACAAATGCTTCTTGCTCAGGTTTTTAATATTTATACCTGGGTACTAGTGCTAATGATTCAGACTGTTCAGTCTTTTAAGAATTGTATGTGTTGGGTAAAGATCTACCTTATGTGTTTAAAAGTCAATTCTGCAATGATGTCACATGTAAAAAAAAAAAAAAAAAAAAAAAACTATTCTGACCTCGACAAATGTTTTGTGTTTCAGGTAATGCGAGTAATAAAATGTATTACTTTCAAAGTAACATTTCTGTTGCATGCCTTTTTATGCAGTGTATGAGGGTAACTCTTTAGGATGCAGGGATTTTTGTTGGGGTGGGGGGCTGTGCATTGAAGTAGGGTAAGCACCAGTGGAGTTAGATATAAAATAGCACTACGCTGGCTGTTTCATGGGAATTTTCTGTTTTCAACAGTGAAGGTATAAGTGAATACCGAACATGTGCTTTGGCAGCTGTGAGCTCTGTGAAGTGATACATTTTATTTTTTTCCTTTTTCCTTCATATGCAGCCAAAAAATGGATTTTTCATACCTGTGGGGCTGTGGGACCTGAAGGCCCGACTCCCACGCAGTGCCTCAATTCCTACAGGAACAGCAACGTCAACGTGACAGTGGGCACCCGAGGGCCCTTCAAAGGCATTCAGAAGTGGCGAATCCCAGAAACTGGCACTTACAGGTAGGGCTGATGCCAGAGTATTGAATTTCTTTTTTTTTTATTTTAATTGCAATGATGCAATTTAATGCAGTTCCAACACAAACCACAGCAATGATTTTTTGCATATTCAATTAACACTTTCTAATTTTTAACTTTATTTTTAGTAGCCGTTTTGCTACATTATTACACAGGATTAATATTGTCACAGATTATCTACACAAAAATCAATGGTGAGCATGGAGCAGCTACTCTATAGTATAAACACTGACTAGTATGTTGAAAGAAATTGATTTTATCAGGACAGCTATGAAATTCAAGTCTTTTGTGCATTTCTAAGTTATGAGATTAATTGATAAAGTATGTTAATTAAAAGTTGGTACATATGTGATAAGTCCTAGTGGACTCAGCACCACAATGGGCCATGATTAGGCTTAGCCCTGTCAGATAGATCCTCTGCCCCCTCTGTTTTAGTTCTATATCCACTCTATAAAACATCCAAAACAATGAGTATATATCAGCAGCCATATTAGCATTATAGACTGTCATGAAACCCATTCTCCTCATAAAATCTGATAAACTTGGGATCAGTTCTTGTCTCCTCACAAACAGCATTCAAACATGGTTGAGCTTGTCACTGTGGGTTGGACAGCTCTGTCTGTCCTGCACTATCACAAGATTCACTGATTAGATTTGACCCTTTCAACACACCGTAGGATGTGATGATAAAAAAGTTTCCAGTTCCACTCCAGTTAGCTTGCCTGCTGATTTTTTACATTGCTTGAGTGTTACTTATTTACCACTAAACGGTTTTTAGAAATGGATGTCAGCGCGTGGTTCTGTTAAAAGACAAACAACAAAATAATTTGTCGATTGACAAACATGCAGAATACTTGGCACAAAAGAGTAAAAACTCAGACACAAAATAACCCAACCAATACTGTAGGAACCAAGGTATGTTTTAAGCTAAGCAGTCCACACAGACCAAACCAACAGAAATACCCAAGATTAAAACCCAGGCCGCACAGAGCTGAGGAACACATATGAAGACCAGTGGAAACAATTATGTAAAGTTATATTTTGCAAATATGCTGATATTAAGTTAAGAGGACTTAACAAAATATGAAAGAGGGGCTTGTTCACAAGTTTCAGCACATACATAAGGAGGCTACAACTTTTCTATAAAGAATTGTGCACACTGGAGAAAGAATCAATCATACAATAGGGCTGGTTGGTTTCATATCCAAATTTGTGATTGGATGTGAATATCATAGTGTTTTAAATGTATTTTCAGGAAGGCTTTTACCCCTTTTTTAAATTATATATTTTTAAATTATATTTTTTTAATTTTTTTTTTTACATCTGTCAGCATTAATGCATTTATCATAATGTGATGAAGGTCCATAATCTACATTTTTTTATCACTTTGAGAACATGCTCTATTGTCCCTTTCAGCCCAGTAGTGTAGCAGTGCCTGCAGAAATAGTTAGACCTTTATATCCTCCACATTTTTAAGCAGTTCATGCCTTGTAAAGACAGGCATGTAAGAACATCTTGCATATTTAGTTCACTCAAAATGGGCCTTTAGTATTTGCACATTGTTGCTTATCTTCTGCTTCTTCAGGGAGTAATGATCATAATGAAATAAAAGACCAAAGAAGGGCAGATTTAATGATCTGGCCCAAAGGCTAAAGGCTGCAGACAACTACATTGTTATTCCATATTCCTCAGCAGTGTTAGGGGTATTGCATTACAAAGAAACACACTTTTATACTTGGATTAATGTTGATGCCTTTGCCTTCCCAGGGGAAGTGATTCAGGATTGGGTATACTTTAAAGATGCTAAAAAACAAGTGGCTAAACTCAGACACCAGGGCACACCCTGGTTAGGCCAATGAAACATCTCCCTGCAGCCACAGTGATGCAAAATAAGTTCATCTCTGTGCCCTATTGTCTCATTTGACTTTAAAAACCATAGACAGCTAAGTGGACAAGTCATCCTCCTCATGCTGGGCACCAGCCTGATCCCAGTCCTCATCTTGATTGATAGAGTTCAGCCCCAGCCTGTGGAGGTACGAGATTGCCACTGGCTGCCTCCAGTGCTGACAAGCCTCTTTTTCCAGTGAGGAAGAGGCCGCCCCATACCATTCCACTGCCTCCACCAATACATATTGCTCTTAGTGCAGCAA
Organism: Cheilinus undulatus; assembly: GCF_018320785.1. NCBI lineage: Eukaryota > Metazoa > Chordata > Actinopteri > Labriformes > Labridae > Cheilinus > Cheilinus undulatus. The sequence continues at coordinate 33,889,096 of NC_054882.1, forward strand.
TCAGCACAGCTCTGTCCATGTCTTCTCCACACTTGGGCCCTAAGATCTAGCTGCCGGGGACAGAATCTGGTCTCATCTCTGGACATTCCTCCACATGTTCAGGTTCCAGTGCATTTGTTGCAGGCACCTGCTCAAATGGGCCTGACTGTGGGCAGTCATGGAAGGCCTCCTGGGATCCCTATGAGACTGGAGAGTTGCAAGAGTTATTGCCATTACAACAAAGAAATAATCTACCAAGCACAATGTCCTTACTATTTGCGCTAAGTTTATTTTGTTTCATTGCTAGAATGGGTTTTACAAGGCAGCTACATTTCAGAGAGAAGGAGAGAGCAGAGAGAAATAGAGGGAGGTAGCTTGAGCTTAAAGACATTTTCTGGTTGTTTTTTAAGCAGCTATCTCTGAGTTTGAAACTTTCATTGTACAAACACTATCCATAGGATGAAGAAGCTAAAATAGTCAAAGATTATAACCCCCACTCCCTCAGCCACCTCACCCCAGCAACATGCCTGAGGTGGCTTTTACACTAAGGGTCCTGGATCCAAGTGCACTTGAGCCCAAAGTCCGGTTCATTTGGGTCAGTGTGAGTGCAAATGACAACGCCCAGGCACCGGGCCCACTTGGGGAGGTGGTTTCTGCGTGATGTCAAGTGGACTCTGGCACAGTTTGGATGAGATGTGAATGCAACCACGCCTCAACATTGGATAGAGCGTCGTATAAACTTCTTTCCATGGTGCGGCAGTTTGTTCACATGTTCCTCAATACGAGGCAAAAATCATCAGAATCAAATCCATTCAAGTCCATTTTATCCTCTGAGTTGTAGTAGATGTGCAGATACGAAGAGTGACGTTGCTAGCATCTTAAAAGTAGATTTTAAATCATCCATGATAGAAGAATGGACTTTTTTTCCAGGTTAAAACTAAACGAATCTCTGCTCAGGTCATGACCCGAGTGGTTTTCATGGTAGCTACATCTTCTTTCTCCGCCTTAGCGGGTTTATAAGTCTGCTAAGTGCATACCGCCATCTGCTGTATCAGACTGAGTACTTATGGAAGTCGGCCTGAGCACGGATCAATGTTGCTAGTATGAAAGCAAGCCAGCAAGGGGAAGAGGGAGGGGAAAGAATCGTGCTGTGGCACGGTTCGAAACAACTGGGCCTAGTTTGAAAGCAACCCAAGTCTCAGAGTTTCTGTTCTCTTATATCGTCACTCATAGAGCCTCTTCAGAATGACAGTCTGAATTGACTGTTATATAACATGAACATACAGAGGGTATAGCTTCCAGTGTTATGCCACCACAATACACAATGTGGAAGTACTTCAAAACACACGGTAAGAAATGAAGCACACATCCACCTCAGAGGACACAAACATCAAACCTCACCTTTATCTTTATTTGCACTACACCCACTCGCTAACAATTATAAATCTGTCTCTCATGGGTTTCAGGAGATTGTGGGGCCAATTAGTTTCATACTCTGTGCCTCATGAGCACTGAGCTTACAAACAGTATACAACACAAACTTGCCCTCTCCTCCTCAGCCATCAGCTCACTCTGTGAAACTTGCATTTATCACAACAATGCAGCCTCTTCCTCACGCCCACATCCACTCCTCTGTGCATCCACAGCACATCAATCTTCCACTCGCAAACAAGAGAAGTTTAACTATCAGATTCTTGCAGGAGCGAGCAGAGGCTGGTGTAATGGCAGCTTAATAGTATGATTCACTCTACACCTGACTCCAAAATCCAAGAACCACCCACCTCCATGTCTGTGCTGGTGCCCTTTAAAACTATGAGGACTTTTTAACTGGTTATGAAATGGTCACAGTTAAGCACTGATGTGCCTTTTAGGATTTACAAAAACAACAACAGCCAGAACACCATGTAGACACCCTCCAATGAAGCAATTTACCAAACAGAACAAAGAGCCTGTGTTCACATGTTTGGCAAAGTTTTACTGAATGGAAGCAGGGTAAGAATTTTGTATAAAGAGACTGCTCATGCTTTGAAAGAGGAGAACCAGACAGCAGATTTGTATTGAATGATGAAAGAGAAAAGAAGAAGGAGAAGATGAATCATCATTTGTTAAATTTTATCATGAGTTTTCCCTCTTTAAAAGATAATTTGTCTGTTTTGTGAACGTCTTAATATATTTTGTCTGCAGAGATCACAGTGGGGTTGATTACTGCATAACAGCTAGCATCCTTTATAACTACTGATTAGGGTTGTTCTGATTCCAATACCATTATCAGAAATTCGTCTTCTGTGAATACTTTCTAATGCAGCAAGCCTAGCTTATGTAGCTCTGTTAGGTGTGTAAGCTATGTAGATAACACAGCTACATAGATAATGCAGCTACATAGCTAATGTTGCTACATTGCTAAAGCTAAGCTCACAAAGCAGCTATGTAATCTACATATGTTATATACGTAGAAAGTAAGATTTAGCTACCTTTGCTAAAGCTCAGCATAGCAGTTGTGTTCATAGTAAGTAAGATTTAGCTATGTTTGCTAATGATCAAACTGCTAAAGCTAACTTAGTTATAGATAACAGAGCTAATGGAGCTATGTTGCTAAAGGAGCTACATAGCTAACAGAGTTATGTAGCTAATGTAGCAGAAGCTAAGTTCATAAAGCAGCTATGAGAGCTACTGATCCGTTATCTACATAGTAAGTAAGATTTAGCTATGTTTGCTAATGATCAAACTGCTAAAGCTAACTTAGTTATAGATAACAGAGCTAATGGAGCTATGTTGCTAAAGGAGCTACATAGCTAACAGAGTTATGTAGCTAATGTAGCAGAAGCTAAGTTCATAAAGCAGCTATGAGAGCTACTGATCCGTTATCTAGCTATTTATATGTTATGTTTTTAGCTATGTTTGCTAATACTCAAATTGTCAATGCTAACTTAGCTATAGATAACAGAGCTAATGGAGCTATGTTGCTAATGGAGCTACATCGCTAACAGAGCAATGTATCTAATGTAACCAAAGCTAAGCTCACGAATCAGCAATGTTAGCTACATAGATATTTTGTCTATGTAGCTAAGTTAGCCACATTTTCTTAAGTTCATATTGCTAAAGCTTAGCTCTCAAAGCAGCTATGTAAGCTATTTATATGTTATGTTTTTAGCTATGTTTGCTAATACTCAAATTGTCAATGCTAACTTAGCTATAGATAACAGAGCTAATGGAGCTATGTTGCTAATGGAGCTACATAGCTAACAGAGTTATGTAGCTTATATAGCAGAAGCTAAGCTCATACAGCAGCTATGTGAACTACTGATCTGTTATCTACTAGTAAGTAAGATTTAGCTACATTTGTTAATGCTCCAGTTGCTAAAGCTTACTTAGCTTTAGATGACGGAAATAATGGAGCAATGTTGCTAATGGAGCTACATCGCTAACAGAGCGATGTATCTAACGTAACCAAAGCTAAGCTCAAAAATCAGCTATGTTAGCTACATAGATATTTTGTCCATGTAGCTAAGTTGGCCACCTTTGCTTAAGTTCATATTGCTAAAGTTTAGCTCGCAAAGCGGCTATGTAAGCTACTTATATGTTATCTACTTGGTAAGTTAGATTTAGCTACGTTTGCTAATGCTCAAATTCCTACTTAAAAAAAAAAACGACTACTTAACTATAAATAACGGCACTAATGGAGCAATGTTGCTAATGTAGCTACATTGCTAACAGAGTTACGTAGCTAATGTGGCCAAAGCTAAGCTCATAAATCAGCTACTGTATGTAAGCTACGTAGATATGTTATCTATGTAGCTAAGTTAGCCACCTTTGCTAAAGTTCACATTGCTAAAGCTAACTTAGCTATGGATAAGAGTTAAAGCTAAGCTCACAAAGACTTTTTGAAAAGTCTGGCCCTTCCCAAATGTTTTGTACGTGAGGTTACAACTCCACTACCCTGGTCATTTAGCAGAGCCCATTTGCTCACCTGTTATCATACTTACTAGTTAAGTTATAACATCAAAACTACAGCTTGACCTTTGATTAACTTGTCCTGGTCTTATCAGCCTGTAAAAAAATATATATACACTGCCTGGCCAAAAAAAAAGTCGCCACCCAGTTTTAACTAAGCAAATAGGTACGAGCCTCCTAATGGATAATTACGGCATGGGCGATTATCTTTCAGCTGGCAACAAGTTATTTAACCCCAGCTGTTGCAATGAGTAACTTCTCATTTCTTAAACAGCCATGTCGAAAGACACCTGTGGTCATGGAAAAGATGTTAGTCTGTTAAAGAAGGGTCAAATCCTTGGCATGCATCAAGCAGAGAAAACATCTAAGGAGATTGCAGAAACTACTAGAATTGGGTTAAGAATTGTCCAACGCATTATTAAAAACCGGAAGGATAGTGGGGAACCATCGTCTTCCAGGAAGAAATGTGGTCAGAAAACAATCCTGAATGATCGTGATCGGCGATCACTTAAACATTTGGCCAAATCAAATTGAAGAAAAACAACAGTAGAATTCAGGGGTATGTTTAATAGTGAAAGTAAGAGCATTTCCACACGCACAATTCGAAGGGAACTCAAGGGATTGGGACTGAACAGTTGTGTAGCCTTAAGAAAACCACTGATCAGTAAGGCTAACCGGAAAAAAAGGCTTCAGTTTGCTAGGGAGCATAAAGATTGGACTCTGGAGGAATGGAAGAAGGTCATGTGGTCTGAGGAGTCCAGATTTACCCTGTTCCAGAGTGATGGGTGCATCAGGGTAAGAAGAGAGGCAGGTGAAGTGGTGTACCCATCATGCCTAGTGCCTACTATACAAGCCTGTGGGGGCAGTGCTATGATCTGGTGTTGCTGCAGTTGGTCAGGTCTAGGTTCAGCAACGTTTTGTGCCCAAAGACTGAGGTCAGCTGACTACCTGAATATACTGAATGACCAGGCTATTCCATCAATGGAGTTTTTCTTCGCTAATGGCACGGGCATATTCCAAGACGACAATGGCAGGATTCATCGGCTCAAATTGTGAAAGAGTGGTTCAGGGAGCATGCGACATCATTTTCACAGATGGATTGGCCACCACAGAGTCCAGACCTTAACCCCATTGACAATCTTTGGGATGTGCTAGAGAAGGCTGGTCAGACTCTCCCATCATCAATACAAGATCTTGGTGAAAAATGAATGCAACACTGGATGGAAATAAATCTTGTGACATTGCAGAAGCTTATCGAAACAATGCCACAGCGAATGCGTGCTGTAATCAAAGCTAAAGGCGGTCCAACGAAATATTAGAGTGCTTTTTGGCCAGGCAGTGTATGTATCTATGTGAATGTACAGTGTTTTGATTGCAAGTACCTATCTCTGTTACCTTATTAGTATGCACTTTACAAACAGTTTTCAGAGCACAGTCATTTTTTTTTTCCAATTTTTCAATACCAACACACACAAAAGCAAGAACAGGAAGGACACCAGGTGTATTGCTTTTGTCTACAGGGAATGCAAAAAAAATCAACACAAAATAAAAGTTTCCAACAGCTGCTTTAAGGCTTTAAAATACTCAACAATCGACTACTTGACCTCAAACTGTGCCTGAGGATTAATGCTCTAATATCCACAGCCTTGTGCACGGATCAATGTTCTGTCGGTGGGAATTCATGACAAGATGAGGCATTTAACTTGGATTTGACTTTGACGGTTCAAACAAAAAAGTCTGAGAGCTGTAAGCCTCCTCTTTCAACATGAAAACAAACTTGCACACACTCACTGCTAAGCCAAGCTAAAACCCCAGAGTCATATAATACCTGGCTAACCACAGCATGGACAGGACTTTCTTTACACATGTCCCAGACTGTTAGATAAACACCCTCTGTGTCTCCATACTAACTCATGAATTGTGGTCTATATGTGGCCTGGTTTAGCTGGCAGGGCCTGAAAATGAAGCTGACAGACGGCCACAAAGATGAATGTGTGCTCTGCATCTCCCAAAAGTCATTAGGCAAACAGCTGAGGTAGCTACAGAGCATCGGGCAGCCTTCTCTCTCTCTCCCAACCAAGTACCACCCCCAGGGAAGAGATATATGGAAGTGCTCCCAAAAACCAATCAAGTTGTTGTTTTTTTTTGTCCTGGCAAGAAAACTGGAACATTTGAAATTACCGTCTCTTACTAAAATGTGTATTTTCATGTTTTTTGTTTGTGGGCAGAACTCTCTGTCGTGTGTGTATTTGTGTGCGTCAGAATAGTAGACCAAACAAAGTACAATATTTATTATTAAAAATACCCTGGGTGAAAGTTTTTTTAGTGTTTCCAAATTAATTTTTGGCTTTATTAAATATTTTGTACACATGAAATTGTAGGAGGAATACTAAAGAAGTGTTTATCAGCCTCAGGTTATTTCTGATGAACGTTAGTTTAGATTTTGATAGAAATACATCATCATCTTCTCCCAAAGAAACCACTCAAACCCAAATGGAGATGGTGGACAGATGATGAAATATGAAAAATTCTGCTATCATTAGAATAATTATTTGCTAATGATTTGTTGTTTTCTGTTTGTGTCTTTCAAACCCAGGATAACAGCCTACGGTGCAGCTGGTGGTCGAAGCGTGTTGGCCATGAGCAGGTCACATGGTGTTTACATCACAGGAGACTTCCTGCTGAGGAGGGACGAGCATCTCTACGTCCTAGTGGGACAACAAGGAGAAGACGCATGCCCCAGTGTAAGTCTTTCAAATTCATTCCAGCTCCCTGGCTTTTTTAACTAATATTGTCAAACAACATGTAAGGACCCATAAGTGATTTTAGACCCTTTTAAGGAGTCCTTGAGCACCCCTAAATATCAACACAGCAATGATGCAAAAGCAAGTCATACTGTATTTTAAGAATTTGACAATAGTTTCTGCAGAGACCTTTTTTTATGTTTTAACAGGAAAAAATTGTACATTCTGAAAGAGTTAAGACAAGATAAAACACTGAAAAAGACAAATCAAGTTTGGTATGCAGCTGAAATCTTAGCTCTACATTCTGAAATTAAAGGAACTGTGCATCAGGAAATCCTCTTTTGGTCCCCGATGAGATCCCTGGACCTTATTTTGGACACCAGAGCTCTAAATGGTCACATTTTATAGCCACCAACGACTGTTTAAATCTGCAATTGAAGCTTCCAGTGATCTCCCCACTGTCTCTTCTAAGCTTACTTGTGTTGTTTTGCCAGAGGTCGCTGTCATCCATTTTGCTCTGGCAGCAGAGCGGTTCGCTTCCCCTCACAGTTCACAACACTGAGACTAAAACCTTCACAATCCCTCCAGTCGCCAATGAAACTATCCATCATCCCCTGTTTAAGTGTTTAAAAACTATGGGCCTGCCCCATCACTGAAAATAGAGGAGAAAGGGGGTTATTACAAGAGACTGGCACTAATCATTAACTTAACATAGCCTTTATACTTGTGCAACAAATAATCCAGCGTTGAATGTTGAGAGATGCGCTATCATAACCCCAAGTGCAGCCAACATTATCATCACACATATCACAAGAAGTGATGCTATTGGAAGTTGGCCTTCATATATGGGGCACTACAAGCAACTTTTTAACTGCTTCAGAAATGCTAGTACACAACGTGACATGGACCATGCCAGCTGGATTTGTAACCATTTTTTGACAGGATTTTTCCCCAGGATTGTGACTCTTTTAGGTCATAACCCCGTATTTAACAAAAGGGGGCATAACTGGTAAGAAAATAAACATTTAGAGGGCTGGTTTGATTGAAAAGGCTCCTCAGTTACAGAAAACAAGTGACCAGAGGAGGTGGGCCGAGCAACACGTGGGCCACAAGTCTGTATATCACAACAATCATCTCAGGCTAAGAGCTCAACTACCATACTATATATAGGAGGAGTGCAAATTCGAGGGGGAATATGGATAGTGCACAACTCCCCTGAAGCACTAAAGAGCTCTACAGAAGCTGCATGTTGTGGACTTTCATGAATGCAATAGAAACCTCCTCTCAGGAAGACATTTTAAACCAATTTTCCCTTCTAGGAGACCCCAAAACAGTGCCACATATATGCCAGCATGATTTGTAATCTAAGTTTTACAGTATAGGGCTATGTGCTGGATCAATGCTTAGCTGTTGTCTTAAAGCAAGAAGGTTCTTGGTTCAAATCCTGATTAGACAAGGCCTTTCTGTGTGAAGTTTGCATTGTGGTTTCTCTACAAGTAGCCTACTTCCTCCGACTGTCTGATGCTAAACTTTCCATATATATGGGAGTGACTGCTTCTTTGTGTGTGATTGACTGGTAACCAGTTCATAGTATTCCATCTCTCACCTAATGAGTGTTGGGATTAGTTACATCCCCCTGCTACCCCAAACAGCATAAGGGATGAAGGTAATGGATGGATTTTACAGTCTATTCTACATTACTGGCAATTTCTAAATTGTATAACAATTTTTAAAGTAAGCACAAAGCTTGTGCCCTCCAGAAATAATGAGTGCTAAGTGAAGAGGTCTCAACCCCAGTTTAGCTCTTAAATATGGCCCCAGCGAGCCCACTGTGACGACCAAAAAGCCAGCCATGGTTGTCTCCAGCATCCTAAAGCCACCTTCCTCCATGCTAGCTCTCACTGCACTACCACATGACCATTACAGCCCAAACAGCATTGCCATCTTCAGTTGACCCAGCCTCTGTACATGAAAGCTCCAAATAGCAACTGTGCTAATACTACTAACCCTAAAGGCTCATTTATGCTCTACGCATGAAAATAAATCTGTGCGTTTTGAACTTTACAACTGTCAATACCCTTAAACTGACAAACATCTATTATGTTGGAGTGGACATTCAAAATCTCATCCACTAGAGGTCCCCATCTCTCGTCGAGCAACTTTGATACTGCTCCATCCGTCCCATAGAGTGAAGAAAGAACGGTCCGTCCTCTGCTCAGCTGTGCTCTTGTAGCTGTCTGATTTTGTAAGTTAGCATCATTGATGTGTTTGTATTTTCTCTTTCATTATTCAGTGGTATTTCCACAGAAAACTCAATTAAGTTATTTCAAAAGTCCATATGCAGTTCGGATGTAGAGCATAAATGAGCCTTAACACAGGTCACTGCTGCCATGTGTAGCCACCACTGAAAGATAACTATTCTTGGTGCTAATATTACACATTAATAAGATCTGGATTGATAACACAAGAGAAAAAAGACTAAATTTGTAAGAGATGAGGGATGCAGAGCTAGGACGAGGTGACCTGACTGGGGCTAGCACCCCCCCACCACATGACTGGCTGATGCTCTACCTCCCCCTACTCCCTCATTTTCAAGTAGGAAGAGAGACAGTCAGAAAGAAGGGAGCATATAGAGCAGGGGTGTCAAACTCAAGGCCTGGGGGCCAAATCCGGCCCATGGTGCAGTTTTACCCGGCCCGCAGGATCATACCATATTTTAGTTAGGACTGGCCCCCAGGTCTGAATTCTGCAGCTTTCCTCCAGTATGGAAATGAGAATTGAACCTTGAAGATTTAAAATATAATTTATTAAGTCATAGAAATTTGAAAAAGTAAAGAGTAAAAATAATGAGATAGAGAGTAAGGAATGAGGGAGAGAAATTAATCTGTGTTTTCATTAAATATTTTCAATTTGCATCTTAAAATTATGACTTAAACTTAGGATTTTGACTTTTTATCTCATATTGTGAACTTTTAGATTCCAGTTTTGAATTTCAAGTCATAGTTTGACATTTCAAGATCAAATTTTCAAATTTAATCTCATATTTTGCCCTTTTAAACTCCTAATTTTGACTTTTAATCCCATATTATGACTTTTTAAACTCATAATTTAGAACTTTATCTCATATTTTGACCTTTTAGAGTCACAATCTTCATTTTCAAGTCATACGTCAACCTTTTAAACTGTAAATTTTTTTTTTTTTTTTTTTCTTATATTTGGACCTTTAAACTCATTATTTCTACTTTCTTTCTCATTTATTTGCCTTTTGAAAACATTTTTACTTTTGTATTCTGTCCTTTTGAACTATATTTTATGTTTTATCTCAGATTTTGAGCCTTTAAACTTATTTTGACTCTAAAAAAAATCTCACATTCATTCATCATCAGTTTTCCTCCCTTAGTTAATTACCCGTGAAAATAACATTTACAGTTTATGGTTAAAATGTTTTCCCTGTTGAGCCCTCAGGTTAGACCTAAATTGAGATTTCAGCCCCTGCTGTGATTGAGTTTGAGACCCCTGATATAGAGAAAAGAAGACCAGCTAAACTCTGTCCCTACACTCCCATCCAAAGTACTAAAACTGCTGACCTTGCTATAAACCCACTGCATCCCCTTTCTACTGCATGAGCCCTAACATTCATCCTCCCTGTTCTAAACTAGCATATCCAAGCTTTCTATCAGACAACATTCAGTTTTCTAAAATAATACGGCATTGATTTATTTGTGTGGAATTCACACATTATAGTTCGTTGTTTGTTTTGGTATGTGATGCTCTTTTTGAATAGTAATCTTCTACACTTTACTTTAGAAAACTGAGTTCATAATAATTCAGACTATGTGCTTTACAAAGACAACCACAGTCCTGTCTTGGTACGATGCCAGTTTTAGTTATGTAAACTGAATAGATTTATTGGTTAGTGCACTTATCTTAAGAGATAAGTTGTTTTAGAAAGAGTTTCACAGCTAAAATAGCTATGCACTAAAATAAAACAAAGCAAAGATCAGGTTAAAAAGAAAAAAAAGATCTTACTCCATACTCAGCGGTTAACCTGCAGTTGTTATTCAAAGAAGCAGCTCAGCTGAAGTACCTGTTGTGTTTGGTGACTTTGTTTTCAAGAGGCAGAATGAGTGGCTCAGCAGGCAGGGGTCCACACCACTGTCATCCCGTTATTAGTTTTTAACACAGTGTGTCTCCAAGTGCTCCGTGCAGACGGCAGAGAGCGACGGGGCTGTTCCAAAGTGAGACTGAAGTTGTTTGAGGCTTCTCTTATTTCCCCCCTGTTCTGACAGTGAGAGGCAGCCGCTCTCCAAAGGTTTGTTCTGAAAGTGATTTGTGCTGTGGAAGCATGTTCTCTCACACCTTGCCTCCCCTCTGGTGAGGGAAATGATGCCCCCCTTGTTCTGACAAATAACTCACGCTCTCTGTGCTTGTCTTTCTCTTTCTTCCAAGCATACCCACATACAGAGGATTTCACGAACACGCACACGGCTCCTTGTTTTTTTCTCTTTGACACAAATTCAACTTAACAGTTAGAAGCTGTCGTGGCAGAACAAGCTGGGAGGGAAAAGAGTGAGGAAGACTTTTAGGGAACATTTGGATGCACTGCCTTTTACCTCCTCTAACCATCAATCAAATTCACCTAAGCCCCGCCCCCTCCTGCCCTCCACACCCTTAGAGCTTTGGCATTGATACAGAAGGGAGGAATGTGAGTGTGAATGAGGTCCTGACAAAGTGAGCAGAGGGAACTTGTGCCTTCTCTCTCTCTCTCTCTCTCTCAGAGAAGAATTTGCTTCAGGCAGTTGAGCATGATAGCACACACAAGGCAGACACATCAATTCACAGAACCTCAGCTATGGAGAAGTCCCTGCATCTCACATCATTTGCCAACAAAATGTCCAGTTTCATTTTTATAAAGGGGCAGTACCTCTGGGAAACAGAGTGAGACGACAAGCTGGCTAACAGGCTGTCTTTGTTGGTTAACAAGATAAATTGACTTAAAATATGACGGCAGCATTACAATTTTTGGGGCCGTTTATTCTAACATCCTTTCATAGTATAGTCAGAGTCAGTTTGTGTTTAGTATTAATGACTTTCTGTTACTCACATGTGAATTTAATGGGTTCAAAAATGCACATTACAGCCTGTAGACTTGTATCTTTATAAATGACTCTCCTTTTCTATAACCTACCCTTGCAAAACAGATTTCAAAGCCAGATTCCATGTCTGTCAGTAGGCAGAAGCATCTTTTAAAGCTTCATGCTGAAAACATTTATTCCAGGTGAGAGAATGAACTGACCATTCAGTGTCATCTGAGGAAAGAGAGGGAAAAAAGCACAATAGCTCCAGCATGGTTTAGCTGAAGCAGCTGCAAGCCTGTAAACAATGGCGGCTGGTGAAGAGACAAGCAGATGCAGCTATAGCAGCAGTTTTATCAAACTGGACATTTGTTTGTTAAAAGAAGAGCACAGAAACACAATGGAGGCGTTTCTTGGTGGAGAAGATGTTTTTGCTTTTCTCTTGACCAGCTTCTGCAAGAGTTTTATCTGCAAACTTGCTCCACATGCAGTGAAAGATCAAGTAGCAACATGGCAGCAGCTCCCCGTTGAGCTTACATTATATATTTCACTCCTTAGCAGTGGTGCATGCATCCAAGGTTTGGCTATTAAATTATGAGACTGCACGAACAAGGTTAAAGCTATGGGGTTCACAGTCACACCAAGTGTTATTTATTAAAGGAAATCATGCATAACTGCTGTAAGTTTTCAGTGAATAATGTCTTTAATACTCTGCAAGCTTAGACAGTTATTAGCTTAAAAACCTTGTAAATTGAAATCCAAAATTTGTGTCTTAACACACTAGATATGTTGGAATATGGGTGCGGTAAACATGCAAAAATACTGAGATCTACATGTGACAGAAATTTGGTTTTAGACCGTTAGAAAGTTTTTCACCTCTTTCGGTGATGTCACCAGCCCACAGTAGGAAATGGCCCCACCCCCTGGCCCAGTATAAAATCACAGTCTATCAGCCACAGTGCTCTATGGATCATTAAAAGCATCATAACAGAGATTTGAGCCAGAAAACAGACTTTGTCTCTTTTCTGGACCAGAGGCAGACAGCTGCGCTCTGATTTGAAAGGTCAACATAAGGTCAGGGGGCAGGTTAATAGTGTGAGTTCTTTTCTCCATTCAGATTGTAGCATTTTTAAATTCAAGAGGATTGTGTTTCTCCTGAGTGGGCGTGGCTTCAGCTCATCCAGCAGACATGCCCACACCATCCTGGAGCAGATTTTAATGCCTTATTTTTCATGATTTTAAAGCTTAATTTTATAAACCTAGACATGTTTTATTTGACTCAAGTTTGACCTGAGGGTTCATGACCTGTCATAGAACAAACATAAAAATAGATTTATTGTCACTTTACAGGCTCTTTAAAAGTTGAGCAACACATTAACTTTTGTTTTTTTTTCGTGAAATCAAACAAAAGACAAGCCAAATCTTTTTGTACATTAACTAAGATGTAAAGGGGACACTGCATGTCATGTGTGATTTTGTGAAGGCAAAGAGGATGGATATCAAGTGGATATCAAAAACTTCTGAAAACATTCAACAAATTTTTCAAAATCATTGACGACTCAGTTTAAGAATGATAGCATAAATGATCTCCATTGATAAAGAGACAGTTTGGCAAATTTTGCATGACGATTTGAACATGACGAAAGTGTGTGCAAATGTAATCCCAAAACTTCAAGATCAAATTTGGGCTCAGAGGAACACGCCTTGAGTCTGTGTCAGAGGTTGAGAAAAGAACAGCAGAGGTTCTGACACAACTGTCTGAAGAAGACCTACGGCACTACTTTGATCTGTGGAAGACCTGAGTCTTTAGTGGTGAGCTGGTGCAGAAGTCAAGTTTATTGAAGGAAAAAGACGATAAATTTTTATGTTCAATGATGTTGTATTACAGCATTAGTCTAATTCTTAATGCCATACCTCATATCATCATAATTTTGTTACTTTTTGACACTCATAACACAATCTAAACACAATCTATGGCAGGAATGTCAAACTAAATCACAGCTGGGGCCGGATTCTGATTTTGGGTCTACCCTGAGAGCCAAGCAGGGTCCACATTTAACCATAAACTGTCACCCTCATTTTCACCAGCAATGAACTATGGGAGAAAAAAATCCTTAGTACTGATGATAAAGGATTTTGAGATTTAAAAGGTCAAAATGATATGTTTAAAGGCTCAAAATCTGATAAAAATTCAAACTTATTTGCTCAAAAGCTTCAAAACATGGCATTTCGAGTCAAAAAATGTTTTAAAAGGGCAAATATATGAGATGGAATGTTGAAATCCTGATTCTTAACAGTCAAAATATGAGATAAATTCAAAATCATCAATTTAATTTGTCAAGGCATGAGAAAAACATTTAAATTTGGAGTTTTAAAGGTCAAAATATGACTTAAAATTTAAAATTGAGGATCTAAAAGGTCAAATTATGAGATAAAAGTCAAAGTATGGAGGGAAAAAGTTCAAAAAATGAGAAAAAAATTCATAATCATGAGTTTAAAAGGTCAAAATATTACTTAAAAATTTAAAATTGAGGATCTAAAAGGTAAAAAAAAAAAAAGATAAAAAGTTGAAATTGTGAATTGAAAATGTCAACATATGAAAAAAACGTCAAAACCGTAACTTTACGTCCGAACTGTGAGGTGCAAAATTAAGAATATGAAATGAAAACATAAATGTGTTTTACCACATTCCTGACTTTGAACTATTTTAACTTTTTACTTTTTCAGATTTTATGACTCAACAAGGATATTTTCAATCCTCAAACCAGTGAGCCAGTTATAATAAAAACAAAGGATCTGTTGGGCCGGATGTTACTGTAACACAGGCCAGATTTGGCCCCTGGGCCTTGAGTTTGAAACCCCTGATCTACGGGGTGTTACCCTGATGGATGTGAAATATATGCCATGCCACTGATCTGGCATTTCAGGTTATCTATATGCCCAAAATAAACAAAACACAAAAGAAAGGTTTTGTCAAGTGAGGCATTACTGGTCAAATTGCAGTGTGCATTCAAGCCAGTTGTCCCTTATCTCCTCTTTTTCTTGCTGCAGCTACTAGTGAACACAAGCCTACAGTACCAGCATTATATTCTCTATCTCTTCAAAATGATGTGTGTTTGCGTGACAACCACAGAAAAAAATGAGCTAATTATTTAAGTTGTAGATTTTTGTCACGTTGGACCTTTATGAAGCACTTGGGACACTATTTAAATGTCTAAATTCAGAAAAGTCTGAGCCAGAGCTTAGCCTCAGTGATGTTTACATTCTCCTTACACCTACACCTAGGATGAAAGCCTACAAAACAAGTTCATGTTTCCTAAGGACTGTATCAGGATGACTATCAGCTGACAGTCAGTGTTCTGGCACTGTAATGTTGGCTGAAGGCGATCATATTGTGATTATGTGTATTTATACAACAATATTGTATTACAGGATTTGGAGAAACCTGTCCAGTGCTACTGTCCATTGTAATCCAGAGCCTCTGACAGCTTTCATTCACTGTCTGCTTCCCTCTGGATTTCAGATGGGGTTTGGTAGACGTATAACCCAGGCTCAACAGTTAGCATATCCAGCCAAACAACAGCTTTCTTTCATTAGACAAAAATAAATATATTCGAATACATGGATGGCAACCAAGACCATCAACTTATCTGTAGTGTACAGCAGTAGGAAGCCACTCTTTCCCATCAGAGGGCAACTCCATGATTGTTTGTGGTGGGAAAGCCATAAATACTGGGGCAAGGACAGTTGTCCAGTTAGAGAGTCTAATTCTGATTGATGTAACAATACATGTAAACGTACTGTGTGGGCAGAAAACATGGAAAGATTTACCTGGGTAAACCATCTGATCTGGACATGAGACAAACCTCCTTAAATCTAAAGAAAATAAATCACTGCACTATCTAAAACAACAAAAGGAGAGGTGATGAACATAATATTTAGTTGTAGTAATGTCAGCAGGCATTAAAAGAAAGATTGTATTTATGCCATTGGTACCTTGTTTTAAACTGTTTATATTCTGTCAAACATATGGATAATCTTTGTTTGACAAGGTGGAGTCAAAAATGCTATTCTTTAAAAAGTTACATTTTCTAGTTTGCAAAAAGTTTCCAGCAATGGTGATGTTATTTAATTTGGTTAAATTAAAGTTTTCTTTTTACATTTAAGCCCATAGGGAAAAAGAAGATATTGATTTCCATGTTTGTGTTAAGATCAATATTCATCATGCACATAAAAAAAGATCTATGGTTTTGTCTTTTTAATCATCCTTAATCTCTCTGTGTTTCAGACAGCATAGAACCACTCCAGACGTCCTCTAGAGTTAGTAACACTAATCCATCACTCTGAACAGAAAGCTGTTTTACAAAAGTATGATGGATTTACAGTCAAGTTAAAATGTAGGGTACACAGAGCATCATTAAAAACCCATATCTCACTAGAACTGACTTTATAAAATGAATATTTGCTCCAGCAGTTTTGTGTGCATTTGGAAATTTGGACTCAGTGTTTTCCTCTCTAACGCTAAAGCCCTAGACTCAAGGCAGCTGGGGTTTGGCAACTGCTCAGCTTTCTCGTTCTCAGCTGACGTCCATGAAAGTAACTGTGCAGTGAACTGACATCTCTCTCCCTCCCTGCAGTCCAACGCCATGCTGAATAAGATCTGCCTGGAACAGAGCGGCCCGATGGTGAACAAAACACAAGTGAAAGGCGGTGGAGGAGGAGGTGGAGGGGCTACATATGTGTTCAAGGTAAGAGAGTGCTGAGGGAGAGATGCTCTCTGGGATGGAGAGATATTTTTACACTTGGATTTTAGAAACTTCACAAAGTTTACTGAAGTTTTGATATTGTGGAGAATCCTACACTCTAGGAAATCAATGTGTTTTCTAGTTATTTATATTAATGAGGTACTTTTAGCCGTCTGCTGTCATTAATCAATTATCACAAAGATCTGGAGTCAAAATACATAAGTGATACTTTCCCTGTTTTATATCTGTGGTGTCTTGACTGATATATACGCTGACCCGTAGGCCATTTTTCACTTCTTTAAATCATTTCTGAAAGGAAGTTTGGAATTTAAGAAAAGGCCCAGATTTGCACAAAAAGACTTAAATCTGAAGACTGGCACCATTTTCATGTCTGTCAATGAATTATTAACACAGAACCAGCAGCAATCTGTTCTCATTCACAGTACGTTATAATATCTATGAAAAGTTAAACACCTCAGTTCATTGAAAAAGTACCATAAGCCATTTTTGAGATCTCTTGTTTGCCCCTGGCCTCTGCATAAGACTCAAAAGATTTTCCAGATAACTACAACGCTAATCCATCTGCTGCATCTGCAGAGCAACTGCTCCAGCCATCCAGCATGTGAGAAGATTGGAAGATGATGTAGTATCATTAAATTGTTATTTGTTGTTTTTTATTACTTTTTCACATAAAGAGTACAATTGTAATAGTACAAAATACTTCTAAATAAATATATAATTAAAGGTTTCAATATTGGATAGAAAATTTAAATAGAAACAGAAAAATGCAGTCAGTTATGTTTTTTTATTTTTTATTTTTTTTGTTTGTTTGTTTTATTAGTAATAATAAATAGAGAGTGGGGGGAAAAAGATAATCCATGGCAGCCCCCATGGGGTGCTTTTTTGTCCAGATGGTTCAGGGTAAGTGTTGATAAATAAATAGGTAAATACCTAAAGAAAAAATCTATTTATATTGAGGGAGCTTGAGTTTCATATTGAAGCAGTTCAAGTTTAAGGTAACATTACCTCACAGCACTTACTATAAGATGGCGATGTACACCTGGAGATAAACATACCTGCTGATTCACCTGAGTTCACATGTGTCTTGCTGTGTCATAACCAGCTCTGTAAATACACAGTACTATAAATTACCTCTAGAGGGCACACCAGAGAGCTCAGGCTGTATGCAACTACCTGATATGTAGGATGTAAACTACAAACACGGCAAAACTTGTAGAGGTTATGATAATGCTAATCCTGAGGTCAGAATTCCTTTATTAGTAACATCTATAATCAGTAGTAATCTCAGATCAGCTCAGACTGATAAATTTAGGTCAGAACACACCACCTGCACTCTGTTCTTTTATCATTTTCCTTCATGGATGTAGCGGTGTTAGTGTTTTGGTTTAATTTGTGACCCTGTTAACTGGTGACTTTTAGACATCTGTGTCTGTAGATGTCGTCATGGCACAAGATGATAGAAACTGTCCTTAGGAATGTCTCTTTTCTTTCATGTTATTTCAGAATATCCTCATCAGAAGTGCATGTAATCTAAACTTGTAAAAACAGCCATGGATATACCTGACTGAAAGTCACCAGTAAGCACAGTCACTTATTAGGCTGTAACACCGGTCTTATTCTAATTATTTTCACAGGTTTCAACCTCAACTCATACAGCAGAATTTTTTTTTTTTTTTGTCAAGAGCTAGTTATTCATATTCATCTTTGTGCTGTGGCAATAACACAATATATAGATGTAGGGATTTATAGACTTCTGTCTTGTTGCTTCCTCTGCTATAGCACACCTCCTCTTGCTCTGCTCTGCCTCTACCAGTCATGTGTGTCATGCATCTTGTGTCTGTGTTGCATTAATTTTTGAGGACATGCATAGCTGGTGTGTCAAACAGATGCAGCAAAACATATTAAAGTAGAGTGACCCAGTGCAAATGCAGAATGTCATCCAGCGTATGATATTGTGATTTCTAGTACTTCCTCCCATTACCGTATTTAGTGATTCAGTTCTGGGGATATATTCTTCTGAATTTTCAAATAAGGTGCAGACACCAGCTGGATCCATGTTTAAAGATAAGATGAGATAAGATAAACAGCAGTGTTGCTGCCACAAACAACAATCGACAACATACAGATAACACATGGAAAAACACTTGACTTACACATTGAGTATCAATAAATAAAAATCCATAATATAAATACCAATATATTCTCAGAGCACCAGTGCAACAATGCAAGAGAAAGAACAATCCAATCTTTATCTAGGCACAGAGGATGATACAGACCCGGACTTTCAACCAGGACAGAGGACTGGTGTACCAATCGGGCAACATGTCAAATCTGAGTTATTATTTATAAGAAAAAATTCAGCATGTAGTTATACATTTTGTCTGTTCTGCTATATGTTTGATAAACTAAATGAGCAAGGAGGATAGCCTTGACAACATCAAGCAGCCCGCTGCATGTGAGCAATCTCTGAAAAAGGAGTAAAACATGCATTAGGGAGTATCCAAATGGACTAGTAACACTCTGACTAATGTTGTTGAAAAAGCAAAACAAAACCAGTGTCAGTATTTTTAGGAGTGAAGACTTTTTAATGGAGAGTAAAGTTAAAGTCCCTCTGGGTTTGTTGTTGTCAGTCGTGTGTTCACAACGAGAGCCTGATAACTCAAACTCAAATAATAGCCAGAAAATTGTATTTTTGAATCTTTTGAAGAAGTAAAACTACCATAGCATTTCACATATAATTTAGTTTTTGTATCATATTTGATGCTTTATGCCTTTTTGGCAACTGCTAATCCACTGGAGGGCGTTTTTATCATTTATGTGATTGTATTTAATAGGTTATTAAGGAATTTTTGATCATGTTGATTGGATGTAGTGCTCATAAAAGTGAAGGCTTTAAGAGGTTAAGCCTTTTTTCCCCCCTCCATCAGCCACGCTGCCACATGAAGGAAGGGAGGACGCCCCACACACTCAAGGACTCTGATTCTAGGGCCTTAATGACAGAGTGGTCATAAGAGTATAACCCGCAGGAGAACCAACAAGCTCTCCAAACTGAATGAAAGATTTTCTTTTGCCTGAAAAGGCAAACAGATAACCAAATCAATTTTGAAATGCATACTTGAAAGTGATTACAGAATCTTGTTTTTAGCACATTTCTGTCACTCTCCATCTTACTGCAGAAACATGGAGGGAGGGAAAGGGGAAGAGTAGAGGCAGAAAGGGAGACGAGACACAAGTTTCCACAGACATGGTTTGCTTTGGTATCAAACCTGCTCTGAAAATCATTAAATTAGCCTAGTTAAAGTAAGTTAACCAACAGAAAAACACGGAAGAAAGGAAGAAAACATACCTCTGCATAAAGCTTCTGTGTGTTCCTCCTTGTTGCAAAAAAATGTTAGTTAAAAACCTAATTCAGGAAACTTTTTGGATTAATTTATCATATGAGAACATCGTGTACCTGACCATATGATTGGACAAAATAAACCTTTAAAGGGGACATATTTTATACCTTTAAGACAAGCTTATATTGGTCCCCAAAACATGCCTGTGAAGTTTTTTTTACTGAAAAAACACTCCAGTATTGGATTTTTGCATGTCTAAAAACCCCTCTGTTTTAGCCCTGCTCAGAAAGAGCTGTTTCTCTGTCTGTGGCTTTGAATGTTAATGAGCTATCTGACTCCACCCCTGACCACACCCTTTTCAGGAAATGGATGTGACTGAATGGTTTTGGTGTAACTTTCTTCCAAGCGGGGAGGACCAACCAAACGTGGGGGTTGGTGCTAACTCCCCACATGACATCATGAGGGGAAAATCTGAGAATGGCTTGTTTCAGCACACATTTTCTGAAAGGTAGAGAAAAAGAGACGGGAGGGAATGGATTTTTCTGGTACCTGAGGGGATTGTGGACAGGCCAGGGGCACATATTTTTGTTTAAAGCCTGAAAAAGGGATTTTTGCATAATATGTCCCCTTTAAATTTAGCCTAGGTTCTTCCTATTTCTCTGGATCTTTGCTGAAATGTTTCTCCGATTTGATTGGAGTCCAGCTGTGGTAACATAAACTGATTGGACATGATCTGGAAAGGCTCACACCTCTCTATAGAAGGTCTCACCTTTGGCATGAAGCAAATGAGCCTTTTTCTAGAACTGTTGAACCATTTCTTTGAAGACAGGATACCACAACCAGAATTTAACTTTAAACTTTATGCTCTAGTTCGACAAAGGAGTGTATACCCCCCTCATCATTGCTGCTGGGGGAGGCGGCCGGGGCTACAGCAGCCAATCAGAGACTCAGCTGGAGCAGATGGAATACAACCCCAGCCAACCAGGACGCAATGGGAAGTCCCACGCTGCAGGTACACAACACAAAGCTTTGGTATGTGTGTTGCTATTATTTGTATGAGTGTGTGTTGTAGTGCAGTACCATACACTGACTCCCATGTCTGTGAGCATAAGTGGTTGGAAAAGACCTCGATACAGGGAGGGACCCATTGTGTGGCGCGGATGAGAAATTGCAAGCATGATAAAAAATGACTGAGTAGATGAGAGTAGATGACTTGCACCCCTATTACTGTGCAGTTGTGTGTGTAGCTTATCATTCCCTATTTCATAATGAGAAATCTTTGTGTATTCTGGATGCACACGTACTAATAAGCCGAGTTTACAAATAGCCTGAAGTGGAAGTGTTTATTAGTATGTCTACCTGAACTTGTAAACACATTAATTTATCCCAAAGGTGATTCTTTCTTCATGCACAAGTTTCATAACCATTCTACCTCTGTGTACCAGGGTGTCTGTGCTTCAGAAAAACAAAAAGTGGCATGGACCTGCTCATGATTATTCATATGGTGCACTTTGTCCCTGATCGGTTTTGGCTAGAACTACAACTACTCTTTTCTTCCAGCCTAATGTTCCACCCGTGTTCAGTGCAGGCTCCATTATTCATGCAATCGAAGTTGATGAACAGCCCACAAAACACAAGATACTGATTTTGCATTTTCTCAAAGCTAGCTTTTACTTTTGAGGAAACTCTGTGAATGAAAACAGAAGTATGCAGCATGACTTAAGGGTGTTGTGGCTAGTTCTGTGAGATATACATTTTTTTTTTTTCATTTGTTTGTGACTCTGAGGCTTCAGAGGGGGAGGCTGACAATGAAGGGGAAATTTTGATTGGCTCACATTGGGGGATGGAAGAGGGATGAGTTCAAATTTTATGTACTATAGCGGTAATCTTATGTTACCAGGTCTCATGTTGGGGATTATCAGGTTGTTTGGAACCAGCTCTAACTAGTTTGGTTCTTACTCATGAGAGATGTCTGTGTATGTGTGCTCATCTCTCCACTTTGGCATCCTTTTTCCACCACTCTGATCCATTTAAGAGCCCACTCTCACCGCTTCTCCCTCTGTCACAGACACACTGATTCACCACACAGCCCGGTGCTCCCCATCATATTTAAGATGTGTTGTGTTTGTTGACAGGTGGAGGCGGAGGTTGGAATGACACTGCTCCCGTCAGTCAAGGAGGCCGACCGCTGGTGCTGGGGAGCCAAGGAGGCCAGGCCTGTCAAAAGTTCTGGCAGACTCACGGTGGATTTGGGGGCGGAGGGGGTGGCTGCATGTCTGGGGGAGGCGGTGGAGGCTACAGAGGTAGAGATATCTTTTTTTAAAGAAACTATAAAAAGCTTAACAAATACACTGTCTGGAGCTTTAAGGTCACCAGAAAGTGTGTCTTGTAGTGACGAGTTTTCAAATCCAATCCTCCTTCCCCTTTTGTCAGATGCAACAGCTTTTAACCACTGCTTTAAAACAGTGGTTCCAAATGTTAATCCCTCAGAACGTCCCCCTTTTTTCTTTTCTAAGTTGAGCTCCAACTGCTATATTGGCAGTTAAGTAAAGAATTTAACAATAAATTTGAATTATTTCTGTATTGGATTAAATGCATAACAAAAGTAAGACTCTATTGCAATAAATATGAGAAGATGAGCAATTCATGTCAGTTTAGTAGAAATGAAAAGCTTTCTGTAGTTATTTTGGATTCATTAAGAATACTTATTTTTATAGCTTATATAACAATGTCATTGCACTTTATCTGGTTTTCCTAACATTAAAAAGTGTTATTGCACATCACATTTTTTCTCACATCATGCAGGCTGAAGTAAAAAGACTTCAAATCCAAAATAACTATAGTTCTGAATGTATGCTTTAAATGGTAATTCCACATTTACAAGCCAACATGAAGCCAATAAAGTCCTGCATTTTTTTAAACACAATGTATGACAGAAATAAAAGACATTAGAGTGTCACTTTTCCCCAGTGTTGCTCAGGCCACAATATTTTTGACTGCCAATGCCAAAGGGCTGAATTGTTAAAGATTGTTTGATAATAATAATTCATTAAAAGGAATAATATGTTGCTTTCATGGTAATTTATCATGCCAGCATTTATGTTTTTGAACTCAAGTGTAAATTATTAATTGTTAATTTGTGGAGAAACACAGAAGTAATTCAACTTCTGCTTTTTGAATGCATTGAATGTGATAGTTACTTTTTATTTTAGATGCATATTTATTTATTTTTTGTAAGTGCATTTAGTGACACATAAAAAAAAACGGTGTTACAGAAACACAAAAGAAATAACTAGATAAAAAATAAATCAAAGAAATCGAAAAAATAGTTTCAAAATGAATTAATAAAGAATATAAAATAAACAAATACAAATGAAATAAAGAATGAAAAAATAAATATATAAAGATGTTAATAAATTAATTTGTTTTTTCAAATAAACTTAAAATAAAAGGTATTAAAATTAAATTAGAATCAGAACAGAGTAAAATGTTTTAAATCAAAAGAAACCTAAAACAAGTTTCAAATCAAATTTTTTTTAAAAATGAATAAATGTATCGACCATCTACCAGTAGTGAAATACTATTTTCTCTTAAAGTTTGTAATTTATTGGTGTTTAAAAATGACTTGTGGGGCCGCATTAAGTGAAGTGGAGGGCCACATGTGGCCCCTGGGCCGCCAGTTGCCCATCCCTGGCCAGTCCATCCCTGAAGTGCTGTTAGAAAACTTTAATCATCACCAGCACATAACTAGGTCAAAACAGCCTGAGTAGTCCACGTCATCAGGAATGATCAGAAAAACATATAAATAATAAAAAATATAAAACCCAACAAACCAGGGGGTACGCATGATGCAAAGAAGTGTTATATATCTTAAAAAGAAAGCAGATTAAAGTTAAACCTGGGAAGAAAAAAGGAAAATCAGAGAAAATGTATCTCCTTCTGATGAAGTCCTATACTTTTTCTTGTTGATCTATGTGTATTTTCAGTATTTACTAGAAGAAGAAACTGTTCTTTTCTTTCTCTTTGGTTTCTTAGGTGGTAATACCTCTATAGAAAACAACCCCAAACATGACGGTGATGATGGAACATCATTCCTGGGTCCAGAGGGCATCCCATTCCTCCTTCCTCTGAAAGGTAAGGTGAAGAATATGTAGGAAGAAGTCAGAAATATAGACAACAAAGCCAGCAGTAGATATGTTTGTCAGTGAGAGTGAATGTGTTTGTAGTTCACAAAATGCCAAAGAAAACACTTTTTTGACATTGATATTTTAAATGAGTTTTTGTTGTTGTACATTAGGTTTGCTTGCTAAAGTACAGTAACCACAGCTCATTACCAAAACAGATCAGATCTACTGTTAGAGAATGAGTCGCTTCATTCTTTGACATCATGACAAATGTGAAGTAGATGTTAACATTTTTTCATCAGATGTCCAACCTTTCCCAATGAAAGGCACAAAATAGTTTTTTATTTGGTGTACTCCATTTATTTCAACAGAGCATGAACAGCTTTGGTTTGTTTCCCCGTCCTGAGCGATCTCTGTCTGCATGTCCTACCGCAGGAGTGTTATCATCTTAAATTCAATCTGTAGTGATAACCCATGGTCTATATCTGACAGGGTGCCAGGATAGTGAGCCTTTACCTTAACCCTTTAACTCCTGAGCCTCTGGACACATTCTTTTTTTTAACTTTAAATGGCACAGAAAGTGTCTTGTAAGTGCTTTTGCCCATTATTCCAGAGTACTTTAATATCTGGCAGTGGTGTACAATGTACTGCATGTTTAAAAAGTGTTTTTTTTTTTTTTTTTTACTGTTTAAATTAAAACTGAGTTTCTGGGCTCTTTTCTTATTTTAACCATGAAAGGCCCAGAAAATATCCTGTGAGTACATGCCTTTGCCCATTTTTCCACAATACTTAGAAATTTTAATATATGGCAGTTATTTACATATCACTGCATGTTAAGTGTTTTAACAGTTTAAAATGAAGAAACACAAAAAACAGGGGAAGTTCATGCTAGAATCTTAGTGGGAAAAGGGGTTAAGAAGTTATGACTGTTTCCTCTTCTTAAACTGTGTTCTCTTGGCTTTTTTATGATATTTTGCTGAAACATTTACAATACTGAAAAACCTATACATTCACTTGCCCACATTTAATTCAAGCTGCTGTCATGGTGCAAAAACAGTATGGAACAGATGCTGTAGATCAGGGGTGTCAAACTCAATCCCAGCAGGGGCCGGATTCTGGATGTAGGACTAACCTGAGGGCCTAACAGAGTCACCTTTTTAACCAGAAACTGTCAACCTTGCTTCACCGGTAATAAAATATGGAAAAAAAAGACTTAGCACTGATAATAAACGATTTTGACATTTAAAAAGTTAAAAAGATAAGTTTGAAGGCTCACAATCTGAGAAAAGTAAATTTATTAGTTCAAAAAGGTCAAAACATGAAATAGAAAATAAAAAATAATGTTTTTTTTAAAGGCAAATATATATTAGAAGGAAGTCAGAATCATGAGTTTTAAAGGTCAAAATATGAAATAAAAATTTGTAATCATGAAATTAAAAGTCCAAATATGGTTCAAAATTTTAAATTCTGAGTCTAAAATGTCAAACTATGGGATTATGATGTCAAATATAAAATACAAAATCACTGAATAATTAGAATTATGAATCTTAAAGCTCAAAATATTATATGAGAAGACAAACTTATGAGTTGAAATGCTCAAAGTATGAATTAAAAGTCAGAATCCTAAGTCTGAGTCCTAATTGTGAGATGCTAAATTGAAAATGTGAAATTAAAACAAAAAATAATTTCTTTTCCCACATTCCTGACTTTTATCTAAACATTTTTACACCTTACTTTTTCAGATTTTGTGAGTTAACAAGGATATCTTTAACCATCAAGGATAAGTTCACATTTTTATACTTGAGGGTTTCTGCAGACCTCAGACTGATGGGCCAGTTATAACAGAAATATGAGACCATCTTGTGGGCCAGATTTAACTGTTCCACGGGCCAGATTTGGCCCCCAGGCCTTGAGTTTGACACCTGTGCTGATCAATACACATTTTCAAAACACTTCAAATGTAACAAGATCCCCTCTGTTTGATGAACTGGATTCATTATCATCACATTTGTTTGTGAGTCATTTGCAGGTTGTCAGTGGGTGATCGACATTCACTTTTAATGAGAGAGAGAATGCTGCACACAGCGCTGTATCAGTAAGCTTGTGTAGCACAAGTTTACCTTTAAACTTAGTTCAGAACAAACTCCTAACCAACATAAGAAATAATAAGGCCAATTTAACTCAGAAAATTCTGGACTCAAAAAGAAGAAGAAACAAACAGATAAGGTAACTCAAAATTCTTGTGTTACAAAAAGGTAACAAAATAAATAAACACTCAAATTAAATTATCCCACAATAACACACATACATTCAAAACCCTTTTTTGTTCAACAATGAGTCTTTTTTTCCAAGCTCTTTGGTTCAATTAAATAAATGATTTCTTTCAAAGAATTTAATTCAATTTTGGTTCATTAAAAACGAAAGAAAAAAAATCACTCTTCAAGTCGTTAGGGTATTTTTTTCTAAAAGTCAACTTTGTGGTAGTTCTGATCATTTAAACACAGTCCTTTGTTGAATTCTGGCTGGTCCTTTTACTTGTCGAATAATTTTAGCAGGAGCTCTGATAATGTTTCTGGAGTTTTAACAAAGTTTGAGCACGTGTCTGTTCGATAACTTTCTGCTTAAAACACTGAATGTGTGCTACTATTGCCTGGTAGCACCTCACGAGATTTAAAATGGGATAAAACGTGATTGTGTTCTACAATGGGAGATTTTAGTTAAATATCATGGCATTTAGTATAAAAGTGTCACAATTAACAGATTACCTTTTAAAACATTTTCTCAAAATTTACAATACACTCGTTTAACACCACATGTATCAATTATGTTGAACATTTTTATCTTTTTCACTTTTTAATTCCCTTTAGTTCCAGGTCATTTTGTGACCTGGGTTAAACTTGTCTCGTTGGTGTAGGAGAGGCTGTCATACTTCAGTAGCTTTTGAAAGAGCTGTCTGCCTTCCACCTGAAAGGAGAGAAGGATGAGTCCCTGTTGTTCTTGTTATCCCCTCTCTGCCATCAATAGATCCAGCTGTCCTGCAGTTGGCTGAAGTCACAATGTGCTTGAAGTGTGATCAGCAGGAGCAGATCCAGACTTTGTGAAGGGGAGTCCAACCAAGGCCTGGACTTTTGCAGGGGTGGCATGAAGTTTGTGTGCACAGACGCTTACTTTTTAATATGCGATGATAGGCTATAGTTTTTTAATTTATGTCACTGCCTGGGAAACACCTCTTGAAGTTCACAAATTTCTCTGTTTGTGGGCGTCCTCAAGGTGAATCACTGTATTTAAGACATTTTTGTTAAGTGGGCTTAGTTTTATGGTGCCTTATCAACTAGAATGCATTGTAGCCTAATGTCAGCATCAGTGCTTCTGTAGCAACATAGTGAATGAGCAGCCATGCATCTGGGCAGTAGGCAGAGTATTGATATCTCCAGATTATTAAATATGCCACAACACCTCTGGAAAGAGGAGAAACTGCTCCAATAATCCAGTGATCACTTATTGGCTTATTTGGCTCTAATCTTCATATGCATTTGAACTTAAGAGGTAAAAAAAAACACAGTCGGAAAAGGAAATTTCACCTGTAGGGATAAGCTTTTTGACCATCAATACATCATCTTAGATTCTCTCTTCACCCAGCTCTGCAGAGTGATAGGAAAAAAAGGAGAAGATGGGAAAAAGAAATTGAATTGCTCTTTTATAATAGTGCGCCATCGAGCTCTGGTAAAGTACGCTCTGATATCTCTTTCCTATTGAGCTTAAAAAGAGGTGTCTGGAGAGGAAGTGCCTCCTTCAAAAGCCAGACTCCTCCATTTGTCATCTGCTATTTTATTTCCTCCTGAGGAAAAAAGACTTTAGTGTTAGTTGTAAATAAGATGGAAACTTCAACCTGTGTACACGTTTTCATTTATTAAAACTGCACAAGATTTTTACACCTCAACAATTAAAACTTTGGCTTCTCTGGTCAGTGGTGTTTAAAACAGGTGGGAAATCAAAAATTCTGGTTAACCCTCAGGCCCTCCTAGAGCCCTTTTAGGGCTTTTTGATTGTATTTTTGCTCTTACTTTGGCCGTTATCATGCTAAGATGATGATACTTGACAAAGATGTTCATTATTAATGAATTTTTTAAAATTCATTATCCACACTGTGTTGACTGAATTTTCCACTATGTAGACAAAAATCTCACAGTCTCTCTCTCCTAAAGCCCTTTTAGGCTTCATTGACTACCATTAAAACCACTTATTTTCATTCTACTGCCACTGCAATACAGAAATAAGAACTGTTAAATCCTCTGTAATTCAGTAATTCAGAGATAAAAATATTTGCACACCAAAAAAATGGCACCAAATTTTGCCATTTTTCGATGTTCACAGAGAGGCATTGTGGGAGATAATGACCATGTTTGAACTGATAGGATATATCAGTGACTGTAGGCCAGTGGAATTATTTGTTTCAACTTAAACTACTTTACTACTACCGAACTCGACCCAAAATTGAGACAAAACTGAGCTGACAGTAAACCCAGGTAACTGTTGCCCTGTTATTACAGCCTGCTTGACTCATGTTACTCATGAGCAGACCTTGGAACTGCAGAAAGGCATTCTTTTATCTTTGTGTAAGATGTCTACACAAACATAAGAGGAGTTGTGAGCTTTTCCATACACACATGCACAATATACGTCTATTTTTAATGCATAAACAGCACTTAGCTTCACATTAGTAGTGTTAGCTCTATGCTAGTCCATTAGCACATTAGCTGCTACCCTACGTTGCAGCTTAAAACCGCCAAATAACATCCTCCACTAAAAAACACAGATGAATTGCCCAAACAAATAAGCAACCCACTAACTAGAAACCACTTTAAAACCCTGCATTACACATGGAAACTGAGTCTTACCCTCAATTGTCCCAAATAAGTCCTCATAAAAGATGATTTCAACTGTAACCGCTGCTTGAACAGTGACATCCAACCATCGTGGTTTCATTTGAGTATTCCTGAAGATAGACATAAACATCCACTGTGGACAGTTTAGTACAGTCCTCCTCTCATCTCGCTGCTGCTGATTATCCAGGATTCCCCAAGCTTGAACACCCAGCTACGGGTGAGTGAGATGGTGCTCTTGCCATCAGCCCTAACGATCCACGCCTTTCTGCATGACATGAATACACTTCATCTGAGAATTTGTCATAGGTAGATTTACCCACTCGTCAAAGTCCACCACTACTCTCTGCTTGGCCCAGGCCTGTCGTTATCCCAGCCACTGCATCTGTGTTTAGTCGCTCAGCTATTGGCAGTTCCCTCTGTTTCATACTGTTGATTTCCCTGCATAGTTTTCTGCGATTGGCTGGCGACCGGGTGTACCCTGCCTCTCGCCCAATCCGAGTTGGGATAGGCTCCAGCCCCCCAGTGACCTCCAAAAGGATAAGCTGTAGAGAAACAGACATAATAAATCAAGAGAGAAGAGGGCATTTTCTCTTCTATGTCTATACAGCCTCAAATGTGCCGTATGTATTCACTCTGCTGGCACTCCCAAAGACGGTACAGTATGTCACTTAAGCGTCAGCTTTAATTTTCAGACCTGCAGGATATGTTGTCTTGTCATGCACAGTCTATGGACTACTGTTACATCTGTACAAGGTTTTATCATCAAAGTCTGTTTTCCTCCTGGAGAAATGGTTCACTTCCTGACACTAGTACTGGAGAAATTGCAACGGTACGCCTGAAAAAGAGAAGAAGTTATGTTATTTACATCCAGTGAATTACCACCTGGCCTAACTCACTGGTATTTTATGCATCAGAGGACATGCAAAGTCATAATATCTGTAATTTGATCATGTAAGATATAATCTTCTGTGTAAAGGTCAGGCTTTAGGGCATTGTTGTTTGAAGTTGTAATCATAAATGGCTACACTGTGGATTTCCCTCTCTGCTGGAACAGCACAGCCAGGTTCTCTGGCTCAAACAAAATCAGCAGGTGGAGCCTGAGAACCCTGCTGAGTGCACTGAAACCTCACAAAAGATCAAAAAACATACGATTAAAGCTGACACAGGCAACCAGGTGGCAAAGCAGCGCCCTAATGTACTAAGTACGGGCTGTTTTGAAGCCAGTGTGGAGGTGAATGAAACTGAGGATGCTGGGATTTCTTGAAGTCAGAAGAGTGCTAATTACACTCAAAAAATAATTTTTTTCTTTAAGCTGTTGGTGTTACTAAAGCATGCCTTGTTCATGTCTTAAAAGAGTATTCTTATAGCTTCAAACAAGAGCAATGAAAGATTCTTGACAAGAAATTAGATGAGGTTTTGGTGTTTGTTTTGGCAGCCTTTGTGATGAGGTTAGTAAATCTAAAAACATACTATTGGTAGGAAAAAAGACAAATCCCGGGATGTATAGGAAGACTTTTCAAGCCAGTTAAACGTTTTTGGTCATCAGAGACATCTCATTAAAAGCATAGAAGTTTATTACTCAACTGTGTCTTAAGATCTATCATAGATAATATCAGTGCTCATCATTAATATGCAGTGTGAACATCTACGCTTGAGACATTTGTATTCTTCCTTTGAAATCTTTCTAGTGTGTCTGGGATAGATTTATGTTTTTGTACTGAAAAATCTGATCAAAAAATGATGAGATTCAGCAAATGAGTGCATTCACTCTGCATACTGAGAAGTACAATCTGCCACAGACAGCCAATGATTTATTTATGTCAGAGAGATTTGTCAATGCCTCCTGAATTTTACAATCAAGATAATTGGTTTCTTTAAATGTGAATTAAGTAATGGGGGTTGTAAAATCCTTTTGAAACAATTTATGAGACTTTGAATTGCTGGGATCAGAATGCCGAGAGTCAGCTTGACTTTATTCGAGCCAAGGCTGCAGCAGATTGTTGCTCTGATTAACTTGATGTCCATTAAAATCCCATAATTCATCTGGCTTTAGGTAGACTAGAATCTGCTTTCCCTCAGCTCTCTATATAACATGAGCTGTCTTGGCTTCATCCATCTCTCTTAGATGGTTTATGCTGGGAAGGACCTATCTTGAAATAAAGTGGTATAAGTCTGAAGAGAAGAGTCAGGCTGTGGCTATAAACCTGTTGATGTACATGAACAAAGAAGATGCTGTGGACATGCACTAAAGCCTGGAACACACTTTTTAATGTCTTAACTGATCTTTTATTAACCTCCTAAGACCCTGCGTCCAAATGTAATGAGGACATTACATCTTGGCTTTCCCATATTATAGTAATCAGTGTAGTATAGTATAGTAATTTCTGGTATTAGAATTGACAAATTAATGTCCAGACCATTCAAGTTTAAGGTATTTGTTTGAAATGCTGGGTTGATTTGCTGTTCAGATATTTTGGGGGAATTTGCTTGGAAATTCTCAAGTATTTTCATGGAAATTTATTGGATATGTTTGTATATTTTGGAGAGTTTAATTAATTTTTAATTTATTATTTAAATGCATTTTCATGGAAATATGGGACATTTATTTCCAATTTTCTGGGGGGGGGGATTGGATTGGGAATTTGGGAGTCAGGACTGTCCTTTGAAATTTTGAGGATTATTCTTAGAAATTTCAAGGTGTTTTGGATGTTTCATTTTCAAGGATGTTTGAGGAATGTTTTGTACATTTTCTAGGGACAATTGGCTTTTATATTTTTGGGAATTTGCTTACAGTTCTTTGGGAATTTGCTTTGAATTTGGGAACCAATGCTTTACAGGCAAACAGCACGATAATCTTGTAGTGTGTGCTAGGCTTAATGGAGAGATGTCATGAAAGAATACCTGAGCAGGTAGGTTTCAGTGCCTCAGTTCAGTGACATTTTGGCAGTACTTAGGACGTGAACTGGCAGTTCTCCAAGTACCAGGCCAGTTTCCAGTCTTGTTCCTACTGGAACTTAAACTGGCGACCATCCTGTTTCTAACCCAAGTCCTTTTAGACAGAGCTTCACCTACATTTATCTCTTAAAGACCTAGACCAGTTTGGGGCACGCCTGACCCATCTGCATAAAAAATCTTCTATCAGTCAGCATCAAGTGTCATACATCATTTTAATCAGGACAACTTGGACTGGTTACATTTATACACTGTTACAAAATGTTGGTGAGAATAACACCTCAAACTAGCATGTCATCAATTCATTAAACTGGACCTTTTTTCTTTAAAGGTTTCTAAAGGGTTTTTTTAGCCTTTATATAGAGAGGCAGGAAATATGGGGAGAGAAAGTGGTGGAAGACATAAACCAAACAGCACCGAGACCAGAAATCGATCTTGCAACCAGTGCATTGAGGACTACAGCCTCTGTATATGGGTGTCTGCTCTCCCGGCACCTTAAATTGGATCTTTTCTAGCTCATCACTCTGCAGAGATATTGACCTCTTTGTCATTTTAATTGAATCAAACACTTCTCATGTTTTTGTCTGTCTTGTGTGTATGTTTGTGTTCACCGTGATGTCTGAAGCTATGGAGGGGGACGGTGAAGTGATCATCAGTCCGGTGCAGAACTGCAGCCACTGTGAGAGCGGCGAGTGCCACGAGATCAAAGACAAAGTCGTCTGCTACTGTGA
Organism: Cheilinus undulatus; assembly: GCF_018320785.1. Lineage (NCBI taxonomy): Eukaryota > Metazoa > Chordata > Actinopteri > Labriformes > Labridae > Cheilinus > Cheilinus undulatus. The sequence continues at coordinate 33,921,642 of NC_054882.1, forward strand.
TGAGGAGCTCATCCTGGCTCCAGACGGGGTGTCCTGCATCAACGAAACAGGTCTGATCCACATGCATATAGCTAAAGAAATCAACTTAGTCTTAAAGTTAGTTAGTTTATAATAAAGAACCATAATCTTCCTCTCTCTTTCAGACAAATATATGTGAGATAAATCTAATTGTGGAGACGAGCTAAACTGTGTGTAATTGTACCTGTAATAGACCGTGGCTCTGCAAATAGATAATGAGTTAATCTACCAAAGTAATTAAGCCTGGGAGGCTCTGTACTTATTGAATCTTTATCTGGGGAAATGTTTTTTTAATAGTGCCTTAATCATTCTTAATAATTATCAATCTGAAGGATTAGCTAACCTGCTAAACCTTAAGGAGTGTGAGCTAGTGTGAGTCTTGTTCTGTGATTTGTCATATATCTCTGTGCTACATCAAGTAAGAGCTCTTGTCTCATCATGTCAGAGATATTAGGATAAATTAACATTTTATTGTGGATTATGGGTCATTTCTATAATGAAGTTGATACACCTAGCTTTACTCATAACACCATGTCAAACATGATGTAAAATCCCTTTTCACTCGAGGGTTCTGTCTTCCTCCGGGATTAAATCATGAGAGAAAGAGAGCAGTAGACAAGCCCCTGTGGATGTTGAATTGCCTCTTCAATTATTATTTGTAATCTCCAAAGAATAATGAGTTTATGAATGTAGATCTGAAATGAATTCATATGGCATAATGTCATATTATAATTTGAAGCCACATAACAGGGCTATTACCATCTCAATAATATCTTAATGACCTAGAGTGTCTCCTTGCCCAATAATTTGCAAATCTGTTCCCTGTCATGACAAGCGCTAGATAATTCTATGATGCTGGGTCGTAAAAGGTCACAATCTCAATAGGCTCGCTCTCTGCGTGCACATTTGCTCCTCAGCTCAGACAAGTGAAATGAGATCTTCCCTCGCACTGAAAAGGAATTGACATGCTGCGGCCGTCGCTGCTCTAAGCTCTGTTGTGTCATCGCTTTCACATCATTAATTAAGTTGGGGATCAGAGCAGCGAAGTGAATGTTAATACTCTTCTGGGGGAGATAACAACTGAAACGCTGTTGTTCCGCTTGTCTCGCAGAGGTGTCCCTGCTGCCTCCCCAGCCATCTCTCTCCCACCTGGCACTGGGTTTGTCTGTGGGTACCTCAGCCCTCATCGCCGCCCTGCTACTGGCTGTGTCCGGAGTCATGATAAGTAAGTATTGGTCTGTCAGTTCTAAATGAAGAGCGCTTTCAGATGAGAGGTGAAAAGTCTTCAAACTAAGATAGTTATTAAACTTAAAGACCCTGAAAAGCAAAAATAAATCTGTGTTTAGGTTTGTTGTATGACAGGTCACTGTTTTATGAACCCCCTATGTTAAATTTCAGGCAAATAAAACATCTCCAAGTTATAAAATTAAGCCTCAAAATCATGACAAATGAGACAGTAAAATGTGCTCCAGGATGGTGTGGGTGGGTCTGTTGAATGAGCCGAAGCCACGCCCACTCAGGAGAAATGTATTCCTCTCAAACATAAAAGTGTTACAGCCTAAATAGCACTCACACCATTAGCCTGCCCGTTAAACTAATGAACAGAGCGCAGCTTCCTGGCTCTGTACCAGAGAAGAGACAAAACCTTTTTCTGGTTTGATTCTCTGTTATGATGCTTTCAATGATCCATAGACCACTGTGGCTGATAGACTTGGCAAATTTACCTCCCAGTGAACAAAAAAAAACACCATTTATCTGACTGTTAACTTTCAATAAAGGCCATGATATCAGCTAATAACAGACTGTACTGAGATGAACTGCTCTGTGATTTTATATCATTGTGTTAGAAGGGCGGGGTCATTCCCCACTGTGGGCGGTGACATCACCACCCCACATGCTTGCCCCGCCCACATTAAGCCTAGCCAGGAAAGAGGTGAAAAACCTTTAGTTCTAAATCCAAAATTCAGTCACATGTAGAGCTCAGTGTTTTTGCATGTTTACAACAACCATATTCAAACATGTAGAGTGTTAAGTCACAAATTTTGGATTTCAATTGATTTTCTGGTTTCAATTTTTGTCATCAAATAATAGGTCTAGACCCAACATTTCATCAGTTTATTTTCTTATGATAGTTGCCAATCCATCTGATTTATTCTAAAGTGTGTAGAGCAGGTATCAGATATCTGGCTCAGATCTGTCTCTGCATTCTGCATGTTTTTTTTTTTTTTCTAATTACATCTGGAGATTCAAAATTAAGTTAGGGAGCAAAAACAGATACCATAAGGAGCTTAATGTTAATAGATGTTAGGAGATTGATACTTAGATTGCATTTCAGTCGGTCTGTTCCATGTCTTTACTCCAAAGCCTGCTTCATTATGTGCTAGTACATGTCAGTAGAAGTTATATGCAGTGTCACCACTGGTAACATGCAAAGTTGCTTGAGTGTTTAACTTTCCTTCTGTTTCTCTCAATGTTAATCATTTTAAAATGTCGGATTAAAAGAGGTATTAATTCAGATGTGATCTCCATCTCCTTCTACATCTTGTTCTCTGCTTAAAAATTGTTGCTATGAATTTTCACCAGATGCATGATGGGAAACAATCTCTTGTAGTTAGTGACCCACAGTCATTGCAAAATCACAGTCTAGGACTAAAAACTTAACGGGTTGCTGTCAAATTGTCTTTAGATGTGAGAGAGTCTCAGATGTCAGTCTTTTTAGAGTCTTTTAAGAGTTTCAGCAATGTACTCTGGTGTAAGGGCAGCACTAGTTTAAGAATAATGTAAGATTTAGAGTGTAACAGCCCTTTAGTTGTTGACAGCACCAAAGCAAATGCAGTATAACTTCTTGAGGACTCCTAGTTAAGGTGAATAGAGAAATGGATGTTGCAACTGAAAACAGCAGAACTGGTTGATATAGGTCAGACTATATGCTGAAAGTTGAGAGGTCTGCGTTACATAAGTGCATGTATTTTCTGTTTTCTGTTGCCTCAACAGACACATGTTCTCACTGTTACACACAAACACACACAGCGCAGTGCCAGGCCTGGTGCCTCTCAGACGACCCTCAGCAGCTTGTTGTCAGACGACTGGGAAGTGATCCTCACAGCCAGCACAGAAATCCGTCTGCTGGCCTGCTCTCTGGCTCTTACAGACAGACAGACATGTGCACTTATTGAGCCATCATCTCCTCCACGTACACCCACGCTCACTCTCACACATGTCCAGACCCCCACCTACACTCTCACTCACACACCAGTTGCCCAGGCGGGAGCTGCGGAGGTGTGGGACTACAGCTGTGATGAATGAAATGCGCTAATGATAGATGGCTGCTTAGCCTGCGGCTGACAGCCCTAGTACATTAGACGGCACTTTGTAAATAAATAACTCCCAGACATATAGGCATACACACATACAGTTCTTTCAGAGACTAATGTTCTCAGCTCTGGTCCAGGCTTTCAGCTCTGTAAAGACTGTACTTGGTGTTGTGTGAGAGAAAAGAGTTTTCATATTATAAAGTCACTACATAAAGTGTTTGCAATACAAAGGAAAGAGGTGTCGGTTTTCTTGGATCTTTTCACACCGCTGCTTTGTTGTTTTGTCTTTGTGCCAGTTATGTGATGTGTCTTTCACAAATACATATTTTTACACATACAGAAATAATCTGTTTGAATATTTTATATTGTAGAAATCTTGCATTACATGCAGAAGAATCTATATTTTATGTGCACGAAGGAATTCACCTTTATATAAGATGTTGTAGAACAAGGAAAAAGGTATTTAGAGAAATAATAACGGTACAGCTTTCCACTTTGTGGAAGCCAGCTATTTTCAGCTAGAAGATGGAATCAAGGTTTTGTTTATTTTTCTAAACTGTGGGTATCTCGGTGGTGTAATGAAATTCCTCTCTTTCATTTCATCTCGCCAGTGTACAGGCGCAAACACACAGAGCTGCAGTCTATTCAGCTGGAGCTGCAGAGTCCAGACTGTAAACTCAGTAAGCTGCGAGCCTCCACCATCATGACCGACTACAACCCCAACTACTGCTTCGCGGGAAAGACGGCATCAGTCAATGACCTGAAGGAGGTGCCACGGCGTAACATCTCTCTTACCAGGTAAAAGAGGCAAGATTAAAGGTTCATGTCTTTATGGGGCATTAAAAAACAAATCTAGAGTTAGGTGAATCCACATCTCAACATCTGTGATGAAATGACAACGGGATGACAGTAAATTTGACAAATGGCACAGTTCACCATAATTGTAATGAAAACCCATTAATACAAACTATTTAAATTACGCAGACTCATAAATACAGAATGCCAGGAGAAGAAGTGGTTTAAATAAAACCTGAAATATTAACATGTGAAGCCTCACAATGTAGAAGGGTCAGCAGCCGAGAAATGATTTTTGCAGGCCTCCTTTCAATTTTTAATGCATCTTTCATGTGTTTATAGTCGGCCAGTTTATCATTCTGCTTCTTAATCTTTGTGAGAAATATTTCTTGTGGACTCATGAATATTTTCCGATCTAGATTTCAGCACGTAGTGAATCAAGTGAAACAGCTGCAAGTGTAGAATCTGAAATAAAGTTTGGTGTTAAAGATCACACTGACATCTGCTGCAGGACCTATCAGACAGAGAATAAATAAAAACTCTCTTTGTGTCACACCTTTTTTTTTCTAAAGAATAAAGCCTTGAATGCTACTGGCACTTGTTGGCCTTGATGAACTGAATAACTGGTAAACAACCACCTCAGAGAACTTGGTTTTCTGCTTCACTGAACATGATTGTCAGGACAGAGGTTTGTCAACCTCTCAGAGCCAAATGAATCATATTTAATAAAGAATTTTCAAGACCTTGACATCATTTTTTTCTGAAATACTGAATGAATACATCCACATACAAGAATGCAATAATACAAGGGACAGAAACCGTGTCCCAATTTGAGCTTTGTACAGCAGCTCTAAGATGGTGAAAGTCTATCTTTGACACACGTGACTTTTTTCATTATTTGTCACATATTTTGTAAAAGATAAATAATATAATAGGAAAAGTATAGTGCTTTTAGACGGTTCTGGCTCTGGCTCTGGTCTTAGTGCTTTCTGATGAACCAGCATGCATTCACACCAGTTTAAGCAGAACCAAAGTGGGAGGACATGATGGACATGTATCACCACGTCCAGCTCCACTTTTGACCAAGTCTTTCCTGCTGTCCCAGTATTCCTTCTTCAGTTTATTGAGTTAATTAATTATTTAGTCTGGTGTTCAGGTGAAACCAGCCTTCGGTATCTCTTCTGCAAGTTCAGCATATAACTTGCCCTTCCTTGTTCTACTCTCCAGCTTCACCTGGAATTCTGTTGATGCTCAGATCACAACCAAACAATTAGTCTCCCCAGCAGACCACTTTTATCCATTTTCTGCTCGTCCTCACAACCTAGCATGGGGTTGCCACTGATGATGTCACGGTTCCCAAGAAAGAACCGACTATTTTTGGTTCCAGCTGAGAACCAACTTTTTCTCAGTTTGAACATGTAGGCCGGTTCAAAATTAGGTTCAGGATCCAGCACGGAGCCCTGCCAGTCTGACAGGCTGAGACCAGCGCTACTCAGCTCCACACACCTCCTTTTACTCTTTGTTTTGAATTGAGTTAGAGCTGTTCACAAAGCATTCAGAGTATAATCAGGGTCCATCAAAACATAGAGGTAGGTAGACATGGAGTCTATATGTCCAGGACTACCTACTTCTGATTTTATAAAACCCATCATCTCAACCCATCACAACATTTACAATATATCATCAGAGGGACCAAACTTCAATAATCTGGTGACAATCCCCAAAACATGAAATGCTATCTCTGCAGCAAAAACAACAGAACTAAAAATGGGACTCTGTAATGCACCAGAGATTTCAGGGGGGCTGTGAGGCTCTGTCTGCTTTGAGGTTTCCAAAATAATCACTCGTACTAACTTAAATCATGATAAAACACTTATGAATAGTTCATGCAAATGTCTCTTAATAAGAAAACCTTTGTGTGGGGCTATTTTGGAGGGATTTGAACAATGAAAACTTCAAAATTTGATGTTAATTTTTTACTTCCATGTTTCACTTTTTGTTTGTGTGGGTCCAGGGAGTCCTCAGCTCCTCTCTGACACAGTAAGAAGGGCTCATAGGAAAAAAAAAAAAGGTTGAGAGCCACACTTTTTTCCCATAGGTTGCCCTTTAAGGGTACTTTATGTTTTGTCCACTGGAAGGGCAACCTGTAAGGGCATTTCATTTTGTGCTTACTATAGGGTTATCCAAGAGGCACTTTGACAGCATTTATTCAAACATCATGGTGCCATCAATGAATGTTTTGTGGCATATTTTTGGTACAATGATGAAAAAAATCAAATTTGATAGAGAAGGTATGAAAAGTAATTATTTCCCTCACACATTTTAAAGTAAAATTAAGCCTGATTTGTACTTCCTCATAAAATTTACCATGTGCATAAACTGTATGTTTACAGAGCCCTGAACTTACAGAGAGGGCTATGCATGCAGCCATGTAGCACCTCCTCAAAATTGTAATTAGGCATAGACACTAAGCAGGCCACAAGCCCTGTGATTGGTCTGCAGTTGGGTAGCACCGAGTGACTGCTGAGTAATGTCTAATGCCTATTTTGAGAGAAATGGGAACAGTTCACAAACAATTCATCAAATCTACTGGCTGACATCCAAAATTATGGAATTGCATTTCCTCATCACTCTCTCGGTGGCTGAACAAGAGCAAAAACGTCCCCTGTAACTCTGCGTTAACAGATTAGGAGACCATCTCCTCTTTAGTCGCCCCTCTTTTCTTCTTTGCAATAAATGCATTAACTCAGCTGCTGCTCAGTAAGCTCAGTTTCAGGTGCCATGATTTTTTTGTACTCAAAAAAAAAAAGGGGGACGTGACAGGACCAGAAACTGATGGTATGATTAGCACAGAGATCACACTGCACACCAGGGCTTTTGCAGAATATTGCAGTGCAAGATAAACACACCAACACATAAATATCTAACGGTCAAGACCATGTAGGCTAGAATAGCGTGTATTAGTCAATAAGCATAAGCACTTTTGGCAAATATTGTATGCTTTTAATATGCAATCTGTTGTTTGATAATTCCATATGAGTAGTTTAATGTCTGCATGGGTCAGTTGCTCATAATTTTCTTTTGCCCAGTCATTGAGAATGGATTAATCCAGAAATGAAAAACAAGATAATAACATATGTAGATAGTAAATTAGGACTGAAACAAAGACAGCAAAAAAGCTGATAAGATTTTGCTGGTCTTTGCCTTAAAGGTTAAGGACATATCTTCTCTTGGCTGTTTCTAATGCCCTCAGTCTGTAGAACATAACTTAAGCATTTCTCTCTTATGCCCCTCGGCATGAACATTTCAGCTAAAATATACATGAGACTTTAAATTATAAATACTGTTTGTCTGTGTTTCTCCAGGGGTCTGGGTCATGGAGCTTTTGGTGAGGTCTATGAGGGGCTGGCTGTGGGGATACCTGGTGAACCGAGTCCAATGCAGGTGGCAGTCAAGGTGAGCTCCCACCTGGTCTCTCATATTTTCAGTTTTTGAAGGTCAGAGATGAACTGGATCATGATGCTGAGAAAACTCAGTTTTAACTCATTTTCCATCTTCCTTTATATTTAACAGCCATTTTACTATTTAGTAATTGGATTTATGCTTTTATCTCTCATTTTTACATTTGTTAAAAAAATATTAAATTTTGTTTTAATACATTTTATAAAATGATACCAAGTTCTTTAACACAGCATACTCACTGCAGAGAAATCTATCTTTTCTCTGATTTTTGTGTGTGCCAATCAGACCCTTCCTGAGGTTTGCTCTGAACAGGATGAGTTAGACTTCCTCATGGAGGCGCTAATCATTAGGTAAGAGCCACTTCTCACATTTGACAACACTCTGTGTCTCAAACAGTGCCAACAAATCCATTTCTAAACCACTTCGCACCTCTGTGTTTCCTCCCCTGCAGTAAGTTCAGCCACCAGAACATTGTGCGATGTATAGGAGTCAGTCTGCAGGCCATGCCCAGGTTCATCCTGCTGGAGCTGATGACCGGTGGAGACTTGAAGACTTTCCTGAGGGAGACCAGACCCCGGCTGGTGAGACGACCTGCTGTGGCACGCTTAAGTGCATGCTTTAATTTAAAAATGCTTTGTTATTTTTGTTATATATATCAACATGAGCTTTCTCAGCCATCACATATCTTATTTTTGATTCAAGCTCTGACTCTAATATATTCCCTAATTTAACATTCTCTCTGCTCTGTGTGATCAGGAGCACCCATCCAGTCTTAGCATGGTGGACCTCCTCAACATAGCCAGAGATATCGCTAAGGGCTGCCAGTATCTGGAGGAGAACCAGTTTATACACAGGTACATCAACAGATGACCTTACATAATGCATGCATACATGCCAGAACAACAAGTGTGTCAGAATAAACAAATCCAGGGCAGGATCATGCAGGCATGTATTGTATTCTGTAGCTTTGTTTACCTCCCACCTAAAAGATCAGAGAAAAATAACACAGTAAACAATGAAGAGCCAATATGGATATGCATAAACATATGGGAAGCAAAAGTGCATTTAAAATACACAAACTCAACAAACACAGACTTCCCCTCATTGATCTGCTGACTCCTGCTCACTATTATGAGCTGCCTGCTTCTATCCAAGCGTAACATATGGACTCTGCATGCCTTCTGCTTTTCCTATGATAGCAGAAAGGACAAGTGATGGGTTTAGCATCAGAGCAGGCAGATGGGGTAGCCGGCTTGCCTTTTTACGGTCTGTATCCAAGGCACAAGTAAACAGAGTGCCCCCTCCACATCCATATTCAGAGCCCAGTGAACTAGACGATGTCACTCCAGGATTTTAAAATCCTCCTGCAGAGATCTCTGTCATAGGAGAGTCAAAATAAGTCAAGAATTTCTTCTACAATCACATTACGACAACTGACATGCAGCCCCCCTTCATTCCCGTCCCTTTGACTTCCTGGATAGTGGTCAATGACAAACGCTGCCTGTTAAACCTTGTTTGCTCCAACGTGGGACAGAAAAGCCCCATCAATCCACCTAATGGCCAACTCTTCTCCAGTGGCCTGTGAGCTTCTGTGCAGCCCGCTTCAGTCCTGTATTAAAATTCAGCCCAACACTGTCCTTGAGGTTAATTTCATTTTTTATGGAGGTGTGTTTACTCAGGGTTTAGGAAAGGGCAGAGGATGAGGAAGGCTGGAGGAGTAGCCGCTGTTAAGAAAAAACTGCTATTCTCAGGGATTAAAGGGTTGGATGATGAGCCATTGTGTGCACAAACAGGTTAAATGACAGGGTTAATGCTGGCTGAGAGCAACTCACTGGCTGCTGCGTGTGTCTGTATCTGTCTCTGTTGTGGTATTTATCAGATTTATTGAGCAGTGTATCCTGTTGATTTTCTCTTAAACTGGTATTCAGTTGTTTCAGACCTGTGGTCTTTTTTTATTATGGTGTATAAATCATTTAAAGGGAAAGAGGTTTCAGAATTACTGCTATGGATTGCATCAGTCTGCACGCTGTAGATGAATCTGGGTGGAAACAGGAAGTTGATGAGCCATTGCTGTGGTGACGTTTCACGTCAACATCCACATGTTCTAGTTAAAGCTAATCAGACACAAACATTTTTCTTCTTCTAATGGGACTCTGACAACAATGTAAAGGATATCAGAAATAACCTGTTCTCAGCTGCTGTAGCAGTCATAACAAACTTTGGAAGAAAACAGGAAAACATAGGCTCTCACTTAATGAAGAGTCCTCCTGTACAAGTGGGAACCTGACACGATTCAATGACGGCACAGAGGACTGACAAGGTACATTAGCAAAATAAGAAAATACAGGTGATTCTTTATAATCTATTTACAAATGCTTTTAGTCTGTTATGATGAAATTATATTATATGAAGCTAACTTGCAAGTAGAATAAGACTAGGTTAAAACCTAGCATATGGCTGACCGTAACTTTCTAGGATGCCTGGAGTGGAGACAGAGCAACGTCATCCCCCCTCCCCTCCTGCTTGTCTTTTATCACTTCTGATTGGTGAAAAGTTGTAGACAGAAACATCTGCACACACATCGAGTCAAACACAGCACAGGAGGAGAAAATATCCTATCCTATCCCCTTTATTCTGTGCTCTTTTGTGCAGAGAGGGGACACATCACTACAGGAGACATGCAAAATCATCTCTGCAAAGACAATTTTTCGGGTTGCTCCCTGTACTGGCTTTAAAGGGGACATATTATGCAAAAACTACTTTTGCAGGCTTTTTTCTAACAAAAATATGTGCCCCAGGCCTGTCCACAATCCCCTCAAAAACCAGAAAAATCCATTCCCTTCCACCCTCTCTTTCTCCAGCTTTCAGAAAATGTGTGCTGGAACAAGCCGTTCTCAGATTTTTTCCTCATGACCTCATGTGGGGAGTTAGCCCCACCCCCAGGTTTGGTTGACCCTCCTTCATCTACTGATCTTCCTCTCAGCTACCAGCTGAGATGCTGGATAGCTCAGTGGGTTACCCTGCAGACTTCGGTCTGGGAGATTGGTGGTTCAAATCACAGTCTGTAAAAGTAAAAGTGTCTGTAACATTGAAACATCAGGAGTGCCACATGCACATGCAAAAATCCTATACTAGAGTGTTTTTTTTCAGCAACAAACTTCACAGGCATGCTTTGGGGACCTCTGAGAACAATATAAACTTGTCTTTAAAGGGGTAAAATATGTCCCCTTTAAAAAGAAATGTAGTCCAGTTTTGATTAAACAGCAGCTTTCCCACAGTGACATCCAAGCTAACAGCTAATGGGACAGCAGCCCGTTGATACACCGGACAAACTGACCATAATGATCGGAAACACGTACCGAAACAGACCGGGAGTAAAGTGAAAACATCTGTTCCATCACGTAAAGCTTTCAGTGTTGCTCCCTGCCCTTTTTAAAGAGACGTTGTCCAATTCAGAGAAAACTGAGGCTAGTCAGAGCTAATAACTCCACTAGCAGGCCCTGTATACAAGCATTCACACAACAAGTAACCCTGTCCCCTTTTCCTATACTCATGCCGAAGCAGGCAGCAGAAGAGCAAAAACATCTTTCCTAACACAAAAAGCTTTTGAAAGTTGTCTTTATTCTTTACCTTATACGGAAACGTGGTCCAGATCTAGTCAAATGGGCGCAATGCTAAAGCTATATCTGTGGTATTTCCAGCAGTGGAGGCAGCCATTACCAAAGGCTTTCAGTACAACTAAGCCCAATTCTGTACGGTATGACTCTGAAAGTTAAAGTAGCATCACTCAGTCAGTCAGTCAGTCAGAGACTCAGATACATACAGACCCATGTGTAGGGCTGACCTCAGCTGTCAGCCAAAACCATTACATCAGATACCATTCACCACAGATGTGGCAGACCATGAAGTTTTTCTTTCTATTTCTCCAAATTAGGCCAACTAGGCAGTTGTGTCATAGTCAACCACTGCTTAAAATGTCACTACTATAGGCTCTGTTACACAGTGGGTTTCTGTTTTCACTTGCAAACTATGTGACACCAGCTGTGGTGCTTTAGCAGCCCAGCAGTTTGTTAGCTTCATAGCATCTCAGGCTGTTATTGATAAGCTGCATCTAATGTTTCTCATATCATTAAAGAAGGCACAGCAACTTAAACTTAAATTGAATTTGAATCATAAAAATACTGTCTGATAAGGTACTGTACCTTTATCAGCAGCTGTCTGGAACACTTTAACTACTTATGCACAGTCAGTCTGCAGCAGCACCTGCGTTACCACTGTGGTCATAGCAAATGTCTATAGACAAACTTAAATGACCGAACATATCCCTCAGGGAAAGCACCTTTTCAAAGAGCAACCAATTAAAGTTCTAGGACTTGCCACTGGCAGTCTCATACTGTTATTCAAACACTGAGAACACTACAGGATTCAACACCACAGCGAGACCTTTTTGTTTAAAGGTCCTTTTTCAAGCTAACAACAGTTGCATTGCTCTCTGCAGGTTCACCAAACTCCACTGAGTAAAAAAACAGTGATTTTTCTTTGCAGATGCTTGCAAAATAGATTCCAGTTCTGGTTCAAGGCTGCTGTAACTAGCTAGGTTGTGTTTATGCAAGTAACTGTAACCTTCAGCTCACACAGCACAAACCAACTCAGCGAGGATGCAGCTAATCCCATGTCATAGTGGGTGCAATTGCTGATTGTTCGATGGAGACTAGTGGAATTTTTCCCAGCAGAAATCCTGTGTCAGATAACATCAGTGCAACCCTCTCAGAGGCATAAACAAGCAGTAGGTTGAAGGATAAACTTTGACTCGTCTCTTTGTATTGCAAGATAATGTGTAAGTGATTTCTGCCTGTCTTAAGGCTGCGTGCTGAAGAGTCTCCTGGAGCAATTTCCAAACATTTTTTTATCTGTAAGACATTTAGACCCCAAAAATCTGTTTCAAAAAAGGTTTAAAGACAGCCAAATCTCTTTTGCAGCTCCTTCATTGTTCATCAGGCCTGGTACTTAAATTAGAAATTGTTACCACTTGAAAAGAAGCTCTTTGCTGAGGACAGCTGGGTAGTTTAATACAACCTCAGGTGCTAAAATAGACTAATAACACACAGATTGTTCTCTTAGTGCTGCAGTGAAATGGGTCTTTAAACTGCTGTTAAAAGAGACAGTAAATAAGGGTCTATAGTCTGAAGCCAGTTAACATTGTTTAAATAAGTCTGCTCTCATCACTGTGCTGAATGTACAACAGCACTGTGTCCTTCCCTTAAGCCCTCAGCGAGCAGCCTGTGACATCTCCTGCTGCCTTTCAAGGCTCGTCCTTGCCTACGAGCACAAACAAACCATTTGCATGAATTCTTCCAAGCCATTAAACACGGACTACTTGGATTTAGCCCCGGCACCTCTGAGAAAAGCCTCTGTTAAAGTGTGTTTGTGTGTGAACTCACACATGCTGATGTAGTCATTCATTGATAGGGAGTAAGGCTGCACAATAAATCACATTGCAAAAAAGTCTGAACTTTTCATGATAAACAACAATTTTATGCCTAAAAGCAAAACTTTCCCACTCAGTTTATTTAGCAAGCTTTAACATTTCATGCAGTCAAATGAAACTCAATTTAGCTATCAGCTACCCTCAAAGAAACTGTTGCAAATTTAATGGCAAAACTTTAAATCTATTTCAGTCATAAGAAGCAGATTCTTTAGCATTACTTTAATATACTTTATGTCATTATCATGATACTACAACAGTACTATGCATCACATTTTACTCCAGCTGTTAGCCTAATAAAAAACAGATTTAACTTCCAATCAGCTTAAATGCATGTGTGTAAAATCTGCCACCAGGGGGCTCTCAAGCAAAAAATAACAAAATATATAGCCTAGAGAGGGCTGCACGGCTGGGCAGGGGTTAATGCTGTTGCCTCTCAGCAAGAAGGCCCCTGGTTTGCTTCCCGGTCTGGGCCTTTCTGTGTGGAGTTTGCATGTTCTCCCCCATGCATGCATGGGTTCTCTCCGGGTACTCCAGCTTCCTCCCACCACCAAAGACATGCTGATCAGGTTAACTGATGACTCTGAATTGGCCATAGGTGTGAGTGTGAGCGTGCCTGGCTGTCTGTCTCTATATGTCAGCCCTGCGATTGACTAGTGACCAGTGCAGGGTGTACCCCCACCCCCAACGGGATAAGCGGTATAAAAAATTAATAGATGGATAGATGGACCCTCTTATTGGAAATTAAATCAAACAAGGTTTACTGTTTTGTAAATAAACCTTATGGAGAGCCGCTTCTACTGTAATAGAATAGAGTCCTCAATTCAAACCAAGAAGTAACAGAGATAGGTAGAGTTGGAAAGAGTTGAGTTGTGTGTCTTGGTCATTACTCAACTTGGAAATGTCTAGCGGGGCCACAGTGTTCAGGGGTGGTGAGGTTGGTGACAGAACATGCAGTTCCTTGAAGGAAATAATAGTGGTCCATCACAAGTAAGCAGCAAACACCATGAATGAATTAAGCAACAGATCAGCTTCTGGTAGCAGTTCACACCTACTTACTGTACGTAGCAGCATTTGACTTAACATCCAGCATTTCTACAGCAACAAAAAAACATGTTGTGTTTGTGACAGGTGCAAAATGTTTACATACCTGATTGTAGGATTGCATTTTTGGTTGCATAATAATGTAACATTTGTTGCTTGCCTGGCCAGTTAAGGGGGAACCTTTGTAATATTCTTTCTGGGGCCCCAAAATCCTTAGCTACGGCCCTGAGTGTTGGCCTAAAAAGATATAAGTTGACCCCTAGTATTCTCTCCTGATGTAACAGAACTGCACCCAAAGGACTGATAACTACAACACTTTTCTTCAGAAGGAAGTTGGTGTTTGTTTCATAAGTGTCAGATATGCTCTGCAGCTGGATTGATGTCTCCCTTTACTGACTTTCTTTTAGTCTGATCTGGATGTAAGCAAAGTGAGAGATAAATATAGAAGCAAATGAATGCCAGAGAAACTGTGTTTTTCTTTTCTTCATGCTGAATTATTCAGCATCAAACTTGAAGTGTACTATAGTATCAAGAGTTAAACACTTCGAAACACTTTTGGCACATAGAAGCAGAGTAACCATGCATAGAAAAGCTTCTGTCTGAAAAAGCCCTCACTTTAAATCAGTCCAAAGTATTATTTTATCCTCATTGTGTCATTTCATATCTGAGTAAATCAGAGGTAAAACATCTGAACAATGTGTTCCTTTCTACACACTAAGGGAGCTCAGAGCTGTGGTTTATCTCTCTGCTTGTTTTCTCATTTGCAGCCTTCCTCTGTCTCGTGATTTAGTCTGGGCATAGTGTCACATGATGTTATTTTGATGGGGAATTCTGGGTATTTATTGGCCCTAGTGTACCACTTGCCTTTAGTCTGAAGAGTAGCAGTGTGCTCACAATGTCATTTCTTAAGATGTTGAGAAAGTTCAATGCCTGGGGAGCAGGACAGGGCTTGAGTGTGGGCTCTATTTCCTTCTCCCCAGACAGCAGCAGAGCACACTCTGTGAACTACTGTATTTTCTCAAAGACTCACCACCCCGGTACAGTGCAAATATGAATTTTATGAATTTCCTCTTCCTGTATATACAGCAGAACATTTCAATCTTTCCCGTGGATCCACCATGTGGGCAGAGCTATAAAGGCTCTGTAGGAAACTATACCAGCTTGCCTTGGGCAACTTGATAGTTACACTGAACTCCATATCCAAGGAGGGCATCTGTAGGTGTTTCATACAGAGAACTCTCTTATACATGCAAATGTATGAAAAACTTATACAAGTGAAGAGAAGCAGCATGAGCAAAGCTGGGTAAATGTTAATATTGAAAAACGTCTCAGAGCATTGATACCTTTCACATCTAGAATAACAAAGTTCAGACTCACAGTGAGTTTTAACCTTCTTGTAAAGTCAGAGTTCCACATTTATCCAAGAACCTGACATCCTGTGAATGTTTTTCTCTGCTAACAGGGACATCGCAGCTCGAAACTGCCTACTTACCTGCAAAGGACCAGGCCGGGTCGCAAAGATCGGAGATTTCGGGATGGCTCGAGACATTTACAGGTGAGAATCCAGCACGTGTTATTGATCAGCATTCAGAAACATCTGACCTGGAAAACAAACAAACTGAGGATCTGCTTCTTCTGAGTTTTAATGAAGGTATGGTCAAAATTAGGTTGAACATTATACTTTTTTCAAAGAAGTGGGAATATCAAGACACGCCTGACATCTGGTGGAACAGTAATTGATTTTTGATGTGTTTTTTATGTGTTGCCTCTTGGATCCATGCCCAAATCCCAACAGGAAGTCCACCAGCCTCATCCCAATTTCACAATAAGGCATTTTTTTATGGTGCCAAATGACCTTTACCTCTTCAACTTTAAAAAAAAATGTTATCCTTTGTTCATCAACAGGGACAGCAGAGCGCTTATTAGAGCGTCTATCCTGGAACAATGACATTTCTTTTTTACCTGGAACTTCTCTTTGCATTTTCCTGAAATCTAAACGAGTGGCAGGCTTACTTTTAGATAGCTTTTTGTCAAAAAACAAGATTTTTACATTAACCAGACAGAGCCCTTGCATCACTCTTTCAAAGCAAAAAGGGCAGCACTGACACAAAACACTCTTTAAGTTTGCAGAACACTACAGTTGTGTGTCAAGATGGCCTTGACTACTTTGGGTTCATACAATTTTTGTATTTTACAAACAAGCATTTGAATTGCATGAGTCAATCATAACATAAAATAACTAAATAGAAGGTTTGGATGTAAGAAAAATACATGGTTGCATTGTTCAGTAAAGGAATCATCTCCTGACAGGAAAGAAAGGCTTTCCGCTGCTGGTTACTGTAGAGAAGTTCACAGTCTGTTTTCACCTGCATTTTTTAGCCAGTTTTTAATGAAGCAAAGTTGTTAGTGAACTGGAAAACTCTAGAATAGTTCAGTCATAACCAAATGTTTTAATGAAAAATGGGGAAGTTTGGTCTCCATATGGAAGAAAATATGTGAACAAACAAAAAGATTAGGACTTTTCCGTCAGAATAAAAGCACATCATAGACTTTTTGACTGATATTTTTTCCAGGCACACATCCATGACCAGCTGAAAATGGCTTTCTGACCCACTTTTGGGTCCTCACCCACCAGTAAAGGACCAAGGGTCAGTTCGAAAAGTCCAAAAAATGACTTCCTAAGTCCTTTCCTATCCACTTTTCCTTAACCCGTCACAGGGTCAAGGAAAGATGTGAGAAGGAAGATGGGAAAGGAGAACAGCAGTGATTAAGAATTCTGACTGCACTTTCCCTTGGCGGATATGGATGTGACATGTGCTATTTGAGTAAAAAATACCATTTAAAGACCCTGTAAAGTGAAAATAAATCTGTATTTATGTTTTTTGTATGAAAGGTCACTGTGTTATAAACCCCCAGGTCAAATTTCAGTCAAATAAAACCTCTCTAAGTTTATAAAATTAAGCCTCAAAATCATGAAAAATGACGCAGTAAAATCTGCTCCAGGATGGTGTGGGTGTGTCTGTTGAATGAACTGAAGCCACCCCCAATCAGGAGAAATATTAAAAATATGCTAAAAACTGAATTGAGGAAAGCTCTCACGCCATTTGCCTGCCCCTCGACCTTACATTAACCTTTGAAGAAGAGACACAGTCCATTTTCTGGCTCAAATCTCTGTTTGATGCTTTCAAACCACTGCAGCTGATAGACTGACCTCACAATCAACAATAAAACATTTAACTGACTGTTAACTTTTATTAAAGGCAGTAACATCAGTTAACAACAGACTGTACTGAGATGAACTGCTCTGTGATTTTATATTGTAGTGTTAGAGGGGCGGGGTCATTCCCTACTGTGGGCTTGTGACATCATGAGCCCACATTTTTGCCCCGCCCAAATGAAACCAAGCCAGGAAAGAGGGGGAAAAAACTTTCTCATGGTCTAACTTCAAAATTTAGATTTACAAGTTTTTACAGCAACCATATTCCAACATATCTAGTGTGTTAAGAGAAAGAAGTTTGGATTTCACTTTATAAGGTCTTTAAGGTTGATGGATTGCAAAATTTGCATCTATTCCTCACACATTCTCCATTGTTCAGTGCAGCAAATGAAACATAATATCTCTTCAGGACAAGACACAATGACTGTGAACATTTAGCACAGCAGAAACATCTTAATCTGAACTCCTCAAAATGTGATTATTTGCAGTCCTTGAAGTAACCAATCAAGACAGTTGATTTTCATTATTTCCCGTGTTCTGGTGCACAGTCTGAAAGTTAAAATAACCTTTGATTCATCAGTGACTACAACAGTAAGTACTAGACAAAGAAGAGAGCAAACTTTGTTTGATGGGTTTGCTCACAAGGATTAAAGCCCAGTCATGAAAGCCTGTCTGAAACTACAGATAAGGCATCAACTGAAGACTGAGAAAGAATTAGGACACTAAAATCTGTAAAAAAAAAAAAAAAGAGTACCATGGTTTTACATAAGCAAAATTCCTCTATAATTCTAAGACTGGATAGATAGGCAGGCTTGTCTTTTTATTCTTTTTAAATAATTATGAATTCCAAGAAAGTGTTGTCTTAATGGTAAAAGTGGATTAGCTTAGAATCCTCTGTGAAAAATAAAGATTGCCTTTGTGTTTGGCTGCTACCAAAAGATCAATTCCAGCAGTTCTTCAGTAGTGACAAAAAAAACATCTGCTTCAAAAATTAGAAATATTAATTCACAACATCTTCATCTGCCTGTAGTGTTTCGAGTGTTACTTTATACCAGGCTTACTATCCATCCTCCGTAATGTTTCAATTACCCTCTTTTTTATTAAACAACTGCTGGTGAGATTTAATAAATAAAATAAAATCTTAAAATATGCGTGCATATCCGTGATGCTTTTCCATGTAACTTTCCACACAGTGACACTGAACTTCTTTTTTTTTTTTAATTTTCCTAGAATATAATCTGCTATAAAGTCAAATGGATAGCCTGTTTTGTTCAAACTATGTTTACCTGGACATGCAACACTGATAATGCTGTTCAAAAGTGACTATTTCAGTGTTCCAGCTCTGTGCTGATGTTTTTCTTCATACTTGATTATAAGGACATGTAACCTTGCAAAGCTGATAGATTCGCCTGTTTGTGTATCTCACTGGCAAATCCATATTGCAAAGCTCCTGTCTGAACTGTCTGGGCCCAGTTAGAAAGTGACAGGACCAATCAGCGACATGGGGCAGTGCTTTTGGGCTTGGTGGACTCATGATGTATGCAAGCAGAAACGAGGCCGGTGCAATTATGGCGGAAGAGCTTAGCATTGATGCTGCTAAAGCGCCAGTTTTATCAGAACTTGACGACATTTTTTTGGTTAAAAGAAGAACAGCGGTGCACCTCAGTAGCAGCTAGATCACGTGTTTTGTTGCTCTGATTGGCCTTTAAAGATGTGACAGACAGAATGTTCATCCAATCCCTCCCCGAGTTTTTTCCAAACACTGTCTATGGAAGGTTTCTAGATGGATGTGTGAAACAAATCAATCTGGCGTGTCAGGTTAAAGGACATGTATTTATCAGAAAATCTTTTAAACTGCTGTGCGCACAAGCATTCTTCATGCTGTCATAGTGCAGCTTTGTTTTAATCTACATCGGCTCATCAGGGGCCCTGAAAGTGTTTCAATATTCTTGCTCAGTCGTTTACTATCACTGCCACTGTTTCATATGACATCATTTAAATCAAGACACAGTCCAGCAGGGAAATATCAGCCTTTCATCTGGTGAGAAATTAGAGCATAAATCACACCATTCAGCTTTTTCCAAGCAGCATGTCTGAGTCATCAGATGCATAGACGCACAAGAGCAAAGTCACTCTGAGAATATCTGCAAGTGGTTGTTGCACAACACCCTTGAGAAGTTGTGTTACAAGCACTTGATTTAATTGCTGATGTCAGTTTTTCAGGTGCCTCTTTGTGATTTTGTTTTTATCTTGCAGCCTGGAGCCCAGAACAGGATGTTTTTTATCATCACTGTTAGTATTTTAGAAGGAGGGATGGTTGTTTTTCTCAATACTGCTAAGCTGTCAGCATGTTATTTGACTACTTGATGCTGATGCCGTCATGCTGTGAGACGATGCATGTGGGAGTCCTTTAGATGCTCACCGGGAGCGCGTCACAGTGAGGGACCCGGACATGGCTTAATGTCAGCTCTTTATATTCTGGGATGGCTATCCATTGGCTATCTGGCCATGTAAATGAAATTCTATAAGATGGAAATAAAATTTAAAAAAAGAGCACATTAACAGCCTGTATGTATACATGCAGTTAGGATAAGG
This sequence comes from Cheilinus undulatus, assembly GCF_018320785.1. Classification (NCBI taxonomy): domain Eukaryota; kingdom Metazoa; phylum Chordata; class Actinopteri; order Labriformes; family Labridae; genus Cheilinus; species Cheilinus undulatus. The sequence goes on from NC_054882.1 coordinate 33,941,572, forward strand.
TAAAGTATATTAGTTTGACTAAAACTGGACTTTGAAACTACATTTCAGACATACAGTAAAATTGCATGCAAGTTCAACTGAAATTATACTACATTCAATATCTCAAAGTCAGACAAACACACAGAGAATAATTCAGTTGGATGTCTATTTACCCGGTGTGGAAGGTAACTAATTACATTTACTCAGGTTACTGTGACTGAGTAGCTTTTTGTGTACTTGTATTTTTCAAAAACCCTACTTTTACTTAAGCACATTTTGAGGGAAGTATTGTACTTAACAACATTTTAATAAGCATTGAGTACTGAGTATAAATGTAACACCAAATCCAAACGATTTAGTCTTCTGCCAACAAGAAAATGGCAGGAAGTTTGACTTTCACAGCACATCATGGTCAGTAGGGGCGAATGATGTGTTGGTCGCAAACGAGCTGGCTCTATGTGCTGGCTCTCCACAGAGAGAGCAGAGCCCTGAGCAGAATCCTCAACTTTGAGGTATTTTGCCTTTATAGACTGTAGACAACATTGTTAATCACCATGACAACAGTGGGAATACAGAAGCTAGACGAGCAAGATAGAAAATGCAAAAGAGAGAGACATGGGGCATGGCTCGATACAACTTCAACCTCAGCATGTGTGAGGTTTTTAAATAAACTAAACATTTCTGTCACAGTCCATTCTGACTTCACTCATACAGTGTGAGCACACAGGCCATGTCTGACCATCGAACTGCACAGCATGAACCCATAAATCACCCATGATGCCTGTGCTCCATAAGTGATTCAATCGCACAGTGTTAGCGGACTTTCCACTACGACTTTTAGAGTCAGGCGGAAATCGCCAACTAGTGTAGCGGAGCCATCAATAAATCGATTCTCAGTTAATGACCCTATTGTAATATAGCCATAGTTTTGCTTAACTTTGCATGTAAATAAAGTGACTAATCACATTCGACTTGCTTTCAGAGAAAAATATTTACCTTGAATGACCACGTCTTCACAGGAATTCTAAACAAAGGTGTGCAGCATGGCTTAGGAAGTATCTGTTCTTGTCAGTATGGTGCACACACATGCAGAAACATTCACAGTGAAGGCAGAACAAAGGCATTTTACTCGATAAACACACACGTATCAGGCTTCACATTGTGTTCTTCTATCTCTCTCCCTCCGCTCAATACAGTCTGTTTACTGTCGCCTTTAATACCTCACTATCTCCCAGCTCCCCTTGTGCACACTGAACTGCTCACACCAGAGAAACACACACGCGTATAAAGCACCTATTTGTGCTATAGATTTCCTGGGACTGTATTTAAGCCTCCCTAATCTGCAGCTCAGCTTTCAGTCTGTGCTGCTGGTGTTAGCAGTGGTAATAAATATGTCCAGAAAGCCCGAGCTAAAGAAGAAGAGGTCGATCCACTGATAAGGGGATTATCAGTCTTATGCTCTACATTTTACCATCCCTCAATCCTTTCCAAATATTTCAGCAGTTTGTGATGAGCAGATAACAGGCTGAATAACAATGTGCACAAGTTTGATGCGCTCTGGTCGTCTTCGTTTAAAAGCTTTATTCACATCCGCAGGTCAGAAAAAGAAGCTGTAAATATATTCAGAGAGATTTCAGCAGCCTGATTTTTGTAAACTATTTATCAGTAAAATCCACTTTTTCAGGGCAACAAGCATCATATCCATCGAGTGCCCACAGCCAGAGTTGTTTGATCTAATTGCATCTTTTGAAGCCAGTCTGCTTCCCTCAATACTTTCTTTATTTGGAAAGGCAGGAAAATTAAAGAGATACTGAGAAAAGGGGACAGCAGAGAAGGCTATGGATGGCTTCAGTTCATTAATTGTAGGCTTAAAAGGAGAAGGATGACTGATTTCCACCACTGCATTGATCATGTATTCTTGAGTGATGGATTAAAGTGTTGGGTGTGGTCCTACATGACTGCCCCGCTGTTGCTCTTAGCTAATCTGTCAAGCAAACAAACTCCACTAGTGATTGTTTTTTTCTGCATCATTGATTCAGGCTAATTTGCTTGGAGGCTAACTTCTTATGCCAATAGTAAGCTAAGTATATATTTCCCTTGAAGCGATATTTTCTGACAGCATATCATCTATATCCATCTCTGCTGACTGCTGCCCTGCAGACACAGCTGCAGCTACGAGTTCAGCTAAATGATGAGAGCTGCCTTTTGGTGTTCCTTTGGGTCGATACTGTGGAATATAGCATTCTGTTGTTTGTTTAACCTTCAGTCCTCCGTTTACAATCTAGCTAATGTCACTGGGGAGAGTTTTACTTTTGTTTACATGGCTGTATAAAGACATTAGCAGCACACTGACTTGAGCTAGCTGTAGGTTTCTTTGTAAAGTCAGCTGCTTCAGGCTCAGCCGCTGAAGTGAAGCGATGCACCAGCTCAGCGCTCAGTCTGTCTGGGAAGTTTTCTGACCCCTGATCTTCAACTTCTGGGTTTTACACAGGGATTCATGGAGATGCTGGAACTGGAGAGTGAAGCCAGTAGGTCAAACACAGGACATCCAATTAAGACTCAGATCTTCATGTAAAGTCAAATGTCAAATTTAGCAAAGATCAAGTTTTTGGGGGCCTTAACCTAACAAAATACTGAACAAAAGTTGTGAGAAGGATGTGGTTTAGTTAAGGACCAAACTTTACTTGGTTTAGTTTGGTTTCAGAAGAGTTCACTGACGAACACGTGGCAGGGCAGGATTTTCAAATATTTAAACATTTACTAAATTATAGGAATTCAAAGATTTCACACAACTTTTATCTTATCTTAAAAATGACGTTTGTCCATAATTTCACCAGCACTTAGTTGTTTTTCAGGGACCTCTGCCAGATGGTGGCTATAGTGCAGGGGTCACCAACCTGTGGTCTACCAGTGGGTCTTTTAGACATTTTTAAGCAGATCTTTAATTACAGATATACGAAAGGTCGAACTGATTATCCTTCATCCTTTTCAAATTTCAGTATTAGGAAGATAGTCAGACTGTGCATACATTGTGATGTATAGCTACATCTCAGAAACTTAGAATATCATGAAAAAGTTCAATATTTTTTGTCACTCATTTCAGAAAGTGAAACCCATATATTATATAGACTCATGACACATAGGGTGAAATATTTCAAGTCTTTATTTCTTGAAATGTTGATGATTATGGCTTACAGATCATGAAAACCCCAAATTCAGTGTCTCAGAAAATTAAAATATTACATAAGATCAATAAAAAAGGACATTTTCAACAGAAATGTCAGGCATTTCTATGCCTTCAATACTTGGTTGGGCCTCCTTTTGCATGAATTGCTGCATCAATGTGGCGTGGCATGGAGGCGATCAGCCTGTGGCACCGCTCAGGTGTAATGGAAGCCCAGGTTGCTTTGATAGCAGCCTTCAGGTCATCTGCATTGTTGGGTCTGGTGTCTCTCATCTTCCTCTTGACAATATCCTATAGATTCTCTGTGGGGTTCAGGTCAGGCCAATTTGCTGGCCAATCATCACAGTAACACCATGATCATTGAACCAGCTTGTGGTACCTTTGGCAGTGTGGGCAGGTGCCAAGTCCTGCTGGAAAATAGACCAGCACTGATTTGCTATTCTGCGACTTCATTAATGTGATAATAAGGAGAAACACTCACCGAAACAACAAATAACTTCACCTGCAAAAACTTGAACATCAGTCCATCTTATTTCTAGTCAGAAATACCTCTGAACACTTACTTTAGGCCTCTTTCATCTGAAAAATCTAAATAAACATCTCATTTTCAGATATTTTTGAATAATTCCAGACTTGTCAGTGGCTTTTAAACTCATACAAGGATTTCTTTCTTTTTTTTTTAACAAGGTAGTTTAACACATTTGTTAAGAATTGAGATTTTTTGCATTTTGTGCTTTGAAAGAGTTGCAGACACCTTGTTTTTTATCTATCAAATTTTGAAAAATAAAAATAAAGAAAGAATGCTCTTTAACTGTTCAGAACCAGAATCAAAATCAGAATCTCTTTATTGTCCGCAAAGTGAAATTACTGTTGCAGCAGGTGCACACAAAAGACAATGACAACATCAGTAGTGAGAATAAGACCCAGTTAAAAGCCTAAAAGAGACACCATACACATGCACAAAATCACTAACAAGAGTTCAATCCAGAGCTCATACCAAAAAAATGGAAAATTACTACCCAGTAATGCAAAAAGTGCAATGTGTGGATGTGCAAATGAGCAATAAGAAGCAAGAAGAACAGGAGCAACCTAAGGGCTAATTGCCATAAAGTAAATGAAATGCACTGGGGATAAATGAGACCTGAAGTCTTTTAGTCCTCCTCATAGGAGCCCTAAAATGGTGGCCTGGGGGCAAAAGCTCAAACTCGCTTTGAAGTGGATGATTAGGACAACCCAGAATAGCATTATCCCTCCTGTACGAGGTAAAATGCTGCAGTCATTCGACTCCACCATCTCTGAAAATGTCAAACATATCACAACTGGGGAACTTAAAGCTTTCAGAAAAATGTGGCCTCCAATATTGTAATTACCACATGAGAGAGTCACTCTTTTTTCATGAACATGATAAACACAATCCTACTTGATGACATGGTATGATATCCATCGAAGAGTAAATAGTTTTTTTTCTCAGTCACTTTGGGTAGATTGATGTAGCTTTCACTGATAACATCTGAAAGGAACCCTGCATGACCAGACAAGTTGATCTTGTTAGATAGATATTTTTCTCTCATATGTATATTGAATAAAAAAACGTATTTGATATCTGCATTTTGAATAAATTTGAGCTTATAAACTCACCAGGAGGCCACCATGTTTTGTACACTGGTAGTGTGACATCACTTAGCCATATTGCCCTTCACCGTTGCTATGCAGTAACTGTTTTTCAGACAGTTTTTCTGCTTGCAGCTGTTGCTGCCATAACAGCTTTCATATCAGGCACAAGTTTGCTGCATGCTGGCTTTGTCTCCCTGCTGTCAAAGCTCTGTCATTTCTCCTAAGTTTTACCTCAATAAAACTCCCTACAAGTGGCTTGATTCAGTACACAGTGGAGGCGTGCCAGTAGCTTTTCAAAATTAAAGCATTATTAACAAACGAAGGGAGTTTCTCTGATGAAATGCTAAAGTGGGCTTTAACTTTGAAAAGCGCAAACCGGAAGTATTTTCCTGCTGTGTTTATCTCTACCTGCAACATTTAAAACCATGTGGAAACACAAAGCTTCATAAATAGAAGTTTGGGGAAAAACTTTATTAAACAGACACATTTTAGCTCATGGCATTCATCTGGTTCATCAAGAAACAGGTTTCAAACATATTCTACCGATGTGGACGTACATATTTGCAACAACAAGGTAAATATGGCACTGTATTTATCATTTTGCTGTCTAGTTTGAAAGATGACCACTAGTGATGCAAGGAAATAATAGACAAGACCTCAAATCTCAAAATTCTCAGTGCGTGAGATGTGCAGCGTCTCTGAGATGCAGCCCTAACACTGGCTGCCTGCTACCTCTAAAAGCTGTTTGCTAACCTCATTAGCATCACAGACTGCCTGTATGTTTAGTAACTAGCTTAGCATCTCTTAACTTCTCCCAAACGCTCTATATTTTAATTAACATTCAGTAAACGATCAATTAAAAGATATATCTTCCTTGAGATTGTAGAGTTAAGTGAATCATTTCGGTCAAAGCACGACCCAAATCTAAATCTAAAGTACTTCCTGTCCTTCTGTGATTTATGTTAATGCAGTGCATTTAGGATACCAATGTTTCATGAGGCAAGTCTGTGTTTTAATCATTTATTCCATTTGTTTCCCCCATTATTGATTTGTTTCTGTGTTTATCATTCTGTTTATCCATGTGGATCCACTAGTCTGAAGTAGTTTGGTATAAGAAGAAAATCTTAATGGTGAACCATGCAAAGATGCTCCTCTTTAATCCGAGAATAAAACTATAGACCTGGAAATGAGGGTAATAGCTTCTCTGAGCGCATTGTTGTTGTCATCACCTGCTGTGCCTGCTGTATTTGAGGAGCTCAGGCAGCCAGAACCACAATCTTTATTTCTTCTTTTCCCATATTTTATCCAGACTGTTTCCGCCTTTTTTCTTTGCCACATTGTCTGTGATGTTTTTTTGCATTTCCCCCCTCTTCTCTATTTCCTTCTTGTCTTTTATTTGTCCATGAAGTACCAACTGAGCACAATGCTCTATTCCTGTCCTGCTTCACATTCACACCTGGGAGCCGCTCACTGTAATTACAGTCCCTTCCTGTGCAGCCAAACAGCAGCAGCTCCTGCAGAGCAGTCAGTGGCTTACTTACTTTTCTACAAAGAAGAGTGTGGTGTTGCTTCTTTTCTCCAAAGACCCAGGGAATTGAACTGGCAACCCTCCAGTTACAAAACTGTCTTCAGGCTAATACAGTTCTTTTTTATTGTGAAGGACTAGCCATGTGTACATAGCACCATTCAGTAGGACTGGGAAATACTGACCAAATTCTCATCCCCATATTTTTAAACGGATGCTGATACAGGATACATACCTTTAGTTTAATATGAAAATGACCTTGATGACTGTAGTAAAAATCAAACAATGTTGAAACAGTTTGGTGTTATTTATTTATTTTATTTTTGGTGTAATTTATTTATAGAGTTTAAAGTGAAGTAATTATATTATAAGGAAATAAAGTCAATGATATTGAAACCCCTTCGATACCAACAGGACAAAAAGCTGAAGCTAAGGACACCTAAAACAGGGCAATTTTTCCTTTTTTATTTGCAGACAAATCCTGCAAAATGTCCACACTGTAAAAAAAATATGCAACAGTATACTGTCATCATTATGTTCTATACTCTGAAATACAATTTCAAAATTTCGAAATCTTCATTATTTTAATGTTTAGTGGTACAAAAGTAATGAAACTTTATGATCTTTAAAGATCACATATTATGCAAAATGCACTTTTTCAGGCATTTTTAATAAAAATGTATGCCCCTGGCTTGTCCACAATCCCCCCAAGAATCAGAACGCAGCCGTGGGAGCAAGTTGGGGTTAAGTGCCTTGCCCTAGGATACATGGCTGTGGCAGTAGGGGATCGAACCCATAAAGGGACAACCAACTCTACCCACTGAGTTAGGGTTGCCCCATATTTTCATACCCATTACCTCATTTGCAAATCCTTCAACAAACTTAGCACAAAAAGTAAGGAAATTTGTTTGGTAGATTATTTCTTTGTTGTAAAAATGCTTCTTGTCAAGAAATCTTTTACCTTCAGAAAGACTGTTTATTTCCCTTTAAGTGGTGCCACATTTGTAAGGAACCTGTATGTGTGGGATAAACAGCAGAGCTGAGTATGTGGGTTGCGCCCATGAACAATCTGCCAAATCTCTGCCAATGCCAAAAAGCTTATTCTGCCATTGACTTTTGTTTGGTGGATTTGTTATTCATTTAACAAGCAGGAGCCTCAGTAACGTGGGGAAGAACCATACACAGTCTGGTCACACACTGCTGTGGGATGGCATCCCATTCTTCAACCAACATTTGTCACAAGTCAGCCAATGTGGTTGTGAGGTCAGGACTGCTGGCAGGCCAACCTAGATTGTGGAGGTAGTCTCTGATATACCCTTCTCTGTGGAGGTGAGCGTTGTTGTATTGGAAGATAGAGGCGGTCCAAGACTGTGGAGACATGGGATTACCACTGGTTGCATCTCGCTATCTCTCTGTGGTGAGATAGACTTCAATAATGACAAGCCTCACACTGCCTCCACCACAAGATGTTACTCTTACTGGTGCAGGAATCAGCATAGCATTCTCTACATCTTTTCCACATTTTGACCCTATGATCCAACTGCTGTAGGCAGAATCTAAACCCATTGCTGAACATAAATGGTGCCAATCAGGCACCTGGTGGAACCGGATGCTCAAAACCCACAAACTCAGCTCTGCTGCTCATCCCACAAATGCATGTTCCTTACAGATGTGGCACCATCTAAAAGGGACGAAACAGGCTTTCCAAAAGTATAAGATTTTTTTCCAAGAAGCATTGTTACAACAAAGAAAAACTCTGTTAAACACAAATTGATATATTGCTTTAAAAGTTATACATCACCCAGCTTTATAGCTTTGGCATTAAAGGTTTCATTCATATGTCAAAACCACATAAACACAGATAACGACCGTCAACTGAGATCACAATATGTGTCCATTGTCTGTGCAGATTCCAGGATGGGCGGAGGCAGAGAATCTGATTCTTGCTGTCATTATTGTGTGCCTCGAGCAGAGCAAAATGAACCAGCTGGGTACTTTTATCAACACCAACAATCAGGCAGAGCAAACATCAGATAATATCTGTGGCGTAGGACCGCATTAAAAAAAGCCTCAGTCGACACTTGGCCTGGTGAAAAATAAAAATGTTCCTCCATCCTATCGGTGATAAGATGTTCTTCAAGGATCTGTCACAGAAACTTGTGAGGAAGCTGCAAAATGTGACCGGATCAGAGCTGAAAACCACCAAAATAATTGCAGGGTGTTAGTCTCTCTCTTCTTACCCTGTGCTTTTAAAAGGCTGTGCTGTTGCCATAGTGATGGTGCTTGAAATCATAAGTTCTGGTTTTCATTATACAACTCTGCCCCCATTTTATTAAAAGCAGGAAAATAAATACCCAAATGCTAAATTAGTCAAACAGTTAATAATCAGGGGTTTTCTATTCTAAGCAGTGTGTGTGTGTGTGTGTTTGTTTGTAGGGCGAGCTATTACAGGAAGGGGGGGCGTGCCATGCTGCCAGTGAAGTGGATGCCACCTGAAGCCTTCATGGAGGGCATCTTCACATCTAAAACGGACACTTGGTGAGAACAGCTAACTGTGATATCACCTCTTATATGTCACACTTGTTTGTCTGCTAACAGCCTCCTCCCCTCTCAGTGTTTCACCTTCCTCTGTCCTTCTTCTTCTCTGATCCCGAGTCATATGTTCTTTTTAATTCCTCGTCTTGTCTCAATCTCATTCTTGTCCTCTGCTCTTGTCAGCACTGATGATGTAAATAATTTATGACTTGATTGTCCTCAGCCTCACCCTTTTTTTCTCTCTCATCTGTCCTCTCCTCATCTGCCTCCCTCAGGTCATTCGGGGTTCTGTTGTGGGAGATTTTCTCTCTGGGCTACATGCCCTATCCAAGTCGCAGTAACCAGGAAGTGCTGGAGTTTGTCACCAATGGTGGAAGGATGGATCCACCTAAAAACTGCCCGGGCCCGGTGTAAGTGTACACCCACAAAAACATACATGCTGCATCTATGACCAAAAGAAAGCTGTGATCCCGTGAGGTCTAATTAAGCTCTTTTATACTGTAAACAAGCCAGGGGTGTGCTCTGCTGCCTATAATGTATACATAAACACTATAAAAGCACCAACACAGAGCCAGACATGAAAGGCTCTGATGAACTGCTGATATTGATACGTAAATGAGTTGTGAGCTAGAAGGGGAATGAAAATTTTCGGGGTAGATGCTCTCAGTGCCTCGATACAGAAACCACATCAACAGTTTACTTTCATGTTTGCACCCCAATTTAGAAAAATGTCATGGGGAGCTGATAGAGAGCTTAAAAATCATTTCCATATCGCACCGCATTTTTCACTCACTTTATAGATACCGCTTCTCTTCTCTATTATACCAATATACAGGCAGACGCACACACAGGTTTACTCACTCTCTTATATAAACATTCGAGACACATTTTGGCCTCTGTGTGATTTCAAAGCTTTATCCTCTACTCCTGCACTGCTCTGTAGATTACTCCTTATATCATTTTTTCCTCCTGCTTTTGTAACTGTGCATTTTTTTTTTTTTCAATTTAAGAAAAACATGGGTTTGCAGTCCCCCTCTAAAGAGTAAACCCCAGGTGCTGAGCTCACCGTATGCATGGTTGCAATGTAGAGGTGATTTTAGAGTCTGACATTGTGGCATGTAGACCCACAAAAACTAGTAATATGTATGTGAATGTAAATTATTTATCAGAGGAACAACAATAACACTACAGAGCATGAGTTTTACCACACTGAATCTACTTAGCCTTACTGTGGAGGTGCCTACATTATTACTAGAGCTGTGGAGATTAATTGCATTAATTGCAACAATCCACAATTAGTCCACTCAGTTTTTTTTAATTGCGATTGATAGCATGTTTTATTGTCCCTTTCAGCACAATTTAGTTAAGCCATTGAATCTTCTAGCTACAGCCACAGTCCTCAACTGCTCTTTAAAGTCTCATTTCTCTTGATATAAAGAACAGACAGCTCAAGGGGCAAGTCAAATGTCATCTTGAAATATCATTTTTTTTCTTTTTACCACCCCCTTATTTCCTTTTCAATCCATAACAAGTTCTTTCTTCCAAGGTTAGGTTTATGCCATAATCTTATCTATAAAAACATGTCTGTATCCAAACAGGAAACCCTTATAGTTTAAGACTGTAGAAACATCCAAAATGACACAATAATCATTTTAAATGCAAAATAGTGGAATTTTTAAATGTGATGAGAAGTGTGAAATTAATATCGATTAACTACAGAAATTCTGAGATTATGATCTTTTGACAGCTTTAATTATTACATTACTTTAATTCAATTTTATAATAAGATTGATTCATTTTACAACTTGAGTCTTTGTTTTCTGCCAGCTTTAAAAACACTAGGCTACTTTTTCCACTCTGAAACTGGTAGTACAAAAGAAAACAGCACAAAATATCTAAATTATGAAATAATGACTGCTGATTTGACTATGTGGGGTAACTGAGAAACAGACTAGTCAGCAGCCTTATCTTTACCAGTTTGTAATTGATTAATACATCAATGCATCAATAGACCTAAGTATAATAGCCTACAGTGATTGCAGTATATTAATTTTAATGATTCATTCAGCATTAAAGAAACTTTAACTCAGTTAACAAGCCAAAGTGCTTAACGCACTGAAAGAGGTAAGGCTAATATCTTTATCTAGTGTTTGATATTCAGATGAAAATATTTCATGTTCACACGTTTGAATAAGTTAACTAAATACAGAAAAATAAAAGATATTTACAAAATACATGTCAGATTTAAAAATGTTGTTGGGTGGTGCCCTTGCTATTTTGGGGGTTCTAGTATGAAAATTAAGGATGATTCAGCATCCTAAAAAGGGTCTAAAATTGCCTAGGTCAGTGTTTCCCCACTATTTTTCCTTGGAGCCCCCTCTACATGTACCTAAGAAAGGTGGATCCCCCCAGGACACAAGCAAGACGAAAATTGAAGACTGGTGCCAAAAATCAACATATATTTTAATTGTTTCATTGATTAATACCTAAAAAGGCCTATGCATGCTTTTCTTATCAAAAGACCTTTGTACAAACTACTTAATAACTACTTTGTCATGGTTTTTGTCAACACTTGCAAATCTAATCTTGGTAGCCTCAGAGCAGACAAACCCCCCCCCCCCAAAGATCCTTGGCCTAGGTGATAACATTACAATTGACATAGCTAGAAGCTATGAGTGAATTAAAGTGCACCAGCTAGACTTAAGCTTTATTTATGTTATGCCTGGATGTAACTTTTATACAGAGCATGAAAGACGTAAATTAAAAAGTCAAACTTATCCAGTGTGATATTAGCAGAAAAAAAACATTACAGTGGTCGTAACATCTATGCTACTAGTACAAGCTATCAATGAAGAGGTGTGAAGATAAGGGAGACTGTCATTTATGACTAGATTATAAACCTAGAAGTTTACTCAGGCAGTCAGAAAAGCTCAAGTTTTAGCAGGTGAGCTCTGATTGAATTTAATGTAGTTATGAGATTTGTCGGGTGCAAACATGAAGCTCCCCCAGGTGCTGAATCCCAACATTTTAAAAACTTGCTCCTCTCTGATTAGGCTGTCGTAATCATCTAACGAAAACTGTGATGAACTATTTAGCAAATAAAAATGTGTGATGCTAATAATTTAAAAGACTCCATAATTTTAAAAAAAGCAGAGCAGGGCAGGTGCAAGGGGCATTTCTAACCCTGCAAGAGACATGTTCATACATGGTGTACAAGAAGTGTTCCTTGTGTTTTGGCTCTACAAGGGAATTATGACCTCTTTTTGTTGGGTCTGAGTAATCCTCGTGTCTTGTCAATAGTTTGACAGAGTTTAAAACAGGAGTACACTTGTTGCACTCAGTGTGAAGTTGGTCATAGCTACATTGGACATAGAAGATAAGACCAACTTTAATTACAGCTGGCACACTCAGCTCCTGAGTTTCAGCTGAAGTGCATCTTCCCTGAAATAAAAAAGCCTTTAGTACACCATGGAAAGACATGGGAGCAAAGGGGAATAAGATACACCCACTGCCTGTTTGATTTCACAGTTGAACATTTTCCTGTTTCACCTGTTTCAACAAATCACTCAGTTTGGTTGGATATAATAGCTTAATTTGGCCTGAATTATTTTTAGTCCAGTCATCATTCTGGTGTGTGTTAAATTAACTGCAGAAAAGGTGCAGCTCACACACTCCTTCATCTCAATGAATCTGCATGGGAAAATGGTTTGTGATCTTTCTGCCTGTGTGTGACCATTCATGTGTATCTGTAGGTACCGTATAATGACTCAGAGCTGGCAGCATCAGCCTGAAGACAGACCCAACTTCTCAACTATCCTGGAGAGAATCGACTACTGCTTACAGGTAATTTAATAGATCACACTTTAAGAATCTGACTGTCCTGTAAACATGAATTAGTGCAAAATTGAGCACACTGGTTGTCTATGAAGAATAAAACAAGAAAGTTTGTCTTTAGCAGAATGAACTGTTATTTCTGCAAGGCAAGAATGATGTCAGAAGAAAAGTCTGTTTTTTTCAGGGTGGATTTTTTTTTCCAAGTAAGCCTTAAAAGGGCCAAAACCAGTAAGAAAAGAGCCACAGATCAAGTATCACTGGTCTAGAGAAAACCAGCTATGGGGTTGAACCAGCTGTGCCTAAGTTCAAACATAGCCTAGTCATATTTTTCATCCACACTGGATGCTGTTTGATGATTAACGGCAATTAGCAAACATTGTTTTTAGCTGTTAGCATCTGTAGCAAACACGGGGTTAAAAAATGCTTTTCAGTGATTGGTTAAAGTAAGAGAATACGCCATATCTGCAACAATATTTTGGTTAGTTTGGACGTAAATCTCTACTAGTTAAGATCAATCTTACGTCTCTGTGGTGCAACTGAACAATAACACAACTTCTGGGAAAATAAATACTTGTAGTCCCAGTACACCTGTGGTAATAATGCCTCTCTTCTTGTCAAAGTGAGTGCCAAATACTGAAAACACTAAAAATGTAAGCATTAATGATTTAATCCCAGCTAATTAAGGTTCATTTTTAGCACATTTAAATGTTAAATCATGATTAATCTCATGCTTAATGGTTTTTTTTACCACACTTTAGTTAAGCCCCTGTATCATCTCTCTGCAGTCACAGTGATGTTAGTTACAGTGCTTAACAAATTTATTAGACCACATTAACCCTAACCAAAGTCAGGTTTATGCCACAGCTGCCCTAAATTAACAGCACTGGTAATTACCAAAATCATTTTTATGTTTCTTCAATGGTTAATACACCAATATCTAGAAGCTCTTTAACCCAAATGATATTTTTAATGCTAAAATATCATTATCATTGTTATCCATGAATTTTCAAATGTACTGATTTACAAAAAAACTGAAAAAATAGTAAAGCACATTAATATTTCTTGATTAATATGTCAAATTATAGTTATTTACTTGCATTCCTGAAGAGAAAATTTAGTTTTAGTGGTCGAATGTTATGCTTGATTCATTTCTGACTTCTCAGAGAAGCCCAGTGAGCCGGCTCAAATTTGGGTGAATTCAGTGTGAAATCTCTCATTCCTGTTCAAAATGGTAAAACGTGGAGAGCTCACTGAAAATAAAAAAGTCGGCATTAAAGCACTCCATGATGCTGGATGGTCTTTGAGACAAATATGACAGGTGGTCTAATAAACTTGTTAAGCACTGTAAGTTCACCATATCTCCTGAATGTTTCATTTCACTTTAAAACCTCAGAGACGAGGAAAAAATAAAAACCCAGGTTAAAACTAACCACACTACAACAGTGAAAGCTCCAAGGAGACCTACAAGTGCCAAATTTCCACCAATTCTACTTAGCCAATCAGTTACAAGACCTCATTGACATCAATCAAACAAACTACCAAGACATATCAACAACAATGCAATCAGACACTACAACTGCTTCAAAAACCCTGCATCCACAACAACTCTGACAGCTTGGTGGAAGATCAATAAAATCAAAACTACATTCTCACCAAAACAAGCCCAACTTCACCACCAACAAATCGCCCCTACAGGCTCCAAATGGAAAGAAAAAGGCATCACACACCTCACCATCTTCAACCATAATGCCTTATTAACATTCCAACAACTCAGTAATGATTATTATTATTTTGTTTTTATTATTATTATTTTATTCTCATCTCAATCTCAAAATGAACAAATGTATCATGTTGTTGCCAAAGCAGTATAAAATATCTGTTGAACTGTTACAATAACAAATAATTTTAAAATAACAACTATATTACAGGTATTATGATAGAAAATAATACATTTACAAAATCAAAGATTTCTCATTATTATCATTATCATTTATTTTGATGTACTGTACTTTGGCAACAACGATCCTTACCATTCATGCTATTAAAGCATTTTTTTTAACCTTTTTGAACCTTTAAAAATAGACTCACAAGGATTTATTTTTTTCACTTGCCTGTCCGTGCTCCTGATGCTCATATGATTTTTTTTTTCATCATTAACCTTTATATTTCATCTCTACATCAAGCTTTTTTAAGTTACCTTATCTCTGACAGGACAAGCTGTTTCATTTCAGAGCTTTTCATTTAAAAAATGTAAAAAAAAGTTTTAAAAAAATGCTGCTGATTAATGGCACCTCGGACAGTCCAATGACACTTCAACAGCGATTGATCTTCTACACTACAGGAATAACGAGCTGCTAATTTCCTCTCTGAAAATAATGGTGGTGATGACATTGGGAGAATTTTAAGAGCAGAGATATTTAGATTTTTTATCTTTTGATTAACATCTAAAATTAAAATTGATAAATTACAGCAGACTATTTTAAGCTGAAGAGAATCCAAATGGATTTTTTTATTCTAATTGCTAAACGGTATGAAAAAATCATCAACATTAGAAACAGTGAATCCATCAAACACATCTGTGATCTCCTGATGATTTTCTGATTTTAGGACCCTGATGTGGTGACCATGCTGCTGCCTGTAGAGTACGGACCCCTTCCTGAGGAGGAGGAGCGTGTGCCACTTCACTCAGACGACCCCTCGGCTCAGACTGTGCTGGTGAACGCCCAGGTGCCTGATGGGGAGGCTCCACAGCCGCCCCCATCCTACCCTTCAGACGAGAGCCGCAGAGGTGGGGAGCATGCCATCATCACTAGCACACCGTCAGAGGCTAAAGCACAGATGTCAGCCCAGCCGCCGCCATGCCTCCACCAGCACCAGCAGCCTCACACACAGACCTCTGTTGCCATGACAACCAGTAACACAGTCACCTGCACGGCCACCTCCACTCTCACTGCCAAGGGACCTCATGTCACCACCCAGCCTGGCCCTGAGGGAGGCCACGTCAACATGGCTTTCACCCAGGGCCACCCACCGGAGAAGGAGGGCCACAGTGGGAAGAGCACCAGTCTGTGGAACCCGACGTATGGCTCGTGGTTCCTGCAGCAGAGGAAGCAGCAGCGGCAGGTGGGGGTGGGTGCAGCAGGAGTGAGCAGTGGCAGGGTCCCAGGAGAAGGGCAGGAGCATGTGGGCCGGACTGTGGCTGAGGTGGCGGGGGCACTGGGTCTCCAGCACCAGCACAAGCAGTTCCAGCACCAGCTCCAGCAGCAGCACCAGCTCCAGATGCTGCATCATCAGCAGCAGCAGGGTCTCTGCAGACCTCTGCTACCTCCACCCCCACCTCCTGCTGCACAGTCCCCACTGCTGTTAGATTCAGCTGCTCTGCCCCCGGTCCCTCTCTACAGACTGAGACGGTTCCCCTGTGGGAACATTGGCTACGGCTACCAGGAACAAGGTGTGCCGCTGGAGACCACCCACGGTAACCCGAATCCCACCCCATCCCAGCAGGGCGCCACAATGCCCACAGCAGCCCACCAGAGGGGGGCCTCAATCCCCACCTCCATGTCCTTGGGCCGGTCAGGCATCTCTGAGGATAATCGACCCCTCTTGGTTACTATGGGAACAGTACAAGACCCCAGAATGCCCAGGATGGAGGGCCACAACGCCACCGTGCTTTAGCCCCAGCGTCTTTTTGCTGGTTTAATTCTGCCACCGTCTTTAGACTGTGCTCAGAACACGTGACAGGAAACAATGTGTCAGGACAGTTTCACAACACCCCTACCGTCCACTTTGGTTTCTTCTTCCAGCTGGGAAAGAACTCGTCTCACCGAAACAGAACTGAGTCAGTCCTTCAGGCTTTCCCGTGAGACCCCTGGAGGTGTGTTTAACTCCAAAACGGATGCTAAAGCACATCAGAAAACTGAAACAGCTTTGGGAGGCAAAATGAAGAGTAAAGGCTAGTTTTAAGAGTTAAAAAATGTATTTTTTCAACACTGGAGGGAAAAAGAATTTTAAAAAAAGGAGTTTGTGGCACTGAAGGAAACTTTCCATCTTCTAAAGATCAGGAGTGAGCACATTTGCCATGGGCTCAGTGACAGAGGAGTTAAACCTTACATATGAGAATGATCACGAGGAGGATTCAAATCTCTCTATTTTGCCAGACTTCTGACTTTGAGTCACAAACTGTGGTGACCTGTTTGACTGAAGCAACTGCAAAGTTGTTTCCAGCTTCTGGCTGTGTGTTTCTGTTCTCCTGCAGAATCCTCACTGTTCCTGATCCACATCCTTTTGAAAAAACAACAGAGCGCTAAATAACTTGTATCAGACTATTTTTCAAGGATATCACAGAATCAGACACTGGATTACCAGAGACATTTATACAAAAAAAGAAAAAAAAAACACTGGGAAAAACGTGGTTGTTGATGTTTGCTTGCCTGCTTGTTTATTTATTCATTTGTTTATTTATTATTTGGAAGTGACTCTATAAATTATTCATGAACATGCTTCAGATTCATTCACGTTTGCTGATTTCATCATAGGTTTTAGTTTAAGATCTTTCTATATATGGCTAGACCAAAAAAGGAGAGGCTGAACAATCTAAAAAAATGATCCACTCTGAAGAGGCTTGTGAGAAAACTGCAACAAGAATCTGTCAGGCCTTTTAAATTGGAGAATGCAGATAAATAAGAGCACTAAAGCAAGTTTATGACATTATTTGACAGAAGATATTACAAATTAAAGGCTAACCACCAACAGTAGCTCAGCTTCTTCTTTTTTTTTTTTTTTTTTTTACTGCTGCTGAAGGTTTGTAATAACTCGTTGCCCCTGGTACTATTGAATTGGCTGCTCTGGAAACTCTCCTTTTGATTCACAGCCCCATTCTGCAGACAGTTTGCTTGGAGACATTGAATTTGAGGCTTTTCTTATGACTCTTTCAGTAACCTTTTATTAATTCATTTCTCGTCAAAAAAGTTTCTTTTCCTTTTTTTTGTCCTGCTATAGAAATAAAGTGGATATTGCTGAATCAATCTTAACCTTCAAATTGCTATCTCGGAGCACTGTACGATCCCTCATTTGCATATTTTATCTTTTCTATTATAGGATGAATGTTGTGGAATACAAATGAGTCAGAGTGAAAGTTTGCATATAAACTGCTGACCAGTTTGAGTCTCATTATGCTCATTTTCCTCACAAACATGCTGTTTTCACTTCTCTGTGTTAAGTGGGCTTTTTTTCAGTTTGATGACAGCCCATTGGACAAGGCCACTGTTGATATTTAGGTGAACGATGACCATATGTGGCACTTCTTTAATGTTTCTACTTGACTGTCCTGCTCATGAGCTGTCAGGCTGTCATGATGCTCTGCAACTGATTATGATAAACGGATTTCTGTGGTCCATGTTGATGAACGAGTTAAACTGTCAATGGAAATACTTTGCTATGTCTACCGTTCCTGTGTTAAATACATTAACTCTGTGTTCCCGGCACTGCTCATCTCCATCGTTTGGTGTAAAAAGATGAACCGAACTGCACCTGTAAATGTTGTAATTATAAAGTATTGTTCTATGGCTCTGGTAAAAGCTGTAAATTGCCCTTCAAGACATTCGCCAAAATTAATAAATTACTATATAATTACTTTTTGTCTACTGAATTCTTTGGGATTTACAGCCATGACTCTGCACTGGTTGAAAGATTGCCAGTAGGGATTTTACAGTATGTTGGGGCCCTAGGCAAAATTCACAGAGAGGCCCTCGCACCAGCGGTCATCTCTATTATTTCACTAATAATCTGATACCAACAAGAAAAAACTGCACAGGCATTGCCCAAAAAAGATAGGTGGTTATGAAGTATTTATAGGAAAATATTATCAGCATATCAGTTTCAGCTGATATTGGCCTACAGAGTTAATAACTGGTATTGGAAGGTATGAAAACATCTACTGATACCTACAACTAACATATCCGTTGTAAACAGTGGGCTATATCTACCGTAAATATAATCTGTAGTTGGGGTATTTGGCAACCCTACAACAGCTGAAGTATTGTCCTTCGTTCATCATCATTCCTTAAACTTTAGAGTTTAGGACTGAACTACATCTATATATCTGTATTGGAATCAGCTAAAATGCATTTGGGATATCAGCAAAAAAAAATTAAAAAATAAAAACATACAGGCCTGCCCACAGAATTAGCTGGGCCTCTGGAAGAACAAGTTGTTAGTTACTGATGATATCAATGCTTGTGTTCTGGATCAGAAGCATTGGTGCCAGCATCCTGGCTTAGCTGTCACATTTTGGAGCTGAAAAGTTTGTTCTGAAGTTGAAATTAGTCATTCACACTACTCTTCTAACACTTTTTTGCCACACTTAACCAATTTTGCCACTCCCTTTGCCAATTTGAACCAATTTTGTGCTGCTTTTTGCCAATTTTGTCATTTAAAACACATTTTTTGATGCTTTTTACCCTGTTTTGCCGCTTTTTACCCATTTGTGCCATTTTTTGGCCATTTTTTGGTCTGTCACCAAATTTTTACCACCTTTTTTTTGCCACATTTAACCCATTTTGTGCTGCTTTTAACCCCCTTTTTCCTACTTTTTGTGCATTTTTTGTCCCTTCACCTAATTTTTACACTTTTTTGCCACCTCACCTCATTTTGCCATTTTTTGCAACTTTACGCCCATTCTTAGCAGTTTCTCAAAGCCAAGGAAGGATCCTCGAACGGCTGTTTTTTAAGGATACGTCACTGACTGCTGCCAGAGGACTGTTCCAATGTCAAGGATCCTCAAAATTTTTCCAAAGACTGAGTCCTTCAAACAGAGATTTTCCAAGGACGCTAATATTTATCCTCACTTTGCAGGAATTACCCACAATTTAATGTACCCTGATTTCCTTTTCTTCAAAAAAACAAAGAAATTGCAAATTATCAGAGGGAAACCGGGTCCTCAAGTGCTCAATGCACTTTAAAAAGTCCTGTTTCCACCATAAATATGTTGTCATCATTATTTTATGGCATCAAAGCAAAACTGGATGGGTAAAAGTAGCGCCATAGAATATGTTTATATTACATAATAAAATTCTATGATTATATTATATGATCAATATAATTTTATGATATTATATGATATGATAGCGTTTTCAACGGCGCTGGGAAAGAGTTGTACAATTTGCTATCACCCCTCCCATGTTGATTTCTGTGTATGGGTGTGACCATTCCTATGACGTGATCACACACACTCACTAGCCTGTTCCAAATGTGTGTTCAAATGTTACCTGGGAGGACTCTGGCCTCCCACAGGCAGCAGGTGTGTGTTGTCACAGTCTGGCTGAGTCATCCACAATGTGCATTCAGAGAATTATAAAATTACATACCATTTGAAATGTGTCCATATCTGCAGCCTCCTGAGTTTTGTAAATAATCTAGGGTTTGAAAATTGTCTGGTGTGAGGCCAGCCTTTCTGAATAAAACTTACCTACATTCCAGACTTGTTTTAGCAGGTCATTGTGCCTTTGTTGCAGATAGATATCTCTGTATCGACAAATATGTTTGGCACTTGAATATAGAGATAGTTTTTTTTAATTATTATTTATGTTCTGTATAAGTGAAATACTGCAGTCAAGGAGTAGCTTCTGTTAGACCAAACATCATCTCCAGTATTTACACCCACAGCCAACCACATTGTACTACAGAATCATTAAAATATTCTGCCAATCTGTCATCATCAATCAACATCACTTGTAGACACAAGGCCATGTGCAGATATGATTCCAAAGCATATCTGGAGCTCACACCAATATCCTGATTCTGACTATGTGAAGTGAGCACTCACCTCAGTAACAGTGGGTACACCTGAATGCATTAGGCTGCAATGTTTAACTAATGTTTAGCATTACACCACAAACCCCATGATTCCTTTCTGTTTTTAACTCCAAGATAAGCAATACTTCTTCATTTTCCTACCTGGCTTTCATAAACAAACATGAGTTTTTCATAAGAATAATGCATGTGACCATGAGCAGCACAACAAGAGTTAGTGTGGTAAGATGGGGCCCCTTAAGGAGGTTTCCTACTGTCGCTGCAAAATTTGCACAGCTTGAGCCACTGCTGGGGTTTAAAGGTTGTTAGCCCTCAGGGGGGCTCTACTGGCCTGGCCTGGAATAAGTGGCCTGGTTAAATGCATTTTGCACCTAAAAGTACTGCTCACTGAATTG
Source organism: Cheilinus undulatus (assembly GCF_018320785.1). Taxonomy (NCBI): domain Eukaryota; kingdom Metazoa; phylum Chordata; class Actinopteri; order Labriformes; family Labridae; genus Cheilinus; species Cheilinus undulatus. Next base: position 33,962,447 of record NC_054882.1, read on the forward strand.
GAAAAGAAACATCACTTGGCTTTAGTTTTGTGTTTATCTTATTAAATTAAGGATTACTGTTTGGATTTGAATGTGAAAATATGAATGTTAGAACAAGACAGTCTGATAGAAGGGATCTATTTGTTACTTCTGTGATTATAATTGTTTAACTTAGAGTTTGCAGCAATTAGAGACAATTTGGTCCTCTGTCAGTGAGAATAAAATTAATTTGGCTCTCTTGGCAACCAAAGTTTCTGCCAAAAATTATAAGAGAAACAGGATATTGTTCAAAGTGTTGAAATTTGAGATTACCTGAACTCTAAATTTTTACCAAGGTTAAAAAATGAGCTGAGCAGCTGTTATTCCAACAGTATTATAACCTTTTAGAATAGACCTCACCGTTTCATTTCATACAGATTCAAATCATTACATTTGTCAGCTTCCAGAAAAATCCCTCCTCACCATGGTGGGTCATTTCTGAATTTAAAGGAAACAAAAGTACGACATCATTGAGCAGATGTCATGGAGCCTTTTAGCCCCAGTTTCAAGTGAATTAACTGAAAAATTCACCTTTTCTTGCCAAAAGAGGTCTAATTAAGAAAAAAAAATGTTCTCGGCTGTTATTGTGTTACAAATGGGGCAGGAAATGTGCTCTTTTGTAAAGCAGGGCTGTATGAAAAAGTAATTTTCCCCACTATTAGTGATCTGAACTGCTGCTGCTTATTCTTCTGGTTGGATTATTCATCTGTGATTTATAAAATATTAGAATTAGAACTGAAGGAAAAGAAATATCAAATCACTTGACAAACAAACCGGTCCGACTGATTTAGTTTGTTGGAGACACTTCACCTCATACGGCCCTGAAAGAAAATCCTACAGGGACTCAGATGTATTAAGTATTATATTTTGTGTGCTGAATTACAGTGTCAACTCGTGTAAAAACTTTCTGTTTATGTTGGAAAAACAAAAGAAACATTTAGAATTAGAAACACCAGTCTCCAACAAAACAACTGTGTTAAAATAGAAATAAAAAACAGACAATATTACAGAAACATTCTGCATCCACATGAGAACATGATATTTTGTTTTTGTTTTCTGACATGATGGCATCATTATCTCAGAACTACTAAAATATTTTTCACATCTTTTTCATCTATTTTTCTGGGAGTGGCATGACGATCTTATAATTCAGACAGACAAAAAAACAATGAAACAATTTAACAGAAAAACAGGAAAAGGTGTGTTTTCCAGTGAATGCATGCTCTGCCATATAATAGCAAAAACATGGAGAAACTAGAAAACAAACTAACTAACAAAAGAACAAACCCACCCAATCACATAACCTCCTTGGCGGAGGTAAAAATCAACTGTAGATGAAGGAAGAGAAAAAAAGATAAATAATCTTAAAAAAACAATGTATGTCATTAATATTTACAGACAGTAAAACAGACAAAAAATCCTAAACATTAACAGAAATCATATCAGAGCTGTCAAGATAAATCCAGTTAATCGTGATTAATTAAGGACCACAATTAAAGCAATAATATTTCTTAGGTTGTTTATGTTAAAATTAGTGCTGTTACTTAAAAAAAAATAATCAAGTTAATCACATCACTATCCTGTGATTAACTATGATTAATCACAGCATTTCTTTAATAGTTTAAATATATTTCTATGTTTTTAGATTTATTTTTAAAGGTTGTTATTGTCAAGTGTTTTATTTTTATTCATTTAATGTTATGTACCGTGCATTGAAAGTGCTGTTCTGAGTCCTTATTGATACCACTATTGATACTTCTATAGTTTGGTAGAAAGAAAAAATAAGGGCAAATATTTAAACTACAAGTGGTCTTAGCTGAGTAGTGCTTGAGTTAAAAAGCTATGATTCAGTCTGTCACATCTATTGTATATCCCTCAGATATTAACACATATTCACATTGTATTTATGGAAGCTTCTCATCAAAAACTACATTTTCCCACTTTTATTTGACATTTGAACTCATCATAACATATATAATACAGTCATCTAATTTACTCAAGTTTTCTGAATGCATCATATTTTCCGTCTTCAGCTCGTTAAGTTCGCTAATTAACGTCAGTTCTGACAATTCCACCACAGATTTCTACACTGGATTAATATTGTTAACAAACAGGACTGTCTTAAAGTTTTGGAGCATTTTTCAGCATTTATCTGAGCAGCTGAAGAAGAAAACTGTCCTGAAGCAGCTGAAGAGAGTGGTATGACCACGGCTTGATCCCGTGTTGTTGTTAGCGTCCTTGCTAACATTAGCAAAGATGTGCTTTGCCCAAAGGTGGTACTTCAGGCTCGTTGTGCTTCGGTGTAAAGACAGTTCATCACTGCAGCATGTACCCACAGTTTTGGTTTTATCTTAACTAACATTCACCAGCTTTTTAAAAAGAAAATTACCATTAAGCAGACCTGGGTCTGTCTCCTCACTCATCACTGCTGGCTGTGTCTGACCCTCTCACCTTTTAACCCCCAGGCATGTAAACATCTGCGCTGGAGGACTACGGGAGCAAGTTGTGGTCAAACTTAGTCATATGATTATAATTGGGTTAATATTTTTTATACGCGTTAAGGTTTCAAGATTAATCACAAGCGTTAACACATATATGTTAACAGCCCTAGTTAAAATGTTAGCTCTAGCTCTAAAAGTAGGTCTGTACCCAAACAGGAAATCATTTAATCTCAGTTCAAGACAGTAGAGAAATCCAAAACGACATGAAAACAGTGTAAAATGCAAAATAGATTTTAACCCTTTGACAGCCCTAATGTACATTCCTCGTAGATCACAGGCATTATTATGGTTGGGTCATTTTTAAAAATCCTAAAAAAAAAAAAAAAAAAAAAAAAACATCCACACCACTTTCTATTAAATCTTCCAACTCTGCTCTCTCTCGAGTTTAGTCATTTGGAGGCCCCAGGCAAAAAGCATTACAAGTCTGTTCTCCATTTTGCTTACAGCAATCATAGACAGAGAAGAAAAATACTTTGAAACATCTCCTTTAAGTTAACAAAGTCACATTACAACATAACTTTATAAAACAACTTCATGTGAGTAAGCAGAACTTGCTCATACAGCAGTAACAGCATGACTGAAAGTCTTCACATCAGTAGTTGTAGAAGTAGAAGAAGTGTAGTAGTGATATGATGACCTGAAGGGCTTTTTTCAGGGGCTGGAGCCTCAGTTTTGGGAGGGCCAGGAAACCTTTCCAAGGAATATTTTAGTAGGAATGCCCTATAGTATCAGAATGACTAATATATGCAGATATACAGTGCTTTTAGAAAGTATTGAGAACCCCTCACTATTTTCATTTTTCTTATGTTACAGTCTGCTGCTACAGTCCAGAAAAAACGTTTTCATACTCATTAATCTACACTCAGTACCCCATCATGATAACGAGAGTTTTAGAAATGATTGCAAATGTATTTAGAAAAATAAAAAAAAATCCCATTGGTGTAAGTATTCAGACCATTTACAAAAACACTTAAAATCTAGCTCAGGCTCCTTCCATTTCTCTGGATCTGTGCAGAGATGTTTCCACACCTTGAGTGAGTCCACCAGTCCTAAATTAAACTGATTGGACATGACTTGGAATGGCACACACCTCTCTAGAGAAGGCCACACAGCTAACAATCTATATCAGAGCAAAAACCAAGCCATGAGGTCAAAGAAACTGCCTGCAGAGCTCAGAGAAAGGCTACAAACAATTCTGAAACTGAAGAGCACAGCAGTCCCAATATTCTCATATAAGGAAGTTTGGCTCAACCAGGATTCCTCTAAGAGCTGGCCATCCAGCCAAACTGAGCCTTCAGCCTTAGTAAGAGAGGTGACCAAGAACCCCAGGTCACTCTGACTGAGCTACAGAGATCCTGTTTAGAGATGGGACAAAGTTCCAGAGGGCCAACCATCCCTGCAGCCCTCCACTGATCTGGGCTAATGACAGAGTGGCTAGATGGAAACCTCTCCTCAGTGCAAACACATGAAAGCCCTCTTGTCATTCACATGGAGCGTTTTGGAAACTCCAAACAGGCTTTCACTGAGAGAGGTGTGTGCCTTTCCAAAGCACGCCCGATCAGTTGAATTTACCTCAGGTAGACTCAATCAAGGTGCAGAAACATCTCAGCAAAGAATGAGAGAAATGGGAGGAACCTGAGCTAAATTTCAAGTGTTTTGTAGAGAGTCTAAATATTTATGTAACTGTGATATAAAATGTTTTCACTCAGTCATTATGCAAGATAAGAGCTCTAGGCTTGATCCACAGACCTATATCAGCGGAAGTCTTTTTTATTCAAATTTTTCGTGCACTTTAGAGTGTGTTTAAAGGGCTGAAGTTTTAGCTCTGAACTGCATTTCTCAATCTATACTGGTATCAGTATTTGCCTAAATTAATTTGGGAATATCAGCATATTGGGCATAGGCAAAAATCTAATATCACACATCCCTATATCTTAGACAATGCTTAACTATTTTATACATTCTGGGCACCTTATTAACATTCTAAATATCTGTCTTAATCAGAAATTCTTATTGATGTATTTGATGCACTCATTATCTGTGCTTGTTTGCCCTTTAGGGCTTGACACTGCAAAAATTCAGACCTGAAGTCTGGTGAGTACATCAGTTTCTCTGGTGTACAGCTGATAAGGCATTGTTTTAATCTCAACTCTATTCATGTAGGCTATTAGATTTAATACTACTATTAATAATTAAGAGGGAAAATGTATTTTACCAATTTGTTCTGTGACAAATCAATGCTATGAAGTTTGCTCTCCTTACATTAGATATTGATATGATATTAAAATCATTTTTTGATTTCAATGATGAAGTCATGGTGTCACTTCATTTAAAAAACTCTAAACACCATTTGCAGTACAAAGCAAAGAGTCACAGCTGAGCAGATGTAAGTCCACCTGAGATCTTATCAACAATTACTGCTAATGATAGAAATCTCTCATCAGTTTATTTGTTAAGAAAAACAAATTTCTGAGTACCAGTGCACCATAGTTATAGAAAAATCTAATGAGCATTCTTTGTTGTTGTGATATGGGATTATTGTTGAAAGTTACAATTCCATAAAATCCAAGTGGAGACAAAGAACCTTGTTATTTAATTTATGTGTATAAAATGTTGAATGACATGCACAGGAGCATATCAAAAACTAGACCATCATTTCAATTCATTTTTGTTTTTAATCTGGATAATTACAGCTTACTGCTCATGAAAACAAAAAAAATCTCAAAATATTAGAATATCGTGGGAAAGTAGAATTTGCAAAGGTTTCCTGAGTCTTAACTGTCACTCTGGTTCAGCATGAACAACCACAACCATGGAGAAGACTGCTGACTACAGGGCGTGAGTCGGCTCTACTTGGTTTGAATTGGCACGGCAGCCCAGCGCAGCAGGGGATTTGCTTTTCCACCACAACCGAGCTACACGTTTGAGGCAGCGTCTAGAGCTGATGACGCAGTCTTTTGAGCCCTCCTCCATCTCTCTATACACTGTCTGATCTGATTGACTTCACATCATTTTAAAGCAAATATCAAACTGCACACCGCTCTTTTCACATCTCTCTCTCCCTCTCTCTTTCCGAGATCAATAAACAAACAAATTCACGCTTGCATGTAAGTTAAAGAACAGTCTTCTGATGATTGATTTATGAATCTCCAGATAGCAGAAAATTAACAATCATATTTTTGGACTGAGCAACAACAACAGCATGCTTTACTATTGCCAATAAATTAAAGTATGACTGTCATTTGCTTAATGTCTGGAACATACACAGCATTTTTTTTAAGTCTAATATTAATTTGTCTATAAGAAGGGGAAAGGGTGAAATTTGTGTCATTAGGAGGTGTGGAAAAAGTTGTAATCCTGGATCTACCCTTGGTCCTTCCTGATTTTACCTGTCAGTGTGAGAACTCCAGCCATGTACAACTATCTCGAGTTTCAGTCTTGTGTCATAAATGTTTAAATTGTACAGTGAATGCTGACAAAAGACCACCATTCTAACAGAGTCCAAGTGGGAGCAGAGGCAGGGATAAAATGTACCTCCCAATCTCCCTGTGGGCTGAAAATTTACCATGGGGGGGTATCAGTAGCAGAAGGGAAAAATCCCCCCACCAAATTGCACCCTGTGAACTGCTTTGACGTCAGCGTGGCGTGCTTGGAGGTGGAGCTAGCTCATGGCTTGGCTCGGCCAAAAGTTTTAGTAGAAAAGCCCCATAGTCACCCTCCACAAGGAGGGTTAGCCACATAGGGAAGGCTGTTCTCAAAGGCTGTATCAAAGCATACTCAAGGGAAGCTGACTGCAAATTGAAATCGTGGTAAGAAAAGGAGCACAAGCAACAAGGATGAGCGCAGACTTCAGAGGATTGTCACACAAAAAAGATTTGAGAACTCAGGGGAGCTTCACAAGGAGTGGACTGAGGCTAGATTCAGTGAATCAAAAGCCACCACAAAGAGACAAGACCAGGAAATGGGCTACAAGTGCCATGCTCTAAGTGTCAAGCCATTTCTGAATCACAAACAGTGGTGTAAGATTCTCACCTGGGCCAAGGACAAAAGGAACTGGAGCGTTCCTTAGTGATCCAAAGTCTTATTTTCAGATTAAAGTAAATTTTGAATTTCATTTGTAAACCAAAGTCCCAGAGTCTTGAGGGAGATCAAAGAGGCCCAGAATCAAAGGTGCTTGAGGTCCATTGTTTTCAGTTTCCTCTGTCAGTAATGGTGTCATGTCATCTGCTGCTGTTGGTCCTCTGTGCTTTATAGGGTCCAGTGTAAGCCGTCTACCAGGAGAGTTCAGTGCACCTCACAATTCAGTCTGCTGAGGAGCTTTATGGAGCTACTGACCTTCTTTTCCAGCAGGACTTGGCACCAGCCCACAGTGAAGCCAAAACTATCAAAAACTGGTTTGCTGACCATGGTACTGTGTTTGATTGGCCAGCCATCTGGCCTGACCTGAACCCTGTAGAGGATCTCTGGGGGAAAAGTCAAGAGGAAGATAAGACACAGAAGACTCAACAATACTGGCAAGGTGTCTACCAATAATCGGTCTTGCTGATTAGCAGCGCCAATAATTGGCATTATCGGTGTCAGCATTTTAGTCCACCGATCACTGTTAGGATAATTATTAAAAGGTCCGCTACTTGTTGACTCCTCTGCTCAGTTCTCATTCACTCACAGGATGTCCCGCCCACAACACTACCTGAGTGGCTACGATGTAGCATGAGTTCATGAGTAGCCAACTGCAGCCTGTCCTTGGTAAACTGAACAGTGCTCTCCAGTGTTGCCTCATGAAGGAAATACATGAGGAACACCACAGATCTACACACGACCATGCCATGAGGCATTCTAATGCTTGTAGAAATTGCCTTGGAGTTTTTTCTTGTTTATTCAACGACTCCATGAATCCCTTTTACAAAGAGCACCTCAAACAAACAAGCACTCCTTGCTATAGTTTTTTACTAGATAGGTGGACTTGTCACAGTGTACCAAGGAGTTTGATGTCTGTCAGAAAATCACATCAGTGTGGTAGTTTGAAAACAGCTTTTTTCTTATGCCTTTGACTGCTAGACAAAGTATAATATATTAGCATTTTGCCTGTGTACTCTATGTAGTACATATGACCTGCACTGTACATATGTGTGTGTGTGTGTGTGTGTGTGTGTGTTTGTTTTGGGGGGGGGGGGGGGGGGTTGGTTTTATTGCTGATTGCTTTTTCTGTTTGTTTTTAATCTTCTGTAAAGCACACTGAGCTTACACTTGTATGAAATGTGCTATACAAATAAAGTTGAATTGAATTGAATTGAATCAGTCACAAAACCTTTATCATGATAAACAGTGCTGGCCTGTCACACTTTCATTAAACTTTATTAAAGTTTATTCACACACTACAGTAGCCTACAAAACATACAACTTAAATTGCCTTAAACACTGAAAAAATAACTTTAGAAATATAACTGTACCTAGTTTCCCTGGTACACTAGTTTCCTATCTAAAAATGTGATGTATCCGTAGAAAGGTTTATTCCTGAGGAGCCTGATGGAGACATGAATTACCCGGGTGCGTTCCCTCAGACCCTGTTGGTTTGGGCTAAGCCCCAGATGTTTGCTCCTTCTGACTCTGCCCCTGCTGAAGCCCCTTGCAAAAATAAGCAGGTACGAAAAACTCAAATAGATAAGAAATGTCTCCAAATAAAAGTAACTGACAGATAGAACTGAGCAGGATTGAAGAAAATAGCTTGTGTTGTGAAGTTCTCCCATTGCAGACAACAAAGCAGATCTCTGGCTGAATGAGAGCCCAAACTTCTTAAAAAGATTGAGGTAGAGCTGGAAACTGGGGAAAAAAGGGCAAGGAGAGTGCAAGTCTCAGCAGAGATGTAGGAGAAATCAAACAGTGCTCAAAAAGAAGCCACACTGCTTTGCACTGACAGACTATCCAACCTGAGAACTGAGAGGCAGCGAATCCAGGAATTTTGTCTGGAGATAGCACTCTGTTTATTTCTATCAACCCAAACAGACAAAAAAATCTCCCAACTGTTGTGTTGGTTTGAACATTTCTGTTGTTTTATATCAAAAATTGAAGGACCAATACATTCAAATTAAACTGACTACTTCTTTTTAAGACATATTTTTGGGATTTAATTCCTTTATTTCTGGAGAGGAAGACAGTGGATAGAGTTGGAAACAGGGGTGAGAGAGTCAGAGTGAAATATTCTATTTGAATATTGATGTGAACTCCAGACAGTCAAACATAAACTCCCTTAAACTCTGTGTACTATTCATTTCAATGTAATAAAGGTTCAATGCTCTTATTAGACATGATTCAAATGTAAAGTTTAAGTAAATGGAAAGTGGTCAGTGTGGCTTAAACTGCTCATGCTTTAGACTACTCTCCAAACTAGGTCTCCAACAATTTCTCTGCATTGCGCTGGACTGTTGACATCATCTAATCAAAGCGTTCTTTCAACACTCATCTGCTACACAAACAGCAGCCCACAAAATGTAGCAGCGTGCATTACAAGCCATGCTAACAAAGGTAGAACTGCTTATTTTGAACAGAGGCTGGTTGGAGCAGGGATAGCTGAGGATAAATAAGGATTTTGTTTCACTCTGAGTCATGCAACTCCACTGGAATCCCAGAATAAAAGTATAAAGCTAGAAACAAGCATGAGGTCCTATTAAAGAGGGGCGACAAAGCTTTTCAATGCCGTTTGAGTTTAATGCAGGATCTTCTGATCCAATCTGTGAGGAATATACTGCCGTGCTCTGGAAATAAAATGATCAAACTGCATAACTTTTGACAACGTGCATGAGGAAAAGCAGAGGGGAGAAATCAAACCACATAAAAACAATGGAGTTTAATTGTCTCATTGTAAGAAAGGACAAGAAGACTACTGGCTGAGGCTGACCCCTGTATTAAAGGCTGCAATCAACTTAACAGTTTAGATTCTAGCAGGTACATGTTTGGACTCTGACTCACTTTAAATCAATATTGTCTTTAAAATCATAACAGCTGACTCTGGTACAGGAGTTGTGTAACAGGCACGATTATGTACAGTAAGCAGGTCATTATTTCACATAAGCCCTGACAGAGTGACCCAGGACCCCAGCAGGATTATCCCTGCATTGTAAACATGTCCACATGTCGAGGCTTATGCAGCTGCCAGGATGTATTTGCTAGTGATAGCAAACAGTATTCCTCGGGCGCTGCGCTCCGTCATGTTAAACAGCAGACTGGAGTCTTCCTCCATCGTCTCGCTGAGATCGTTTGTCTCCCACCAGGGAGGGTCTCGGTACAAGTGCTGATGGTGCGGCTAAGCACTTAGCACACTGCAATACAATATGTCTGAGCTTTTTTTCAGGGTCTTCCTTTATCTGTTTTGTATTCTGCTGATTGAAAAAGGTTTAAATACAAGATGCAGAAGTGAAAGAAAAGTCTAACCATTACTGTCTGACTAATCTGGGATGAACTGAGACCCACTGTATACTGGGTCTGATTTTAGAGGTCCTTTTAACTTGGATGGGGCACTGGTTTGAAAATACAGTGCTATTAAAGCCTGCCTTATTAAATGAATATACATATTTAAGATCTATTCTTGAGCTTTAGCCTTTATTAGACAGGGGAGTGGATAATAGGCAATTGGGGTGATAAAAAGATGGGAATGACGAGCAGAAAAGGAGCCACTGGTTGGACTTAGGCAGCCTGTTTGTAGGACTACAGCTTCATTAAATGGGGTGTGACTATCCACTTGGTATTGAAAGCCCCAATAAATACGTCTTTAATCCCTTAGAAATCGGAGTAAAATAAGTCTAAAGACTATTCAGGCACACCCCCCCCAAAAAGATTTAAAGTACAAGCACATACAAGGTGTCTTTAGAAAGGCAACACACTGCAGTTTCTTCCCAAACTGTCAGACTTACTACTGGTATTGAGTACTGAATAGCTTGGAGATGTTAGGAAGCTGAAACACTTAACTTAACAAAGGCATGAAGCCTTACCTAGTTCAGGATAAAAGACTGTAAGAACAGAAAATGAGTATTTTACACCTGGTTTTTATGATAAAACTTGAGACTCTGCAAAAGACCCTTGGTAACCATCTTAATCATGGTCATATACCTACGATAAAAAGGTTGCTACCCCCAAATACTTCAACATACAGGCATCATCTTTGTCTCTATGGAAAGGAGACACTTCCTGTCCTGAATCCAGTCAATAGTCCAGAATCACTATCAGTATAACTGGCACAGACATAGAGGAACAAATGAAAAAATATGTAGTGCATTTTTGCAACTTTTTGCATAAATATTGAGCTTGAAAAAATATTAAAAATTGTTATGGTGGAGAAACAGAACTATGATGTATCATCCTCACAAATACAGTGTGCTGGTGTATACCAGCCAGGACTGGAAATTAACTTCCTCACTTAACTTCCACTGTGGCTGGTGGATTTAAAAATGTACCAGCCACCAACATTGTTTTACCAGACACTTTATTTTAACAGGCAGCATAATGAGATGAAGTACAGTAAGAATGGACTTCTTAATCTCTACACAATTTAGTTGTTTCTATTCTATTATTACTGTTTTGATTTATATTCCCATTTGTCTCTTCCTTATATTTTAAATGCTCTTACATTTCTGGTCCTTAGGTCTGTTTTTATCTAGTTGGGTTCCTGTGTTCCTAATTCTAAGCTTGACCTTGACTTTTATTCTGGAATCTTACATATCAGGGTTTTTATGATGTTTTTCTAACTTGACATGTTTTTTGTGTTTTATGTTCTGCTGGGTGTTTATGATGGTGGGGTTACAATGCTGGCTGAGTTTACAAAACCCAGTTTCTGAATGATTACTGAATTTTTGAAGGGGGTAAAAAACATCCAAACCTATCTGAACCTTTGTGAAAAGGTAATTGCCCCCCCCCCTTGTTAAATCATGAGTTAACTGTGATTAACCACAGTTCTTGGAAACCCACCCAGGCCTGATTACCACCTGATTTGTTGAATCAAGAAATCCCTTAAATAGAAGCTGTCAGACAAAGTGAAGTAGGGTAAGATCTGAAAAAAAAAAAAAAAAAACTCATGCCACGATCCATAGAAATTCAAGAACAAAAGAAAAAACATGATTGAAATCTATTAGTCTGGAAAAGGTTACAAAGTCATTTCCAAGGCTTTGGAACTCCAGTGAACCATGGTCAGAGCCATTACCCACAAATGGAGAAAACTGGGAACAGTGGTGAACCTTCCCAGGAGTAGTCAGCCAACCAAAATGACTCCAAGAGTGCAACGACAACTCATCCAGGAGGTCACAAAAGAACCCAGAACCACATACAAAGAACTGCAGGCCTCACTGGCCTCAGTTAAGGTCAGAGTTCATGGCTCAACCATAAGAAAGACACTGGGCAAAATGGCATAGTGGGAGAGTTCCAAGGCCAACCACTGCCGACAAAAAAGAACACAAAGGCTCGTCTCACATTGCCAAGACACATCTTAATAATCTCCAAGACTTTTGGAGAAATATTCTGGGAACTAACGAGACAAAGTTGAACTTTTTGGAAGGTGTACAGGCCGGTTACATCTGGAGTAAAAATAAGAGAACATCATGCAAACAGTCAAACATGGTGGTGGCAGTGTGATGGTCTGGGGCTGCTTTGCTGCTTCAGGACCTGGACCACTTGCTGTGATTGATGGAACAATGAATTCTGCTGTCTACCAGCAAATCCTGAAGGCCAATGTCCAGCCATCAGTTCGTGCCATCAAGCTCAACTAAAAATTAGACAGCTGCTTTTGCACAGGGATGAGGATGTTCTTCAGTCCAATTGTGGTTAGGTCCGCCAAATTCTGAACATAAAGTCAATAAACAACCAGAAAGCCTTGATTTTATGCCATTTGCTGTTACAAAATCTGTCTTGTCAACCATTTACTTTTATTTACCTGCCCCAATGGTCAGTAGGTTGAGCAAATTCTCCATACCCACATCTGGCTGGTGGCTGGAGCTACTTTCCACCCTGATACTGGCCCATTCAAAGAAATGAAATGTTTAAGTTGTTTCAGCTTTTTCTAAAGCAGACTGTCACAGTAAGAGGGGCAGCTCAATTCTAGTACAAGAGAAAGCTGGTCTTTACAAAAATGTATATAATTGGTGAGAGTGTCTTTGGAAATACCATCATATCTGATACCAGCAAAAATCCAATACCATGCATCTCTATGATATATTTGAAATGCAAAGGCATCATTTGCCCTTGACCATAATGGTCTCAGGCTTTGAGGTGTTAACCCCCAAGCCACACACTTAAAGCTATGAGACAACACTAGACTGCATAAATATTAGCAGTGTAGAGAAAAGAACACCCAACAGGACTCTCAGCTGCATGCTAAGATCCTGATCATGCAAATAAAAACTAATCAATGACAAAGAATAAGTTTCATGGAATCCCACACAGATCAGGACAAATCTGAATTACATGCAAGTATACAGGCACAGCTCTTAGTGCATCACTGCACACATGGCAATCTCATATAAGACCATGAGGCCTTCCCTGTAATAATATCACATGATGCACAAACTAGAGTTGTGTCTGCAGTACACCTGCTGAATGTCAATAACAACTGACTGAAGCCTTTTTTCTCAGTGGGCTGAAGATGAGACTAAGCAAATTAATCAGAACAGAAATGGGGCCCAATATTTAGTTCATTTCTTATCTCAACATGCCAATGAAAAAGAGTCTGTCACCGTTCTCCTCTTGTGCCCTGCCACTCTCATTTTAGAGTACCATAGAGCCTCCAGCCTGCCTTGTGAACAGTGGGTGTGTTGGCTGGGTTCAGGTTTAAGGTCATCGCTTCTTCTCCTCTAATACTGAGCTAAAAAAAAAGCCAATAAGGATTCTTGAGGGGAATTCACCTATTTCCCTGTGAAGACAGATGCTTTTTAATGTAATTTTGCACTTATCTGTTTAAAAAAGTAAAGAAAATGCTCATTTAACAAATAATTGCCAAAGATAACTTAATTGTGAATTATTTCCCATAAATTCCAACACACACCATCATCTCCTATAATTCTCATTTTAGGCAGACATCACTGAAAGTTTTTACAAATAATGAGATGGAGCAAACTTTAGTGGATAAACTACTTATTGACTCCATTTCTAAATGACCCCAGCTGTGTTTTTTCTACAGTAAATAATTATTTAAACTGGTTTTTAATTAGCTCATATGCCAATATGGATGAGTACATAATTAACTATACTGGTCTAATGATACACAGGATAGCAAACAGAGTTTGACTTGACATGAGGCCTCCACTTTCATCTCAAGTGATCAGAAAAAAAATAATCAAACAAAATTTAACTAATTAGATGGGATGTTCATCAGTCTGTTAGCTTAATGCTAACACATAATAGAAATGAGGTCATATTAACTTAATAGCAATCTATTATATTCAGCAATGTGATGGAAAGTAGATCATGGATGATAACTTACTTTAAAATGACTTGGATTATTAGTTTCTTTTATGTCTATGTTATGTTAAAGATAACGCTAGATTTCACCGTTTTGAGAAAACTGAAAAAAATGTTTTACATGAAGGATAGCCTTTCAGGCAATGCATTATGGGTATTCATGCCAAATAGTTCAATTGTTCATAAGCCCCACTCACTCTTGCATAAGCAGAGATTTTTCTACATGGACAATTGAACTGCCCATTTGGGATCAATAAAGTTGTCTGACTCTAAATCTTTACTCTGAAATTCCCTGCCAGCCCCCTGGTATTTTCTCCTCTCTCCCTCTAGTGACTGACAGGCAAACTGCAGGAAAGCTTCTGGCTGTGAGTGACAAAACTGGACAAGCATGTCAGGAAAATTTTTGGGTAGGTTATCATGAAAGTTCCCTGGAGATTTCACAGTTGCATGTGTGAAAGAGGCTTCAGTTTTGTAACAGCTATACAGTATGTGTACTTACAGCTGCATGGTATGCTTTCTTCTTCTTGTGATGATAAAAAGCAGCTAGCAACCAGCTTTCAGGTGCAGCCACCATTTGGAAGTACTACCGCATTACAAGTAGATACTGGCAAAGAGGATTTTGAAAATAAGTTTACAATGAAATAAAAGATGAACAAAAATTCTAATTTCAATAAATCCATGACTATGAATGTCTTGAAATTGTGGCCCATCCATACTCCTCATCTGTTTTATTTTTAGGGACTTGCCACCGACTCAAGCCTCTATCAGCGCTGTGAAGCTCCCCTGACTTCTTGACTCTGGTTTGACAATCCTCTGCGCTCATCCTAGTTGCTTGTGCAGAATTTTTTGCAACACTTTCCCCTTCCAGTCAACTTTCCATAAATGTGATTTCATGCAGCCTTTGTTAGGGGCCTGCCCTTTCAGCCATGACCTTCTGTGGATTACACTCCTTGTGGAGGATGTCAGTGATTGTCTTCTGGACATTTGTCAAGTAGCAGTCTTCCCGATGATTGTGGTTGTGTGTACTGAACCAGAGTAAGAGACTGAATGACCAGGAAACCATTACAAATTAGACTTTTAAACTATATTCTAATATTTTTAGATTGGATTTTTGATTCTTTTTGGTGTGCTGTAAGTTATCATCAAGATTAAAAAAGGAGTCTTGAAATGTTTTTATTTTGTATGAGATTAGCCAAGAACATTCGTTCCCAACCTGAGGTTCGGGACCCAGGGGGAGCGCTAAAGATGTCTGGGGGGTGCAAGGCTTTGTCTGCTCTGCCAAAATTAGATTTTCAAATATTGACTAAAACCACAATACAGCAGCGACTAAGTAGTTTATACAAAAGTCTTTTGATAAGAAAAGCATGCATAGGCCTATTTTAGGTTTTCATAAGTGAATTAAAATCTGTGTTGATTTTTGATGGCAGTGTGTTACCTTTTCTTCCGTCTTCATGCTTTTAAATTTTTAATATAAAGAAGTGTTTGTGTATCATTGGCTGTACATTTCTCTCAGTTCTCACCTTTGAATCGAACTCTTGCTGGGTAGTTTTGGACGCTGCTTCCCTGGATCCTTCCCTTGTTTTTGTTTCTCCCTTTCAGACTACAAAAACAAGCAACAATAAGCATAGAAAAGAGTTCAAAGAAGCATTCAAACATCTATTTATTCCACAATCATGGCATAATGGAGTGCGTCACCCCCACTCAAACTGGAATTTGTATGCCCAGGCTGGCGATAAGCAAACAATGCTGCTCCAGCAGCAGGCTTTTTCAGCTTTGGCGGAGATGAGCCTCAGAGGAATCAGATGCTAAAGTGAACAGACGTGTAACCGTTTCAAAGTGCTTGTGCTATTTCATTTTTAGTCCCTGAAGACAGCTCTCCTCTGCACTTTATGAACAGTCCAAAATAAAGGCAAGTAAAGCTCTTTTTTTTTTAATGATACAACTCTATAAAGGCACAGAGCCATGGATGAAACAGTCACACAGAAAAGAGGTCAGTAGAATAGAGGCTTTATTCTTTTTTTTTTTCTTCTTACAAATACGGTTATTTTCCACAACATATAAATGCATTAGACCAAACCCCTTCCTCACATACACACAATCTTCAAATATGCATATCAGGAACTTCATTAAATAAAAAAATCTATCATCTATTACCCACAAGAACACAGACTTTCATTTCCATCAGTGGAATTTGAAATCACTCATGCTTGTAATACGATTGGGACTAAAGAGACAAAAAAAACTGGAGTTTATCTAAAGAAGAAATTCAAAATGTGGAGCACTAACAAAAGTCAAAGATGGTATAACAGAGATGACCTCGTAGAGAAAGAGAAGGTACTTTTGAAGATGTTGATTAAAATGTTTCAGAAGAAATGTGAAATGGTCCTTTGAAAATGTTTTCTTGTTCCATCAGCTGAACCTGTGGAAAACATTTTAGACAACCTTGGACTCTGACCAACGCTGCTTCTCCATCACAGGGGGGCTGACCAGACAGATCAATGAGGGCCATTGGAGATTCTGCAGCTACTGTTGAGCCCTGCACACCCTAATTGGATGGTACATGAGTGTTTTACTGAACAGAGCCTCTGTTTTCCACATGCACAATCGATGGCTTGTTGTCCATAGAGCTGCCCAGACGGCTCTAATCAAATAGCAAACACTGTCCCTGAAACGTCTGGATGATTGCTTATTTCCTGTGTCAAGCTGCTTTAATTAAGCGTCAAATTCCATTTTGCAACATCCACCGCTCTGAAATGTGGCATTCAACAGATGAAACGATACAGTATGATACAGAACGGCTGTCCAGTCTGATATCACAGTCATCATCTTAAACTTCAGACACACATCCAGGTTGTAAAAGGAAACTTGTCATTATCATGATGGCGCTGCTCTGTGAGCAGGAAAAAGGTCTGAATTCTCATCCTTTCATGATTCTCAAAGTCCACGATTCAACTTTTGATTTCCAACTTTATTATTGTATGGAATTTCCCAGCACATGAGCACAAATTTCCTAATTTTCAGAAATACTCTGAATCCCATGTGGGTTTTGTAAACACCATATTCTGGTTCCATATTTCAGATTAGACCTCATAAATAAAGCATTCTCTTGTCACAACATAAATACAGTTGGCATTAAGGGGAATGCCCAGAAAACGTCAAACCCATTTTATGTTGTGGAGGAGAGCAAACCACGCTGAGGAGCTGCTGTGTGGCCTCCTGCCCAACAAATACACTTAAACATTCAAATCTCTCTCTCTTTTTTTTGTTTATTTTTAACCTCCTGAAGTGCAGAGCTGAGTCGGAGAACACTGTGTCTGCAAGACCAGCTTTGTCCTACTGTAGGATCCCTCATTTCAAAATGCATGTCTGTATTCATGCAACTCTAACATGATGTTCATCTTGATTCAGGGTCATCATGAATGTCTGAGCATTGATATCTTGGTAAGATTAACTCATCAAAAAAAAATCTGGGAACAACACATTAGGCTAGTAAGTGGGATCATCTGTCCAGTCTTCAACTCAGTTAGTTTAACTTATTGACAAAAATCCATTCCTAATTAATTATGTATCATTCTTTCTCAACTGACTGTAATGACTAATTATAAGGCATGAAGGCCTGTTAGCATTAGCCTCTGAGTTTAAAATCTGACCATTTGCAGAATTGTCGGCTGAGGGGAAGGATTATTTTCTCAATGGGACCCCCCCCCCCCCCCCCCCCCTAACTGAACTGCACTGTATCTATGTGGGGTCTTCTTATGTTGCCAAGGAGAGTTTTTTTTATCAAGTTTACAGCTCAGATAGACTGCATCTCACATCTTGAAATGTGGTTTACAGTCAGCTACGTAAGGGTCGCATCAGGTGGGGCAATGGCACCATATCAGACTACGCAACAAAAATCTTGTCCCGTCTTGGCCAACAGACTGGCACCACTACAAATGTGATCCTAACCATATACTGTATGCCGACTGTCTTCACAACTGTGTGCAAGTTCATTGGGAAGGCAGGTCAAGGTGTGTCAAACATTTCTAAAACAAAGGTGCTGTGTGGGATCCTAGCAGTGTTGTCAACTGAAAAGTAGAAAACAAAGAGCAAACTACTGTGGATTTGTTTCTACATATCAAGAAGAGGACAATGGACTGGCTATGCCTAAAATAAAACTTTAGTACCAATTTGGTAAGATGTCAAACAATAGCCAGTTTAGCCTAGATATGCCAGTTTCACTGCAGGCAGAAGATTGGAGGGAAAAAAAAGAGTGCATTTTATAATGCCACTCTGGTAAATCCTGATGCAAAGACTGGGAACAAATCCAATTGGTAGGCATCAGGGTAAAGGTTATTATTGTCAGCTACAGATTTGTAGACAGCTCAGTATCCCATCATTTGTGTACTAAGAGTCGTTTTGTGCCCTACACATCATTTTAACATCACTGTT
Organism: Cheilinus undulatus; assembly: GCF_018320785.1. NCBI lineage: Eukaryota > Metazoa > Chordata > Actinopteri > Labriformes > Labridae > Cheilinus > Cheilinus undulatus. The sequence goes on from NC_054882.1 coordinate 33,980,836, forward strand.
CAACTATTGAGTCTTACAGGAAATTCAAAATGCTGTTAAGCAGGTGATTTCAGAGAAGTTTGAGGACTTGGAGTCCTCCTGATTATGCATCTGTTGTTTTTTTCATCTGACTCAGACTGAGAACATCATGTTTTCAAAAGTGCAGTTGCATTTTTTTTTTTTTTTATGTTTTCCCTTTGTATTGCTAATTTCCATAACTTGGATTAAAAAGCAAAAGTATGATATCACTTCCTGCTCACTATAGGACTTAAAGCCAACCAGGGCAACCGGTAGATTTTTGTTTTGCAGAACAGAGGTGTAGAGCTCAACAGTACCTGTAAGTAAAATTTGCCATTCAAGTCCTTCATAGATATTTCACAATATCCTAGTTACAATGCTTTTAATCTATGAATCAAGCTATCTAGCTACCTGAGTACTCATGACGATAAAACATTTGATTCAGCACAAAAACAGCTTTGAAAACTAAGAAAAAGGCAAAGGAAGAAGATTCTACTTCTTTACAAGGAGGAAGGAACTCATATCCCACAATCCATGGTATTTCTTTATTCCTTGTTAATGATCGCTTTTTAAGCTTTTAAGCCATATATGTCATCAATCAGACATGTTACTGTGACAAACAATGATGGTGAGTATTGTTGTATTTTTGGCTAAAAATGTAAATAAACTAGGTTTGTCTTGACTAGAGACTTATGTCTTCAACAGGAGCGTATATTATCATTTCACTCTCAAGTATCTTGTTGTAAGTCTAACTGAGATACTTCTGATAATATGGCTTATAGTCAAATCAACTATGGAGAAAATGAATGGCAATTTAATCCCAGAACCCTACTGCTGAGCCCTATAACCATTTATCTATGCTGGATATTAATGTATAAGTTTGAAAAAAAAAAAAAAAAAAAAAAACTTCTGTTTGAGCATTTGTACTCAGACAGAAGTTGATAGAGGTCTTCTTGTAAATACATTTCACATTATTTGCATAATTTAAGAAGTACAATCTCAGTTTTGACTCAAATTCCATCAATAACCTTTAAGTCATGACCTTGGACTCCATCAGTCTGTAGTTTCAAAGTGCTCTTCATTAGTACACACATGCACACGTACAAAAACATCAACACATGCATACTTTTGGTTAGGGAGTCAGCTACATAAGAACCTAAATTCTTTGATAAAAATCTTTATTTCACTTGATCAAAATTAGCTTCTATTGTGGACATAGTTTTTCATGTGTGCACATCCATACCATCCCATTTATCTTATTCTAATCTATTATATTTGTCTTTTAGTGCAACAAGATTTCGAGAAGTGCAGTGTTTTGTATTTTGTTCAGCGTTTTTCCCTTACTTCCTGCCAGAACAAAATCTGATAAGACTTTGAGTTAATTCTATAAAGTGCTTTTTTACCTTTTACATACTTCAGACTTAATTCAGTCATTTACATTTGAACTTTTAAGAAGTGGTTTTGTAACTCTAACATCAACCCTGGAAGAGCATTGATGACTAACTGCATGAGCAAGTAAATGATGTGCAAAAGAAGATAAGAAGATAAAACTTAAAACTTTTGTTTTGAATAGTTAGATTAAAGAAATTCCAAACTATTTTTTAACTTTCCAGCCCACCCCACACCAGAAGACCTCAGCTGTTTTCATTAACCAAGCGTGAACCGTTGATTCCACGGTAGGTGACGCGGCTGGGACGGACCAGCACTCCGTGCCCTGCTCGACAGCTGAAGTAACGGCGTCCGCCCACGGAGCCGTCGTTCTTGCCTTTTGGGCTTCGCAGCTCGAGACCCAGCCAAATTCCCGGAGCAAAGTCTGCTGTGCCCAGGTAACGGATGAACGCCATCTCATTGGCACTGTTGAGCAGGACCTGCATGCCTATGCGGAGACACACCTGTCCGTCACACCCAGGTGAGGTACTGGAGCCTGCTGTGTTCCTAGGAACACCACCAACACCGCCGCTGAGGGTGTTCCAGCGCCGCCGGTGAGGGTTGGAACGACTCCTATGTATATTGAATTGTGGGAGCACAGGGAAAAATGCAGCAGAGAAAGATTTATGAGAAAAGGTATGCAATGTGAGAGGATATCTCAAAGTAAGTGGGAGATTCATGGCAGCCCGGTGTTTGAGGGATTGATCTTCAATTCCTTGTTCTCTCTCATTATAACCACAATCATGCATTGGCTATTTAAAAAAGGAACCTTTGCTGACTAATACCAGTGCTTCTTATTAGTATTGATTCTGCCACTGCTGCAGGGAATTAGGATGAAGCTGAAGCTCAGGGAAGGTGAAATGTGAGGGCTGTGGAGAAAAAGAGAGGCCTACCTGCTAACAGGGCTCCTCCTGTTCGACTCCTTTGGGTTGGCAATGGCTGACGATGTGCTGAAACTGCGACGGATTGTCCCTGCACGACAATCACGAGAGTCAAGTAGTACCACACTGATTCTTGCATAATAATAACTTCTACAGCACTTACAGCATAATGATATGCAAATAAATGCAAAGACACGTTTCAAATAAATCTCAAAGTTATGTGAGGGCAGAAGTCGTACCGCTGAAAGGATGGCTGAGGCGTGAGGAGGAGAGCTCTGACAGGCAGTCAACAGATCCGTGGATCCTGTGTTTCAAAAAGACAAAAAAGTTAAAGTGATGTAAGAAGACTCTCTAACTGTTTAGGTTTCCTCTGTGAGTTTTCAACATGAGTTACATGTTTATGCAGAAACTCCTCTGACCCAGAGTTACCCTATCATACCTCAATTCACATTATCCATGGTGATTATATTAGAAGAAAATTATATCAGAAGATCTATTTTGAAATTCTTAAAATTACCAGCACACAACCACGACTTTTAGAGGTCAAAACTGAATAAAAGTTGACTGAGCGTGTATCTGATGATGACCTTTTTTTCAAACAACAGCTACAGGGGGGAAAGTCGATTTCTGCTCTTAGCACAACAGCGCCTGTCCTGCTTATTTATGTTTCACTGTGACTACGATAACACAAGAGCTCTGAAACCCATTAAGAGGGGTACTACCAATGTCTGCAAAAGAGGAAAGAAATGAGGTGAGGGGAAGAGTAACAAAAGAAAAGAGGAGAAGGAATCTACTTTAAAAGATGTTTTCTTTCTGAATGGGTTGTCATAGCACTAACATGAAAAGAAAAGTGGAGAAACAAATTAGGGAATGCAGAAAATGCGAGATTCTTCATTAGATTGAGGTAAAACATGTCCTCAGTTGATCACACTATGTGCCACAGGTTTAACAAGAATGAACAGAAAAGGAAAAGACGTGCAAAGAAAACTCAGGCGCTGACATCCCAAAAAGCTGCAAAGACAAATTAAAGAGGGAAAAGAGGGAGAGAAATGTGAGGATGGGAAGGAAAGAGAAATACTTCCCCTGTAAGGTGACATGAAGCTCTAGCAGCAAAGAAAGGTGAAGAAACTAATTACACCTTAGACGAAAGAAATGCATTAATTTAACCAGCAACTCCCTCAAATGTTGAGAACCTCTCACTCCTTCAAATATACAAATCTTGCACTTGAGACGTTAACTGCTTTTTAAACGGTAATGACTTCCACTCAGTTATGACACACATTATACACTTGAGGCAAAGTGCTGTTAATTTGCCATCCATTAAAAAAGGCCAGTAGCATTTCTTCCATTTGCAGGAAAAACAAAAGGACGTCTGGCAAGGAAGTCAGGGGCTTTTATGTATGTCAGACAACTGTTTCAATATCCATGGGATTAAATGATCTGAATAAACAGACACTTTGGCACTTGGTTCATCTGTTGACTCAACATTTATTCTGCAAACTGTGCTAGCTTTCTCTAAATTGGAGAAATAAGAAAGCCTCTTAAGAATCAGCCTTCTGTGCACTAGAAGCAATAAAAAGAAGAGATTGGAGTGTGTTCCCTGGAGAGGTTTTTTTAGTCACCACTCTCCGTTCTTTTTGGAAGTCATCGTTAAATCAGATGTCAGTTCTTCTGGTTTGGCTTTTGGAAGTTTGTTCAGATTTATCAGTGTATGAACACTGTTTTGTCTATATGATGTCAGATGTACAGTCACGTACCATATTGTTTTTTTTGTTTTGTTTTTTTTTGTGGGCACCCTGATATATTTTAAAAAGAACATGAGAAGAATTATTGACAAAATCAAGTAAACCAAAAATTACATGGACAATTCGACTACAACCACTTACAATGCCCGAGGATTGAACCATTCTATTAAAAGAAAGAAAATATACGGCCAGTTAAAAAAAAAACTGAGATGCTCCATTGCTTTATTGCAAGAAATCCATTTATCTGAAGTGGAGCATAAAAATAAAAAAAGGAATGGGTAGGACAAGTTTAGAGCTCCTCGTATGGTAAAAAAGGGGAGTGGCAATTTTAATCCACAAGACACTCTCTTTTCCCTAGAGAAGGCTAATCAAGAATAGTTTGGAAAAGTTGTCTTGATAGTAGGTACCACAGGAGAGGTGGAGATATCCATTTTGAATCTTTATGCTGAATATGAACAGAATTACAATGGGGGGAGATTTTAATGTGGTGCAAGATGGACAACTGGATTGAACCCCAGCAGAGAGTGGACCCCAAAATAGAAGGCCCGAGACACTCAGTGATATGATTTCAGAGCTAGGACTGGTGGACCAGTGGATACACAGATATCCAAAAGAGAGGGATCCCAGTTTTTACTCCAATGTGCACAATAATTATTCTAGGATAGGTAGTAGGAGAGTTAAAACAGAATCTGAAAGAATACTTTGACATAAATGATAACGGGGAAGTAACACCATCTACTTTCTGGGAGGGGGCCAAAGCAGTTATTAGGGGGAAAATGATACAGACTGGATCAAAAGTAAAGAGGATTAGGGTGGAAGAGCAGAGTAATCTTTAAAATAAAATTAAGCAGCTAGAATCAGAACATAAAGAACAGGTAATAGTTAAATACTATTGGATCTTAAGGAAACAAGAGCAGCCTTGGATAAGCTCCTCACATAAAAAAACAGAGGGAGCTTTGAGATTTTCCAGACAAACATACTATGGGATGGGCAACAGAGCCAGTTGTTTGTTATCTTTCTGACTCCAGAAGGCCCAGGCTAGCCGTTTAGTTCATAAGATTAACCAACCCAAAGACAAAAAAAAATAGTGTCTCATCCAGAGGAAATAGCAGATGCTTTTGCATCCTTTTATAAAAATCTGTATAAGGATCCTAATCCACAAGCAAACTGTAGCAGAACTGAAGCCTTTCTCGCCAGCCTAAATTTACCCACTTTGTCAGAAGCAGAAGCTTCAGACATGGTAACAGAAATTACAGAAAATGAAATACGAGAATCTATTAAAAAATTTAAAAACAGTATATCTCCAGGGACAGGTGGATTACCTGGAGAGTTTTATAAATGTTTTATTGATGATTTAGCACCTATTTTGGCTCAAGTTTATAATTATGTCCTGTCTAAAACAGATCTACCTCATTCATGGTCTGAGGCCATTGTATCTGTGATTCACAAGGAAGGTAGAGATCCTACTTCTTGTGAAGGTTACAGACTGATTAGTCTACTCTGGAATGATCTGAAACTTTTAACTAATATATTGGCAAAAAGTATGCAAAAAATTATAGCTAAATTAATTATTCCAGACCAAACAGGTTTTATTCCCAACAGAAAAGGTTCCAATAATATAAGAAGAACACTTAATATAACAGCATGTGCCAAGAAATCAAATCAGCATTCCATGTTAATAAGGTTTGATGTGCAGAAAGCATTTGACAGCGTAAATTGGAATTTCCTTCATAAAACTCTGGTCGCAAAGGGGTTCCATTCAAGATTTGTTGACTGGGTAAGTCATACTCATCCAAAGTTACGTGTGAGGGTAAATGGTTGTTGCTCTGACTTTTTTTATCTGAGAATAGGGGTCAGACAAGGGGACTGTCTCAGTCCCTTGCTATTTGCAATAAATACTGAGCCCCTAGCAGCATTGATTATACGAGATAACAGTATTAAAGGTATAAAAGATGGAGGTCAGACAGAACACATAATATCATTGTATGCTGATGATATCTTAACATATATTAGTGATCCGGTGTCCTATGTCGCTGCACTGATTAGAAATTTAAAATATTAGATTATGGAGAACTCTCAGGCTACCAAATCAACGAATCAAAGTCCGAAGCAATGACGTTAGTTGGACGCTGGCCTTAACAACTAGCAGAAAAGTTTAAATTTCGACTATCCAGCAATGGCTTTAGGTATCTTGGAATTGTCATTACACCTGAAAGATCATGTCTGTTTAGAGCTACTAATGGAAAGCTACTTAATAAGATCAAAAATGATCTTTTGAAGTGGGAGATTTTACCCCTATCCCTGATAGGAATAGTGGAGACTACAAGAATGAATATATTAACAAGGCTGCTCCTTTTGTTCCAATCTCTGCCATTAGAGGTAAAAGCAAATAAATGGTTATCAAAATTTGTTTGGCAAAATAAAAGACCAAGGATCAAGCTGAAACGGCTGCTGAACTCAAAAGAAAATGGAGGCTTGGATCTACCTAATTTGAAAAAATACTATTGGGCTGTTCAGATCTATGGTAGCATGGTTAACTCAAGATCAAGATATCCTACGGGTTGGAATGGAGCAGAATGAGTGCCCAAATATGTAGACACAATCCCAATTCTAAATCAAGAAACATGGAGAATTAATAAAATCAATAATGCATGGACAAAAAACACATTTAAAACATGGTCTGAAGTTAAAAAGGAGCTAAGAATTCCCACCTCAATATCAAGAGCAGTTAAGATTGCAAATAATATTGACTTTCTCCCTTTCTTCAACTAAAAACAGGGTTTAAAAAGTGGGAAGAAAAGGGTGTGATTGTGTTGGGTCAGGTATTTGAAGGAGGAGATCTTATGTCCTTTGAACAACTTACAAACAAATATAACCTTTCAGCTCATGACTTTTTTAAGAACTTACAGCTTAGACACTTTTTATAGACACATAGAGTGGGACAAGCTGTGTGCCTCACCATCCAGTTTACAGATTTTTTTAATGTTAACCATGAAAGGAACTATTAAAAAGAAGATCATATCCCACATTTACAAAATCTTACAGGAAGAATCAAAGGATAACATTTTAGATTTTAAGGAGAAATGGGAGCTAGAGATGAACACCATAACTGAGGATGAAGATTGGATTAGTCCATGTACATGAGGACACAAAATAACAAGCAGCCCCACTTAGATTGACTTTGAATGGAAAGTTAAGATGAGATTTTTTAAGACTACTATAGTCACTTCTAAATTTGGTAACTCCTCTGGTCAATGCTGGAGGGGCCTGATAGGAGACCACACCCTCATCTTCTGAGACTGTCCTAAATTACAAGATTTCTGGCAAAATATAAAAAAGAAATTAAAAAATCTTTAGATATAGATGTACTTCTAGAACCATATTATTTTATATTAGGAGTCCCACCAAAAAATACAGAAGATAAGAATAAGATTGTATTGTTGAGAGCTCTACTTCTTATTGCCAAAAAGATGATAACAGTCTCCTGGCTAAAATCAAAGCCCCCCCATAGTGTCTCACAGTGACACAATAGAAGGAAACAGTTATGGATGTCTATAATAGGGAATTCATAACAGCAAAGCTAAAATTAAAAACAGAAAGATTTTAGACCAAATGGTCCCCAATATCTATTTTTTTCAGTTGATGTGTAATATGAAACAAAGGTAATTTAATGTGTATTATGTACTTTTTTTTCTCTCTTTCCACGGTTTTGGTCTGGCACTTGCCCAAATAGCATGGTCATCCAAAGGAGAAGGACACTTTCATACAGTTATGCTCTCTATGGATGGATAGAGTACATCACCCCTCTTCATACTTATTAACTGTAAATGCACGTTGTATGGGCTCTTAGACTGGCCACAATGATATGCCTGTGTTGTTATTAAACATCTGACTGTACTGTTATATGTTATCTGCTGAAGATAAATAAAAAGAAGTAAAAAAAAAAAAGAAGAGATTGAAGCCTGCAGGTTTGAAAAGTAGAGCCATTATGAAGATGCTGTAAATCTATTCGACATCCAGCAGAGGCTGAAACCACAGGCTGCATAAGTAAGTCAGAATGTATTTAGGTCAAGCACAAAATGACCCCTCTTGGCATTTGATTAACTACTCTAATAAACATATTCATATTTAATTAATGGTTTCAAGTGCTCTTCAAAACAGCATGGTGTCTAGTGAATGAGAGTCCCAGAACAGCACAGTGGTGCAGAGGTTAGCATATTCTCCTCGCCAGTCTGCAGGAGCCTCTCTGTGCATGCTCTTCTTGTGCTCCCTCTGGAAACTCTGTCTTCTACCAACAGCCTGAACACTAAAAGGTGACTCTAAATTGCCCAAAGGTGTGAATTGAAGTGAGAATGGGTGTCTGTCTCTATCAGCCCTGAGATTGACTTACAAACTGCTCAGGGTGTACCTCTCCTCTTGAACAGTGTCAGCTGGGATCAGCTCAGGCCAACTTTAACACACAAAAGAGAAACGCTGTAGACAATGGATGGATAGACTAGGATCCCACAATAGATAATGAGCAAGGGATGCTCTTTGACATGGCTGCATCTTCAACAACAAATTGGTAACCAAAGATCTTAAAGAATTCGTGTCTTTCTTGCAGTTTTCAGTAAATTACAGGGATGGGCCAACCTAAGACTAGTATCAGATACTATTCTCACATGGTCTCAAATAGCTAGATAACCTTGTGGCTGATCTATATAGCTCAATTCCATGTTTTTCTGTGGGCCTGTGCACATTGATAGATGGAGCCAACATAGTATGGAGGCTTCCAACAACAAAAGCTGATCACTTTAAACTTGAACTTGCAATTCTACCCAGCTCATGTTTCAAATGGTGGTTGTTAAACAACAAGTTTAATGAAACAAGAAGACAAGCTAAAAATGAAATATTTCACAATTTACTGTCTGCTTGCAAATATAGGAGAAAATTTCCTGTAATGGAATAAAGGAAAGGGTGTTCCTTGGTGAATAATTTCCCCTCCGTTTAAACACAAATTATAATTCTGTTCAGCTGACTAGTCTTAGGTTGCATAAATACATTCTGTGAAGCAACTTCACACCTGCTAATTTGAAGATGTTTGCAGAGTGGGGCTAATGTTAGCAGTGCTAGCACTGCTGCTCTTTGATCCTCTTAGCAGATTGTCCACATTCCTTCACTGAATATTGTCACTCAGTGCTGAGGTTATATGAGAGTATCATCTGTCACAGTCTCTGGACAACTTCATCCCCTTTTTCTAGATCAAAACAGGGTTAAACCACACTGTTTCAATCAGATGCTATCGGTGCTACTAGTTAGCCGTTGTTTATATCTGAGTGAAGAGCTTTGTGGCAGCAAGGCAGCAGTCATTAAAAACAGATACAGGGGCGAGTAGCGACAGGGGAATTTGTTCTTTGGGAGAGAGTATTTGACCAGGAATGCTAATAATTACTTTAACAAACTTGTAATTCTAGTATGGACCATAAAGGGGTTGACTTTAACTGTTTAGCTGGCTAATCACATGCCGACCAAATTGAAAGCAACAAAACAACTGGAAGCACAATACGGTTTGTTATCATTTAAATACTTTCTGAGGCAGAGGCTCTACCCAACCAATACAACAGGCCACTCGACGCAGACCAGGAGAAGAGAGAAAACACTTTTTCTGTCACGAAAAGCTTTCAGTGTTAAGGCACTCCACTAGCAGGCATTGTATACAACCAGTCATAACAACTAACCCTTTCCCCGTAACTATGACAAAGTCATGCCGAAGCAGGTTGGCAGAAGAATGAAAACATCTTTTCTGTCACAGAAAGCTTTCAGTTTTGCCCTCTGGGCTTTAATAAAGACATTTCCAATTCTGACAAAAGTGCGGCTGTGGCTTATTCCAGGCTAATCGCTCCACTAGCAGGCATTGTATACAAGCATTCTCACAACAAGTAACCCTTTGTTCCCATCCCATACTCATGCTAAAGCAGGTGGGCAGGAGTGAAAACACCTTTCAGCCATGAAAAGCTTTTAGGGTTGTTTTGATTCTTTATTTCATACAGAAACATGGTCCAGCTGGTAAAAAGAACGCAGTTCTAAAGCTATACGGGACTATCATTGGAGCTAAAAAAGTTGGATCAGTGCATGACAAGTAAATAGCAATGTAAGGAATCAGCCTTTACTTTCTCATCGCTTGTCTCAGGTAAGAAGTAGAGTAGATTAAAGAGTCTTTGCTTTTGCGTTTACTTGTCAGGGTATGTTTACTTCTGTTCTAAACTGTGAAGATTCAAAGACATGTAGACTCCATACTGTTTTCACAAACTTTTTAGGGCTGTCAGAGTGGCTGCTTTATTTCTAATGAACATCTTTGGTATGTTCACTATTTTGAAAATGTCAGATGTTTGAGTAAGCTGAGATGCTCTAAATTATTATGAAACCAACTATCAGAAATATAAGTACTTCCTGTCAGTGCCCATGCTAAAGAATAGTTATCAAAAATGGAAAAGTCTACATGACTGAACTATTGATACCACTATTATGTTGTGTTCAGTTTTGCTATCCATGTTAAAAAGTGACAAACTATTTGTGTTTTAGCCTGAAGATTGTGTTCCTTCACAAAGATCTGGGGAAATAGCAGGAGACATCATCAGCATCATCAAAACACCAAATGTGGGAACAGCTTTTTTTTTTTTTTAAGAATAATGTTCACTGTTTCTTTACAGCGAGACTCCCTTGAGAGCTAATAAAAGTTCACAACACAGATTCATAAAAGCACAGATTTAAACCTGCAGGTCCTCACAGTGTGCTGGATTATAACATTCTGCTGAAACTAGAAGAGACTTTGTTTGCTTGACTTGTCTGTGTCATGGCTGAAGTCTACAACAAAGAGCCTTTGGTTTGTGGACAAGTCCTGAATACTGGCCTTTCTTTTAATGTGTCCTCCATCTGTATCTCAAATACAACCAGCTGCAGCAGCTACTGGTGGTATACGTTCTCTGATAGCTTTATTAGGTACACCTATTCAACTACTCATTTATACAAATATCTGATCAGCCATTAAAGCATGTAGGTCAGGAGGATCTGCTTAAGTTCACACAGGGCATCAAAATGAGGAAGAAAAGTGGTTTAACAGATTTTGAATGTGGTTACTGGTGATCTGGCCAGGTTCTACATAGTTTATCCTGACCCAACCATTTTAATATATTTTTTTTAATATTGAAGTAGAAATCTAGGCTTTCCTGACCTTTGCCATCAACAAGGCCTTCTGGCCCAGAGAGATGTCGCTTACGGGATATTTTCTCTTCCTCTAAACTGTCGGTAAATTATGAAGATGGTTGTGCATATAAATCCCGGTAGATCAGAAGTTTGTGAAATACTCAAACAAGCTCTTCTGGCATCAACTACCACATTTAAGGTCACTTAAATCACCCTTTCCTCCATCCTGATGCTCTGTTTGAACTTCAGTAGATCATCTTCACCATGTCTACAAGCCTTCAGTCATTGTGTGCTGTGATGTGATTGATAGAGTAGATACTTGTGTAAATGAGCAGTTAAAAGGGTATACCTAAAAAAGTGATCAGCAAGTCTTTATCGTACCAACTTTATGTTTAATAGGAAAGAAAAGAAGGCAAAGAAATAACATCAAATTTATGCATTAGGCTGTTTAACATTTCTCTAATATTGCCAATTAGGATGATGTTTTTTAGGAATGTGCAGCAAAATACACAATATGCTGGAAAAATTGGAAAATAGATTTATGAAAACAGTTGCATCCAGAGTTCTGCCACTAATGAGTCACATTAATCTTCACTACTGTGTAAGATTTGAAACACTTTCTATAACAATACAAGCCAATTGCAACTAATGAGCAAAATCAAGCCAAAATCTTACATCCTTGAATATAAAAACAGACAGATGAACATTTTTCATCAGTGTGAAATTATAGCTTGTAAAAAAAAAAAACTTGACAAAGAGAAAAATGTTCCCATATCCATTATCATTTTGACATCCTTCAACCTATCACAACTTTGGTGATGGCTGCAACAGCAAACACTAGCAATAACTTATTCACGCCACTATAGCTGAGTTTAAAGCGCATTCATTGGACTGAGTATAGTCTAAGTTTTTTTATCTTTTAAATTCTGCATGCTGCTAGATTTACTATTATTCAAGTTCTTGGTTGGAGTCTGACATAGCTGTAATAAATATCAGAACATATTTCAAACATCAGAGAGCTGAAGAAAGAAGAACCTCAGGAGATGAGGCAGCATGCTTCAGTGAACAGATCTTGGTTGTAGAGCTTCCATTAATCATAAATAGATTGGTCACAATGAACTGCTCAGTAATCCCAAGCCTTTTAAAGACATCTGCAAGGCAAACCCTTCCTATCATTCCCAAATGACCATTGACATGGTTCTGGGAATTACCTTTAGTGTTTTTTTTCTCTTAGATACTTTTAAAATCTAGCTTGCACTCACTGACTTCTCTAAAATTGCCAGCCATGCTTGGGAGGAAAGATAAAAGGTACCATAAAGTTAAATTGTTCAGATTATGAACTTTTAATTGCAAGTATAAGATTTTTTTTTATGTTTCTAAAATTAAAGCTAGCATGACAGTGAAAAAAATTAACATTTTCATCAAAGAAGAGGCGGCCATCTCAACCACATTTGTTTATTATCTGTGCAGACAATGGAGTACATCCTGCAGGCTACTTTGAGTCTTAATATTATTTTGATGACGCCAACAATGACCCATTTTCTGCTTCAACATCTACCATGAAGCTCTAAGAATGCAATAGCTTGTGCTGCATGGAAACAAGACAATTAGAATCTACTTCACAATTGTACTCACAAGTAGCCAGTGCACGGGCCCGGTTGCATTCACATCTCCCACACACACCGCTCGAGTCCACATGAATCATGCCAAAGACTGATTTGGACCTTAGACCCAGGACTGGTGGTGACTCTTGATAATCGAATACTTTTTGATAGTGTCAGGTCATGTGCAATGTGTAATTTTGGCAGCTGCACTCATGGCCATGACTGGGTATGTCTCAGCATTTTATACTGTTATACTGGGAGCACCAGTAACTAGACTGCAGCCAACTTTGTACATGAACATGAATACTACACACCAGGTTCGAAGTAGGGATGCACATGGTTAATTGCTAAAATGGTTACATTTGTTTATCAAATTAGCCGATGCAGGATTTACGAGTTGGTTAAACCAATTACCCATCATTTTTATAAACACAGGCTTGAAATTCAGGTCTATAATGCTCTTTTAAACAGTAATGAACTTCCCACCACTAGAGACCGCTGTAGCTTCAGTTAATGGCTACTGCCTTTCTGTCTGGCACTTCAAAGATGTAAACACGAGAAGCTCAGCGATGGCTTAGTGGTTAGCATGTAGTAGGAATAGCGCTGTACCACAGTTTTTTAAAGTGGTAAATTGAAATTAAGTGGAATATAAGCTGTCGAGAGTCAAACTCGCGTGTCATTTCCACCCGAAGTGAAAAGAAGCCGCATCTCAAAGCACGTTATTAATCTACATAGAGGAACGAAGGCTGGCAGCGCTAGCTTGTAATGTTAGCCTTGCTGTATAGGGAGTGTATCAGGCTAACATCACACCTGCTGACACTATGACCCTGTGAGGAATTTGCTGTTTTCTGAGAATTTTTCTCCTCTTTAGACCAGTCAGTTAAAGGAAATTTAAATGAGCCGAGTTTAGCCGAATACGGAATAGACACTTAGGAACATCCTTAGTTTGAAGGGGATAAACTGCTACCAAGTACTTAAAAAGCAGATGCATGCTACATTTAAATTAGCATTGGCTATAAATACTATGATACTTGCATGGGATGGCTGTTTTCAGTTGTCTATATACAATATACTGTATCTGTCCCTAACAAATAAACCTTAAATAAATAAAAGGTATTCTTACAAACTCTGTTGTGAAATATAACCTCTATTAATCTCTCTCCTGAACATGACACATATCTCATCTTATCTATAATCAATATTCAAAGGCAATGATGGCTGCACAGCCTCATAACTTGGTGCTATATTAAATGGAGGAGACATGCTGGGTGAAGGCCTAAGGCTTATGGTTTCAAAACTTAGACTCTTCAATCACAAGTACGGAGGAGGACTGTTTCCCCACAGAGAGTGAAATCAAATATGTCAACACTCACACAAATGACACTGTCAAAGGAGCTCATTAGTGCCATCAAAAGTATTGATGAGGGCAATGAAACACAACCCGAGGGTTTCCAGGGCCTTCTACCCAATTCCTTTTTTTTTTTGCTTTTATGGATAACCCATCAGTAAGGGAACATCAGTTATAATGGAAATATAGACTAGTTTAAAGGGCTTGCACTCACCTTTGGACACGAGAAGGTGGAGCAAAGACGCCGTGTTTTGGTGGGCAGCTAAAGTACCTCACTCCTCCCACTGAGCCATCATTCTTACCACTCGGTTTGTCCAATTTGATTCCCAACCACAGCCCTGCACAGAAGAAAGACACACAGATTTTTTCTGATTCAAGCCATAAGAAACACATTTAAGGTATTCAGGCAATGTGCCACATTTTAAAGAAAGTTTAATGCAAAGACAATGATGTGGCCTGTGATTGTATTGTTACTTTCTAAGTGTGTTCATTATATCTAGTACCAAGAAGTGAAACAAATCAAACTGTTTTACCTTCATCAGAGTTCAGCTAAGCCAATACTTTGCAATAATAATGTAAAAAAAAGGGGGTCAATTCAATATGAAATGTTGAGCAAGAAAAGCTGCTGTTGGTACAGAGCTTCAGCCCTCTGTGCACTGAGGCTAAGATTACAGAGCATTGCTAGCACTGATTTAAGTGAATCAAAGGAAACTAAAAAACGAAATCCCCTCAAACATGATCCTCAGTGGTGTGAGATACGTTAGAACTTATTCATACATGACTGAGGCCTGGGAAGAACTGCTGCCTAAATATTAATGAAAACTGTGAGCTGTTTCTGTATTACTTTTCAATGGCCTTTCCTCCACTGCTTTCTTCATATCTTATTTTTCTGAGTATCTTTCCTAAGTTACGGTTTGCTGCTTCATTGACTTGTGCCTGAATGTGTAATGAGGATCATGCAAGTTGAAAAAGAGGATTTTGATAGACTTATTCATAGTGCACACAAAAATGAACAATTATTCAAATGTCTTTGGTATTTCTTGCAAAAAAAATAAGTCAAGTTTTCTTGGAGTTCAAACCAGTAAGGCAAAGCCACATTTGGAGACAAAAGCCCAGTCATGAGTCTGATTATTCACTGCATTTCATTTAGAAACTTTTTTAGCATTTATTTAAAAAGAAAGATAAAAAAAACTAATTTTTGAAATATTCTGTAAAAATCTAGATTTCAATAACTGTTAGGTAAGAAGTTAAATCTATTCCCAGTCAGCATCGTGACAATCTAAATAGGCAGAAACTTGACTCAGATTTAATCTCGTTTGATTTATCAAATGAATGAAAATGCATTTTCAACCTAGTATGACAACAAGGTCAAATGAGCTGTACCACCCTTTACTTATTCAAAAGCCACCAGATTTCTGCCCTTCAGTATGAAATGAAGGCAGCATTTCACACAAGTCAAGAAATTAACATACGCATACCAGAAGCAAAAGGAGGGCAGCCTTCATTTATTAACAGAGATACTGAATATTCAAACAAGGGCTTCGAAGGCTTTTAGAAGTATTTCCCAAACTTAAGTTGCCAAATTCTTAAAGATAAGAGGCATGTGCCTTTTCAGGGTACAAAGTACTAAAGCTTGAACAAAGTTTGGTCTTCTAGAAGCCTTATTTATTTTTAGCTAAATCCAAACTGTCAAGCATCTAACACTGGTAAATGTTGGACAAATGACAGACGGACTCGACTGCTGACTAACTTCTCGTGAAGTACATTTAAATTAAGTCCTGTCTTGTTACACCACTTCTTGTGTTGATATCACTCATGTATCCTTACGCCTTTTATTGCATGAAATAGTGCCATTACATCATATTACACAATCGTGTGAATATGTAAGGTTAACATTGTATTTTTTATCGGCAATTCAGTTACAGAAGATCTCAGGTGACAAGGAGTAATGCAAAAGTAATGTAACTACTAGAGTAGCTAGCTGTGAGAAATAGGGCTGGGCAATTACTCACAAATTAGAATAAATTGCAGAAGCTGCAAATATTCATTTGTCTTGAAATTTGTTAAAATATCAGTTTAATACATTCATTTTTTGCAGCAGTGGAGATTTTATGCACATTATGCAAGCATCTATGTGCCAATATTTTTTTTTGGGAAGGTTTACAAAAATCCTCCTTTTTGTGTTTCTTAATCAAAACAAGTGGCATAAAACTTTAATCCCCTTCAACAAAGCAGCTGTTCAAAAATGTGCAATATGAGCAAAAATAATTAAACTTAGATTTTTTTAAATTGTTCTGCCCTAGTTCATATCCCCAGCCGGATGATACCAATTATTGCCTACCAGCTCCCACAGCCAATCGCAGCTCTTTCTTTCAAAACATTTGAATATAACATACTTCTCACTAACCCCTGCTTGTATTAAGGCTGATGCACCACACTGCTGCTGTTGCTGCTGGAAAAACTTCACCTTCCCCACCCCAGCTGCCTCCTTTATAGCTTAAAGCTTGTTGCACCCTCATAATCAGATTCATGCTCCAATGGATTAATTGCTTCTGAAATAATTGAACTGTTTCCAAATATACATCGACATTGGTTTTAATATAGAATGATTTATTGCTTTAATTTGTAAAAACAAAAAAAAAATAAGATGAGGTATCTAATACTGACCCCAATAAATCGCAATCCAAATATTAGAAAGAAAATTGCAATTAGATGATTTTTTGCACATTGTGATTGTTTTTTTTAATAACTACCCCAACACTGCTCTTCAGTTTTTACAATCTTGTAGATTCCAATAAATTCAATGCGAATTAGCCCAGCACAGAATATGCTGTCATCATAAATACAGACTTCTCCTAGAATCTCTCTGACTTTGATGTAGGGCTGCATGATTTTAGCCAAAGTCAATTTTAATCATCACTGAAATCTTGATTATTAATCACAATTATCTTTTAATTTTACAGACTTTTTGTGTTGTTTTAGGTTTACTTTAAAATTTGGAATTTTCCCTTGTGGGACTAATAAAGGAATATCTTATCTTATCTTATCTTATCTTAGAAACTATCTATGGCTACAAATCTGTTGCCAGACTGGGCTGGACTGCACTGAGACAAATAAAATCTGACCAAGCATTTTGTCCTATATCTGCCCCTAACATCTGGCCAAACATTAACTAACTGATCCACAATATCTGTACTCAAACAAAAATATATAAGGAGTGAATGCCAAAAAGATCAGTCCTTATACTGACATAAGAATGTATTTTATTAAATGTTAGTTGATATCTAAACCTAATATGGCAACTATTGGAATGCATTACTAATGTAAATATTTGCAGTTAATCATGTTTCTTTCATTGCAAGAAGGTCAAAATTGGGACTGCAATTAAAATTTAATTACTAGTGTAGCCCTACCTTGTAGCTTTGAGACACAGGTTTTATTTTTAAGAAATGAAACTTTATAGAGCTTACCTCTTTAAAATACATGAGTTGGGTTTTATATCGTTTTAAGTTATCATAGGTCAGTTTAATTTTTTCAGTGGAAATTAGGCCTAGAATATGCATGTCTTAAAAAAAAACAAAAAAAACCAAAAAAAAAAACAAAGCAAACCCAGAGTGGACACATGGATAAACACAATCAGTTTAAAGTCTTGTTTCAACCCTAAAAGATTTGCAGGGACAACATCAGGTTTGATAACTGACCTGGAGCAAAGCTGGTCTTTCCATAAAATTGGACAACACCAGTCCTCTGACCAACCACCAGCACCCTCTCCCCCACATGCACCTCGGGGCCCCCACAGACAGAACTACTAGCTGAGGGGGTTCGGCTTCGAACACCTGGGAGAGATGAACAAAGAGGGTTCTACTATTTTGTTATTTCTCTCGGTTTAAGTTGCATTAATAAAAGTACACCACCATCATTTAGTTATTGTTAACATACACGTACATATGATGTAAAACATTTTATTGTACAGACCTGCATTAGTAAGTGCAGTTGTGTCAGGAGACGACTGGAGACCTTGAGAAGGGATAGTTTTTGGACTCGGGGAAACCCGCTCCCTTCGCTGCCTGGCAGAAGGATGCTGCCTAGGCAGTGGGCGAGGTCGAGAACCAGGTGCAGGCCGGGAGTCCAGCGAAGAGGATGATGAGGAGAGAGAGCGAGAAAGGACCCCTGTGATGACATCAACAGAGAGGCATGAGTGACACACGGAACCGGATAGTCCGACAGGAGTCTAAGAGAGTCAGAAGTTCAATAACGATACATTTTTTAGGGCACATGACTATGATCTTTACTGTGCATTACTCAAAAAAAACATGCAAATACTGGGTGCCTTGGCTCCACTGAGACATTAGTTGTGTTATCCATTCTGCTTTTTAAAACCACACAGCACAACACTGAGTGCTTCTTCTCTTAATACTGAATACAACAATCAATCCAATAAGGCTTCATTTTTCAATTCTGCTCTTCTCTGTGTGACAGTATCTACAACACTCAGATCCAAACACTTAAACTGTTTTTTTTTTTTTTCCAGAAATAAAAGAGTTACATGGTTTTAAGGAAGCAAAAGAGCTCAATTCTTCACAGTTTGAACTCTGTGACAGAAAAACAAACTAGATACCCAAATGCTAATCCTTTGTAAGCTTAAGGGAATGAGATTTCACTTTTGAGACTCTATTTGAACCTCATTAAGGTTTTTAACTTTAATAGACCTTCACAGGGCATAAGGTCATTACATGCCAAATTCCTACTAATTGATAAAAGACCCTCTAAAGTGAAAATGAATCTGTATTTAGGTTTGTTGAACGACAGGTCACTGTGTTATGAACCCCTAGTTCAAATTTCAGTTAAATAAAACATCTCTAAGTTTGCAAAATTAAGTTTCAAAATCATGAAAAATGAAACTGTAAAATCTGCTCCAGGATGGTGTGGGTGTGTCTGTTTAAATGAGCTGAAGTCCCGCCCACTGAGAAGAAATACATTCCTCTCAAATTTAAAAAATGTCACAATCTGAATGGTGGAAAGTACTCACCTCATTATCCTTTCCCTTGACCTTATGAACAGAGCAGCTGCCAGTCTCCACATCAGAGCAAAGACAAAGTCTGTTTTCTGGCTCAAATCTGTTATGATACTTTAATGATCTGTAGAGCACTGTGGCTCATAGTGTTTACACCAACCATATTCCAACATATCTAGTGTGTTAAGACAAAAATTTTGGATTTCTCTTTACAGGGTCTTTAAATCTGAGCCAATGACAGAGGAAACACTCAGCTACAAACAAGTTGGAGCCACTTGAGTGATGACTATATAGCTTCTCCAAATTAAGCAAACATTAGTACAAAAGGTTTCAGCTCATCGGCCTTCAAGAGTTCATGTCTATGTACAGAAATAACTGCTGATTTTATCATTTCTGCTGTGGTTTATCAGTCTTAAAATAATCACTGTATATAGACACTGAAACATGAGATTAGATTTGGAAAAAGGGGCACAATATTTTTGGCTGGGATAGTTTTGTTTCCTGTTTTAGTCCGTGAAGCACTGATCACCCAAGATTATGTGTTTGTTTATGTGGCAAGATTAAGAGGAAGAACACACTGGCTAAAACCCTGACTCAAAAGCCACCATTTATCCCTCATAACAATTTAGATTTTACCCATCTCTACACATAAATCTGCATGTCGGAGCATATAACAATGTGCTCCTTGAGGCCTTCTCTTTAATTTAACTTTATTCCTGTTTCTGAAGTTTTAACTCAGGGTATTAACGTTGACAAGCAGATGAAAAATGAAGTCTTGTGTCAGATGTCAGAATATTCAATATCAGATGGCCAAAAAATAGTACCTCAGGTACAGTACTTATCATATTCTTTTATCTTAAAATGCAGGGAAACGCATGTGGTCTGCTGCACCAGCTACGCACAATTTAAGTCTGTAGTTATGGTGTAATCTGCATGAAGCCCTATGGGGAAACTGATTAGACTGTGACAGTCGTGTCATACTTTGGTTATATCACAGAGATGTAAGGTTCAGTCTAATTAGTATAGCATCATGTCTAAAATAACCAAAATACTGTCCCAAATATGACATTTTCACTTCATGTGATCAATCAGCAACAGGCATTATTCAGTGCAGTATTTATAATGACACTGCCTCTTGTCCTAAATTGTCATTGAACAGACAAATGGCTGAAATTGACCTCAGTTAACTGCCGTTCATTGACAAATGGCAACAAAAACATATGTAAAATTTGCAAATGCATCTTGATTAGGTTAAAGCCTCCACCGTAAACTTACAGCTAGTGTAAAATAACAAGAGGAGCATAGAGTGATGAAATCATCAATTACTTGAAGCATTTTAACAATACTTTAATGCTGGATGGATGGCTGAAATTATGTCTGCTCATGGAAAAAAAAAGCACAAGTCCCAATAAAATCATCATACATGTCTGAGGAGTGTAACTGATTACAGGGAATGCACTGCTGACACCAAACAGCTTCTAAAACTCTCTGCTCCTCTACATCCTCCAAGCTTCCCCATTTTCTAAACCAGAGGTTCTCAACTGGTGGGTCAGGACCCAAAATTGGGTCGCCGAGCAGTTTTCAGTGGGTCGCCAATGGGTGTCTAGAAAAAAAAATGGTGGCAAAAGTCTCTGAAGAATATGCAACCATACCATTTATTTTACTCTTTATTGTGAAAATGGGCAAATTTGAATTTTTTATCAATATATCAACTCATTTATCTTCTTTTCTTGCAGTTAAAGAGCTGCTTTTACCATGTTGATGAAGTATTTCTCAAGATCGCTGGAAAATTGGCCAAAATTTACACATTATCATGGGGAAAAGGGGGTGTTTAACATGTCAGTTTTGTCCTTTCTCTTCTTTCTGTCATAAATTTGGTTCCATCCAAGGTCTTTAGTGCAACATTTTTATTTACCAAATGTGCATTGTTGGAAATCTTTGGAAATTTGGGTCGCAATTTGTCAAAGATATTGGTGAGTCCTGAGGCTAGACCAGTTGAGAACAATAATACACTTTGACAACCTTAAGTACAGAGTACTTACACCTACTAGGATGTGGGTGTAAGATTTAAGTTTAAAGTTTAGCCTTTGTTAAAACTATCTTAGCTGAGTGTACAGCATAAGCTCTGTTGTAAGGAAGAACTTATATCCAATCTAGGCTATGTTTGAACTTGCACAGAGCTGGTGCAACCCATAGCTTATAGCACAATAAGAAAAATATTAAGTAAATATTCATATTAATATTACATATATCTCTGAAAGACCTTGAATGTTTCTGTAAAACTAAGCACAGATGGATTGTGAGGTTGTATTCAGTTATTAAGGTGCACTAATTATCAGAGACAGGGGATAATGGGGGTTGAGTCGGACAAAGATTTGAATAATTTCAGTTTCAACAAAAGAGTTATTTAACACATTCCTTTAAACTCACTCCCACAGCCTGCTCTCTAATAGAGAGTGCATCAAAGCCCACTCAGTCGTTATTCTGATACCTGTCTTTGTCACTGAGGCGTCTCTCACTGAGCCCTCACTGGGACCAGGAAGTCTCTTGTGATTGTCAAGGGGTTTATCGACAGAAGGAGATAAACCTTTCCACCCACACACAGACAAAAGACATGGTGACTATGTACACACACAGAATATTCTCATATTAGTAATCAATAAGTGATCTGATTAAAAGATTTTTAAAAGAAATAATAAACATTTCTTCTGCATAACTTAACTTAAAAAAACAAACATTGCTTTACATTTTCCATGTTTTACCGCTGAGATCTGCTAAACTAGGATGCTTACTGGTATGTTATATGCCAGCATTACATCTGTTGTGGTCATAGCAAAGGGAATTGAATAAGATAAATACACAGAAAGGCATTTTATGAAGCTTATTAAGTGTAGCAAAATATGCAGAATTACAATGAAAAATTCATGAACAAAGGTTAAGTAAAAAACAGAGCATGTTAGGAGTACTAGAGTTAAAGTTAAAGGCAGAGAGAGAGAAGCTACACAGAAGATAAAAAGCATGAGAGAAAGAAGAAATGCAAATAAGGGACAGCATGACATTGTCGAGTAGCAGTGAAACAAAAAATACTTAGAGGCAATTTTTCTTGATTGAACTAAGACTCTTTAACTCCGACACACAATAAAAACACTTAAATATGCTGAGACAAGCAGTAACACCCACACAAAAGCCCCAATGACAGCGAACACAAAAGAACAAGAAAAACAGACTTCAAAAGAAATCTTGGTACTGACTCAAATGGAACACCATGAGAAACAACATTTCTAGCACAAGAAAACAGAAATGATTTCTTTTACTAGTTTATAGCCCTAAGATTATCATCAATGTGATTGTTATATCACTTCTTGACAACCATTTATCTTCTTAGGAGCTCCTAGTCTCCTTTGTTCCATGGGTTATTCTGGATTATTGGCATGGACATCCTGCTGCTGTGAACCTGCATGACTCCAACTTCCACAATAATCAATATCAGTCCTGCATCTAACATCATTAAGATAAATGTTTTAGTTGATTTAATAAGTGCTCAACTTTAATGGCTGTAAGAATCTCCCCTTTTTCATTGCTATTATAGCTGCTAATGTGAAAATTCGAGTGATCAGTCTCTTCTCATACAGGGTAGATCCTGCAATACCACACATCAGGCTGCTATCAGTCTCAGCATTACATCTATCCTCATAGTACATCTTAAAGAGAGCTGCTCAAATTCAACTCCTATATTAACCTCTCCATTTCAAGATCATTATAGTTGCTAATGCTAATATAACATTGAGCAGTCCATTATAATAAATAGTTATAACTGTTTAATATGAATATTAATGTAACTATTTTGGTATTGTAGCAATGAAAATAAGCTGATAAAATGGATGGCCAAAGTAGCCTTAATTTTATTTTATTCATAGTTATTCCTTTAATTGTTGTCTCTACCAATCTCTCTCTTCCGTATTTTGCTCTGTCTCCTCACAAACCCAATGAAGCTTCAGTGGATGGCTGTTCGTCATGACTTCAGTTTCTGCCTGTTAAAAAGAAGGTTTTCTTTCTCACTGTATCTTTGCTAAATTTTCCTTAGTGCTGTGCTCATTGTGGATTAATGTTTGGTGTATAAGGTGCTGGTAGCGTAGCATTTATATCCGCTTGTCCCATGCACAGAGGCTGTTGTCCTCACAGCCAATGGCCTGAGATCAAATCCAGCATGTGGCTCCTTAGTGCATGTTATTCCCC
Organism: Cheilinus undulatus; assembly: GCF_018320785.1. Lineage (NCBI taxonomy): Eukaryota > Metazoa > Chordata > Actinopteri > Labriformes > Labridae > Cheilinus > Cheilinus undulatus. The sequence continues at coordinate 34,004,271 of NC_054882.1, forward strand.
ACTCTGTCTCTCACCTGTTTCTGCTTTCTTACCAATTCAAGGCAACAAGTCGTAAAATAAAACTAAACAGAAGGACTCATGAGGTTTATTAATAAGGATGTTCTCATACCATTTTTTCCTTCCCAATACAATTCTGATACCAAAGTGTTGGGTATCGGCTGATACGGGGTACTGATCTGATACCAGTGTGAACTTTCTGGACTGACTAGCAAATTGTTTTAGACCTATATTGGACTCAGAGCATGGCTCAACAAATAGAATCATAATGTACAGCATCTCTGTGACCCTAAAGTTGTTTTTCTGCTGCTTATTGAGTTTTACTGCTAAATATTAAAATAAGAATTACACAGAGGTTCGCTCTATCGCTCTCCATTATGCTCTATTTAGGTAGCATGACGTGATTACAGAACAGCCTGCCATTGGCTGACACATCCTCACAAAGGGTGAGCAATATGGCGGTTAGCATTCGGCTAGCTGTAATAAATGATCATAATTTGATTAAAATTGATAAAAAAGACATTCAATATCAGGATTGCTGTGGATTTGATCATTTAAGTCCCCAAAAGTCACACAAGTTCCAGGCTCGCTTAAAATGCAGCTGTAAGGGGTTAAAAGGCATCGACCACATCAATGGCGATCACACAACAGCTAGCCTCAAGAGGAAAAACTAGTAAGAGGCAACAATTTGTGGTTCAAAAGTTATTTATCTTTTAATAAAATTTTGTAACTTCTTGTCATGTACAATAGCATGGGTCTGGAAGGCATTTTAACGATTACATTCAGAGAAAAACCGTCACGCAGCCACCATTCTTTGCTGCTGCAGTGGGTCCTCTCCTTTGCTTCTTCTTCGCTGCTCTAAAAACGGTAGCCCAATAGACTGTAGCCTGTGCATGCAGTGGTTTCTGGCAGCAAAGAAGAATTGATTTCCTGTTTATAGCACTAACATTTAATATTAAGCATGACTACACGAAGCAAATATAAAGCTAAACCAAAAGGTATTGAATCGGTGCACAAACTTGTGTACTCGCCAATACCAACACCTGCATTTTAAACAGTATCGGACATATTTCTAATACTGGAACTACCCTATTTATTAACTTTAGAATGATGTTTTTAAGAAGGATATCATGGAGGACAAGCTTTTCCTGTAAGCAGACTGTTTACTCTGCTTTAGTACATGTTTTTAATCAGATTTTGCAGGCCAGGTTTTTAATTTTTAACTTTTGGTATTCTATCCACTCCCTTGACACTTAACCTAACCCTAAATAGAAGTTTAATCCAATAATTTTTCAATAAAGTTTTGCTTGTATTTCCATTCTTATATACAGCATCTCAGATGAATGGTCTGTGAGGGTGACTGTGAGAGATGAACTGTCTGCAGCCAGACTGTCTTGAATAGACCTTGGACGTTGCTTTTGTTCATTAAAGGTCATCACCTTATCAATCTTATTTTGACGAGATAAGTTAAGATTGCCACTAAGTAAAGTTTGGTCCATATTAGCCAGAAGGAATACTAGTAGAATCTTCAATGGATCATATTTTCTAAGGTTACTCAGTTTACCAGTGGAGTGTGCGAATAACACTGCAGACTGTAGTCTGTTAACAGACTAATGGCTCTCCAACAACCATTCATCATGCACTGATACCTGTGCCTTCACTCCCTACCTACGATGCTCTGTGTATTGTAAACTATAAACTGGTCAAGGTCTATATCTCTGACATTGTTTAATGAATAAGCACAACAAAGATATTGGTTGATGGTTATAATTTTTTTATATTCTGTTCTTTAATAGATCATGAAATAAATACCTTTGTATCTAAAGAGATTTAAGGAGGAAAAACAACTATATCCATTTAGGATTCAAATGTGCCAAACAAACCACCCTACATTACTCTGAAGTCATTAATATTTTATCCAAGTTTAAACTTTATTTTGCACTGTGAAAGATCTCAAATCAGCATGGTATTGATTGCCATTTCAGCTCACATTTGGAAAGAGCTGTGAAATGCTCCCCTCAGAGGCAGAGTTGTCTCTCTCCTTTGAACTCCAATGAGAAGACCACATTTCAACTCAGAATACCAAACATTGTTGTCACTTGACCTTTAGCACGCAGGGACCTCCTGGCTCTATCTATCCCTTCCACATACTGACTTTGGCTTCAAGTGACAGACTGTGGCACAATCTGGGGCTTTATGAAATCAAGTAGTGTTGCTTTGTGAGAGCTGTCTTTGTTCCCCGCTGCCCTTTGAGGCCTGAGCTACAGTTGACACACTCTAATAGGGGCCATCGTGGCACTCTGCTGTGTGTGTCCCTCCTGGTTAGCAAGACGAGACATTTCCACTATGACTCGTCCAATCTTTAGATACACACGAGCGAGTGATGTGTACGACTGATCCGGTGGGAAGCTAAAACACAGGTGGCGCTCAGAGGTTGGGCAGTAAAAGGCTTACAAAGGCCCTTAAAATTATTTGGCCATAAATTAGTCTGGTTCCTGGGTTGTGCGGGGGTGGTGGCAAGCACGCCCTCACACACATTGTATGCCACACATTACACACTCACATACTCCTTGTGATGAATGGCTGCCAGGCTATTCAGGCTGTCTATGCCCTGGTTATTAAACCCTGCTTAATTGGACTATCAATCACCAAATTCCACAGGCTACTCTGAGGTTTACTATTCCAGTCACGTCTGCATCTATCGGCCTTCAAAACATCTGAATATTATGACAACACGATACAGATATGAGCACTAAGAGGCACAACAACCACTGAAGTTTAAAATGACAAGGTCCCCATGTAACAAGGTCCTCAGGGTCTCAGGGATATTTTCTAATGGACAATATTTGGAGTTCTGTGGATTTGGGCATTAAAGGGGAAGATCTTGTCTAATATATGCATTGTTGTTTAGCACAGACTTCAAATTCCCTTAACAAAGCATCCAAGGAGGATGAATGTGAAAACTAAAATGCAATAATTCCTGCCAGGCAGTAATGTGACTCACATAAACTAGAAAAGTTGAGGCAGCCTCTTCTGGCACAAGAGGGGCAATCAGCTTGAGTCATGACTCACCTGATGGCATCATCTGGACAACGCACAGTGACTCAGACCCCTCATGAAAGGATACAGACTTACTGTGTAAGCAGGAGAGCTGCCTGTGCAGGCACTCATTTTGGTATTGTTACCTGCCATCTTCCCAAAAGAACAACAGAGAAGTGTTGTCTGTCAGCATCTGTTGCTAAAGGGGGTTGAGAGTGCATGTGTGCAAGATAGAAAAGGGGCGTATCTAAGTGTACCATGACCTAGTTAAACTAGCCTGCAGTGTTGTGGCTATCAGACCTGCAGGTGTCTGTGGGCAGAGTCACAGAGTTGGGTGGACGAGGGGGTGTTTATTTGTGCATCAGAACAAAACTAACATAAAAGAGAAAAATAGAAAGTCAAAAAAGTTAGAAAACAAAATGCCATCCCTCTCTGACTGATGCATTCTTCCTACTAAAAATACTCCCTCTCTTCTTTAACTCTCCAGGCTGCTTAATCCCCACTGATTTTGCATAACTTCTTTGCCACTTTTGTCAAAAATCACCATCATACTATAAGATAAATTACCAATGGTACACATGGACAGCTTTTAAGTACAACCCAAAATCCAGAAACACTGGGGCAGACGAACATTGGGCATAGATACAGTTTTTTACAGCCAGTGGTTCCTCTATATATAGGTTTATAAGATTTGAAAATCATTGCATTCTGTTTTTATTAACATTTTACATAGTGCCACAACTTTTTTCAGGGTTGGGGCTCTGCCTAATCTTTATTTAAACTTAGTCAGTAGTAGATGACATGTTTCTCAGTTTGTATTATCAATGGTTTTGAGAGGACCCACCTAAAACATGATTTGTTCCTATTGGATGAAAAAGGGCAGACTAAGATGATAAAGGTCCAAGAAAAGCAATACAAAGGAGAGATTAACATATCAAGGATGTCCTGTAGTTTGTCTGTTTTTAGATCATCTTTAAGTTAGCTGTGCCTCAGGGCCCTAAAGAGTTGCGGAGGAGTAGCGGTATCTAATGGTGGTTCAGGGAGCACAGTGGACCTCTGCTGGCGCTATGCTCTGTTAACCTTGCAAAGCAGATGGGTTTGCCAGACTCCATGTCTGTCATCAGGCAAATCCATCTTGAAAAGCTCCAATCCACATTGGTGCCGAATCAAACACTGTTTGGGACAATAAGCATCATTTTAGGAGATCAAGGCGGTAGTGACGGGTGGGTTTTAGTTGTATTCAAAGCCGTTTGCAATGGCTGCCTCTGTGCGGTGAATACCTTGGATGTAGCTTTAGCATAGTGTCAGTTTTGCCAGGACTAGATCCTGTTTCTGTGTAAAATAAATCTTTCTAAAAACACTCAAGTTTCTTACTCTTCTGCCGACTTGCTTTGGTATGAGTCTGTGATCATTACGGGGGAAATGATTAGTTATTGTGTGAGTGGTTGAGTACAATGGCTGCTAGTAGAGTGATTAGCTTGGAAGTAGCCACAGCGGGAGTTGCTGCGGCACTGAAAGCTTTTCATGAGAGAAAAGATGTTTTCACTCTTCTCCCGGTCTGCCTCAGCACGGGTTTGCGATTGTTACGGGTGGGGTTTACCAGTATATCCAATGGTTGTTGCTGCGGTTGCTGTTAGCGCAGATGTAGCTGTAGGAAAATGGCAGTTCAATCAGAACTGGACCACATTTCTTTTTTAAAACAAGTGCACAGAGCAGATATTTGATATTTGATAGTGTTTTGATCTAAAATTCAGAGGTTTTGAGGTTATTCTATACATGTAATAACATTTATTATTGTATGTTTACACATAAAAGTGTGTACCGATTCACATGTACCGGGAATTGGTACCATAGTTCAAATGTGAAAGGGAGGGTTAGGGTTAGGGTTAACCAAAGTCAGATGAAAATCACAATAAAGCATATGACTGATCGTAATCGTATGAAAAATATTACACTAATTATGGACCTTAAATAATCGAATAATCGATTGATCAGACATCACTAACTTGAACACATTATGATGGCATTTTATTAACACTCCCATAATAATCTTTTTACGAACCAGACTTCAAACACATGATAACGTGACGCCAGTTGCCTCATTTTCAACAAATGAGGATTAATACTTTTAACATACAGGCATGTTACAAAGTTTGGGAGATTTTACCACAGCTGATTTCAGTAGAGGATAAGGAAGATAACTGACCAGCAGCAGCAGCAGATGAGTTGACAGAGTTTTTTTTCAAGCAGACAGTCAAAGATATTGCATTTCAGTTTAATTTGATCCACAGTGCTGATGTGCTTAATACTTACTGGGTGGCAGCTTACATGGTTAACCTAGAGCACACACACAGTTAGTCTCTCAGCTGCAGAGTGATCACCTACTAACTACAGGGGATCGGTCTTGTTGATCAGCAATCTATTGATCAGATATTTTCTAATAAAACTGGACCATAGTGACTGGTTGGAGATGAACCTACTGTAGGTGTCTCTCTCTGACACTAATGCTGTCACAGCCCATATTAGCCAGTTTGTGCAGATAATGATCGTCTCTTTTTCAAAATAAAGGCCTCCTCTTTGGCTTGGCTCAACATGCAGGGATAATATACTCCAATGATATAGTTCCCAAGCAGAGTTGACCTTCTCTCACCACAAACCCATCAACAAAAACACATTCAGTCAGAACAACTGGAAAGTACAAATTACATTAAGAGATATTTAGAAGATTGGATTGGCAATTTCTGAGACTCCCTGCCATTGTTTACTTTTATTGCTCTCGGGGGACTTTGTCTCTCACTGTGTCCTCCACACTTTAAAACTTTGCCAATAAATGAATAAAAGCTTTATTCTACTGATAATTTACACAGGGCTTTATTTACAAAATTAAACAGAACTTTCCAATATCATCCGACTTCAGGCAATGATGAGAAAGAATAAAGAATTAAAGGTTGACTGCCAGAATATCACAGAGGAAGTGGATGGTGTTGTAATTCAGTTAGCAGAAAATGGGGGGCTATTACCACAAACACTTGTTATGTTGTTTTCAGCACATTATTCCCAAGGTGATGAGAAATGGAAAAGCAAGGTCAACTCCTTTTTTGGTTCTGTCCCAACCCCACTCAAGTGAATGCACTTTAAGAATGATTTTTCAAACTAAAAGACCATATTTAAGAGGTCAATCATCAAACTAACACTGTTACTTGTGTTCCTATGAGACTGTTGCAGTTGTTTGTGTTTGTCATATGAAATATCACTGTAATATCAACCAGTCCCCTCCAGAGGACTGAGCTTACCTATGACAGGAGGCTGCATTTGCCCCTTTGACATCTTTTTGCAACAATGTCTGAAAAAGTTCACACATTTCTTTGCCCTCCAGCTCAACAAGCTATTTGCTTTCACTGTCTTTGTAAGTCATGTCATCACTTGGTAATTTTAGGTCTTTTTTTTATTGACAATACTATGTGGGAGAACTCCTCAGGCAAACTTGTCTGCACTTGTGATCCTCAGAGTGACCTAACAGAACCCGAGCACAACTAAAATGATACGAACAGAGCCAGGCAGAGTACACTCTACACCATCTGTATTCGTCTCGTAGGGATCTACTCATCCTATATAATGCATCATATGTATCATTTTCACATTTTGACAGAATACCAAAGAAACAAAGGCACATTTTGATCAAAACTACTGAAAGGAAGTCTAAGGAGATGTTAACAACTGGTTCCCTACCTGTGTTTATCTTGGAGGTGATGCGAGACAAGTCAATGCGACGTGAAGGGCGTACAGGTGCCTTTGTGATGCTGGTTTTATGTCTTTCCAAAGGTTTGCTTATCTTTGAAAGGGGGGCAAAGATTCCTAGAGAGAAAAAACATTTAAAAGGATTAAAACCACACAGAGTCTATAGATTTCAGTTTCTTGGTAAAAATGATGTTACTGAGTATAATCTCTTCTGTTGTTTTTTATCCTTAGATTATGACTGTTTTCTAGCAATTGATCTGAGTCCACAGAATATTTCTCCAAAAGTCTTGGGGATCATCAAGATGGTTTTAGGCAAATGTGAGATGAGCTTTTGTGTTGTTTTTGGTTGGAGGTGGTCTTGGTACTCTCCCATGCATGCCGATGTTTCCCAGTCTTTCTTATTGTTGAATCATGAACACTGAACATAACTCAGTGGTTCCCAATTAGGCGTTTCAAACTGGCAAGCCAGTTTCCTCAACCTAAATTTTAACTGGGCACATTCAACCCCCCCCCAAAAAAAACAAGTGATCTGGGCATCAACAGAATTCCAGGTGAAGCTGGAGAGTAGAACAAGAAATAACAAGTTATATGCCGAACTTGTAGAAGAGAGAGAGAGGGCTGGGTTCACCTGAACACCAGACCAAATAATTAATTAACTCCAGAAACTGAAGAAGGAATACCAGAACAGAAAGAAAGACTTGGACAAAAGTGGAGCTGGACGTGGTGATACATGTCCATTATGTCCTCTGGTTCCACTTAAACTGGTGTGAACACAAGCTGATTCACCAGAAAGCACCAAGGTTCTGAGACTCCAGAATGAAGCCAGAGCCAGAACCAGAACTATGTCTGTTTGAAAGCACTAAGTGGGGTGTGGACCTTCAAGGGGGGCGTGGCAGGGCTAAGCAACACCAGGTAAAGGCTTCAGCACTGTAGAAGAGTCACAGTTCATTGATGTCACCTCAGATTCAACCATGCAGTTGTAGTACAAGTCCAAGACATGGTCTGCATTTTGGATTGGAGGGGAAAAGGAGCACCCCTTCTGGGCAGGAGAGACACCACACTCCTCCCTTTTTGCCACATACTACCAGTGTGAGAAAGATTTTCTGCTGTTGCCTCTATCAAGAAAAAAATACAGATCAAAACTGAACATCATATGAACTGAGAATGGCATTCTTACAACTGCATAAAATTACTTCAGGACTGGGAGTACTGATCTTAAAAGATGCTCACTGAGGTTTTTTTCTCATGCAGCTGTTCATCTTCAGAGAATCAGATGTTTACTGATTTTTATGTTTAAATTATTTTAGTTATTTCTACAAATTCTTTTAGGTTTTTTGTGTTTTAGTAAATAAAAAAAAGATAGGTTGATGTTCGCAAAAACGGTAAATGACAGTGTTTGTCATATGTTTACACATTTTCACATGTAAATAGTGATGCTGAGTGGTGGAGGGGCCTGAACATATTTCAATCTGCCAAAGGGGGGCTCTGACAGGAAAGTGTGACCTGCAGGTCTGTAGATGTTGTTCCAGGCTCATTTGTGACCTCCTGGATCAGTAGTTGATGCACTCTTGAGGTCATTTTGGTGGACCGGCCATTACATGAAGGTTTGTGACTGTTTTTAGTTTTCAACATTTGTGAGTAATGGCTCTCAATGTGGTTTGCTGGAGTACCAAACATGACAAATGGCTTTTTAACCCTTTCCAGACCGATAGATGTCCATGACTTTGTTTCTCATTTGTTCTTGGATTTATTTAGATCCCGGCATGATATAATGCTTTTTAAGATCTTTAAGCCTCTCTGAATTGTCAGACATGTTTGATTTAGGGGATTTGTATTTACTCTGGTTATCTTTGTCTAACATCAAAATCTGTTTGATGATCTGAAATATTGAAGTTTATCAAATATGCAAAAAATAAGAAATCAGGAAGAGGGCACATACTTTTCACAGCATTGTAATCTGCTTTTAAACAAGTGTTTGAAATATTTTAACCAAAAATTAGATAAAAACACCTGCTTGAATTTCAATATGCTTATTTCTTTTACCAATACTTTATAATATGTTGCCCAAGCATTCAATTATATGCAGTTATCAATTTTAAGTGTGAGTGATTTGATATACAGTACTTATAATTGCTTAAATTTCCAATCAGTCATTTTACTATTGCAAAAATTGTTTTTGAAACACTTTAACCGATAAAACTGTTGAACTGAGCTTGATTCAAGAAATGTATGACAAATAAGACAAATGAATAAAACAGAAGGAAAAACACTAATTTGAAAGCATTCATTGTAATGACAGTTTGTAAATAGGGCAAATCCAATAGTTTGTTAGATAGCATTGAACACAAGATTAGACAATTTAAGTCCCATAGAGTCATTACTGTGAAGTAAGAGATGAAGCATTTGGATGAGTCTGTGTGTTTGCTGACCTACCATGTTTCATTCGACAGGTGAAATACTGAACGCCTGCTACCGAGCCATCGTTCTTTCCCTCCGGTTTGTCCAGCTCCACTCCGGCCCACAGACCCCCCGAGAACTCAGTGCTCCCACAGAAACGCAGAGTGCCAACCTATTTACACACAATTACACACCACAGAGAGTGAAAACAACTTTAAACACTGTGTGAAAAACAAATCAAAATGAAATCAAGATATGCAGAAAAAGGACTGCGCTGTGAAGGAGCAGTTTGGGAAATCATTACATCCTCATGCCATGCATTATGTCAAGGGCAGAACCCCTACCAGGCACTCAACAACAGTCTGATGCATCAGTATGCAGTAAAACAGAGGAGAAAAACGATTAAAAGGGGAAAGGAAGATAAAAGCGTTACACTGCACCAAAATGCTAGAAAGATAATACAAATTTTGATCAGTCAATCCCAACAACTCGCTTCACTTTCTTCTGTTCTCAGTGCGGTACAAAAAGGTCTATTAATGGATGATTCTTCCAGAGAAAATGTCCAACAGAGCTAGAATTAGTATTTTCTTATTTCTAACATGACTCTGTTTGCATCTATGTTCAGTTTTCTTTTCCATTACACAGCAAAGGGACACAGCAGATGGCAGCTCCGAAAAATCATATCTGTTACTTTTGGTTACAGAGGTTTTAAAGCTCTCATTGAACACAATAACTGAAGAAAGGCAGGGCTCAGTTTCTTTCAGTCAGCAAATACTAGGTGACTCAAAGCTGGTTCTGTATCATTTCGAGCAGAGTTTTGTTTGATATGAGATTGTTAAAACCTTTGCTTCTTCTATCTCGTGTATCCAAATGATGCAATATTCTTATTTCAAAATTGGCTCGTACTGAAACTACTAAAACTTTGGGTCTTCAAGCTTCGATGAGACATTAACCCACAAATTCCTGACATAGTGTCTGCAGCATTGTGTGATCACCTCGGTTAAACTCTGACCAACGGTCGGGGCAGCTAGAGATGGAAAATCATGTGAGATCACAGGAGTTCATGCAGGAATTTTGAGATCACAGAATAGCAACTGAGTCCAACATTAGAGTAGTGTAAAAACATGTTACTTTGTCTTGCTGAGGTTGGTTTGCTGTTCATTTTGAAACTATTCCATGAAATTTTTGCATGTACGATGGTTAAGTCCATTAGGAAGTTATAAGAATTATGTTTTCTAGCAAGGATGTCTGGTGACACTCAAATCCAGACATTGTCCACCTAAAAGAATTGACCTTTCTTCACGCATGGTGACATATTGCCACTGTGACTCTCTGATGGCCTGTGCCACAGGAGGGGACTAATGTTGAGTCATTTGGTTCACAAATGGGAGTACATGCATTGTGTTCTCTAAGTGGATTGATGTGTTGTGGCAGCAGCCTCTGCAAAGAACAGACTCTGTGCCTATATTGAACAGAGCAAAGAAAAGTGGCACTTTTGGCACACACTCTAGACAAACCAGAGCACACGGAGTTGCAAAGACTGATGAGAGAAAGTGCTTTACTCCGTTTCGTGTGCAGATTGCTGTGTTGACAGAGTATGTGGAATTTGAGCGTGATGGTGTGCAGGAGTTTGCCAGCAGTGTTAAGAAGTTAAAAGTAAGAAAACACCCTGTATTTGGTGACAAAAATGTTTTTACTGTTGCTGTGCTATGGAGAAAGGCACAATTAGATTTTTACTAAACTGTGTCATTACAATCTTGTATCAAGACAAACTATTGGCATACATCAAAACCCCTGATGGTAAACATGACTTTGCTTTCATAAAATGAAAAGAAAGGCAGAAAAAAGACTAATGAGACTGCTCTAAGTTCAGATATTTCTATCTTCTATCTATCTATCTATCTTCAGTATATAAACACAGACAGGGCATCATTATCATGATTTTTTCCTTTAGATTTGCTGACACTTTTTAAAGCCTGTGATATAAACGTCAGACATGTTTGAAGATTCTTTGAGCTTTGAAGCTTCTTTCACACTGTTTATTCCCAGCTATTTCCACCATTAAAAACTGCTTTCAAAATGTGTGCATGAAGCAGGTTTATTTCTGACAGTAAGGATAATGCTAAACTAATGGCTAGCAATGGGTTATCACCATGTAGTGACACCATAAACACAATTTATGTAAACAAGTCAGCCTCTACCCATTTTCACTGCTTTTATCCCCCCGATACAAACACATTATCCTCATAGTTCCCCCGAAATTATTTTGAGCCTGGGACAATCAGACGAGTATACAGTGCTGTAAGTATTTGCACCCTATCTGATTCCTGATGCTTTCGCGTATTTATCACACTTAAACCAATTTTAATATCTTACAAAGGCAACTCAAGTAAATACAAAATGAAGTTTCTAAATGATGATTTTATTTATTAAGGGGAAAAATATCCAAACCTCTCTGGCCCTGTGTGAAAAAGTAAGTCCCGCCCCTTGGTTAATCATGAGTTAACTGTATTCAACCACAGTTCTTGGAGAGCTGAGTTCAATTTCACTGGCCACACCCAGGCCTGATTAACACCTGATTTGTTGAATCAAGAAATCACTTAAATAGAAGCTGTCAGACAACGTGAAGTAGACTACAAGGTCTCAAAAAGAAACGCATCATGCCACGATCCAAAGAAATTCAAGAACAAATGAAAAACAAAGTGATTGAAATCTATCAGTCTGGAAAAAGGTTACAAAATCATTTCCAAGGCTTTGGAACTCCAGCGAATCAGTCAGAGCCATTATCCACAAATGGAGAAAACTGGAAACAGTGGTGAACCTGCCCAGGAGCGGTCGGCCAACCAAAATGACTCCAAGAGTGCAACGACGACTCATCCAGGAGGTCACAAAAGAACCCAGAACCACATCCGAAGAACTGCAGGCCTCATTGGCCTCAGTTAAGGTCAGAGTTCATGACTGAACCATAAGAATGACACTGGACAAAAATGGCATCTATGGGAGAGTTCCAAGCCAAAACCAAAGCTGACAAAAAAAAGAGCACAAAGTCTCGTCTCACATTTGTCAAAAAACAACTTGATGATCTCCAAGACTTTTGGAGAAATATTCTGTGGACTGACAAGACAAAAGTTGAACTTTTTTGAAGGTGTGCGGCCTGTTACATCTGGAGTAAAAATAACACAGCATTTGATAAAAAAAACATCATACCAACAGTCAAACATAGCGGTGGCAGTGTGATGGTCTGGGGCTGCTTTGCTGCTTCAGGACCTGGACCACTTGCTGTGATTGATGGAACCATGAATTCTGCTGTCTACCAGAAAATCCTGAAGGCAAAATGTCTGGCCATCAGTTTGTGACCTCAAGCTCAAGTGGTCTTGGGTTATGCAGCAGGACAACGACCCAAAATATACCAGCAAGTCCACCTCTGATTGGCTAAAAAAGGTTTTGGAGTGGCCAATTGAGATGCTGTGGAGTGACCTTAAACAGGCCGTGCATGCTCGAAAACCCTCTACTAGTTAAAAAAAAAAAAATTCTTCAAAGAAGAGTGGGCCAAAATTCCTCCACAGTGATGTGAAAGACTCATCACCAGTTATCACAAACACCTGACTTCAGTTATCACCGCTGAGGCTTCAGGGGGAAATTACTTTTTCACATACTTCCAGATAGGTTTGGATTTTTTCCCTTAATAAATAAAATCATTATTTAGAAATTGCATTTTGTATTTACTTGAGTTGTTTTTGTGAGATATTAAAATTGGTTTGATGATCCGAAACATTTAAGTGTGATAAATTCAGGATTCAGAAAGGGGACAAATGCTTTTTCACAGCACTGTATCTCTTAACCAGCAAAGAATTAGTTATTCAGTCTTCTTTCAGAAATCCCACTTGAAAGAATAAAAAGGGTGGTTAACATCAACCATTCGCTCTTGTATGCAATGGAACTGTACAATTTAAAAAGCCCATTCAAATACATAAACTCCTTAGCCCTGGGAGAACAAAACACACTCCCTGAACTAATGAGAGCCATTTGTCAGGATCTCTGTCATTTAAGTGAAGTTATTTAGAAAAGATTACAATTTCTTTTGTGCCACAGGGGTCATAAAATCAAAGCGCTCCACAAAGCCATTGTACAGGAGCTGTACCCAATTCTAACTCAGCGAACGTGTGGGAATAAGGGTGCAATCATGAAGGGAATTTAAATTACTAGTAAAAAAAAAGGGAGGCGATGTCATTGTAAAGTGACAAGATCAGAGGTGGCTCCAGTTAAATTTTCCAGAGCTGTAGCATAGAGGGACTCCAAGAGCTTTCTCCACACATAATAGACCCTTTTTTTTTGCTCCATATGCGACCTTAGTCTCATAGCAACTGTAGCAGTGCTACCTAATATTAGACGACTATTGCCAGGGCCGAGTTTTTTCAAGGTGTCTGCGAAATTGTGACATTCATTTATTTACTTCATTATTACCTTTTCAGGACAACCTGGGCTATCAGAATATGTGTGCTGCAGATGTCAAATGCATGTATCAAAAACAAGATCAAGTTTCAGAGAACTTTATACAGATCACAGCCAGATCAACAATGAACAAGCCTTCTTACCTCTGCATTTACTCCCTACAGCCATCCTCTATCAGGTGAAAAAATAATCACTTTATAACAAACGCCCAACAGAAAATATCACCATCATTTATCTCCATTAAACCAATCCACATGTCGCGCATGTGTGGTATTCCAGTGGGTAAAATGCAAATGAATCCCATATAAGAAGTGCAAATGTCCTCTTTCGTTATTTGGGCCATAGAGGGTTATTTTCTTATTTCCTTTCCAAATTGGCATCTTGTCTCTTGTAGCCCTGATTGGTCGCTATGGCCAAGACAACAGCAGAAGAAATTACAGCATTGTGATTTGGTGACAGGTTAACAGGAAGTTTTCTTTTACTTCCAGTGTTAAAATGCAGGGCTAATAACACTGCTAAGTTTTTCATTGCATAAAACATAGTAAATGGTCATATTATCATGGATTTAGCTATGTGGATTGTATTATCAAAGCTCTGAATAAACACCATGTTTCTAGTTTAAAAAGGTTCTGGAGGGGATATAAATGCCAGGAGCCATGTAGAGATTTGATAAAAGGTAGGCTTCTAAAAAAAATTACTCCACAGAGATCCATCTTATGCATGCACTACCACATGGGGTTGTCAGCAATCCTTTGGGGTTTCTTAGGGTTAACCTCTTTTTGCAAAACAGGCAAAAAAAAACTTTGTTGACGTGCTGCAGGAGGACAGCCAACATTAGTAAACATAAGTAGCATCAGACATGGGTAATAATTTAAAACATTTAACAAGTTTTTAAAAATAGTGCAATCCAACCTTTTGTGTATTTGGCTTTAATCTTTTACAGAACCCAAAATCATAAAAGAATCAAACATCCATCCATCCAACCAGCCTATCCCAGCTGTCATTGGGCAAGAGGTGAGGTACACCAATGACTGGTTGCCAGTCAATCGCAGAGCTGACACAGAGAGACAAACAACCAGGCACACTCACAATTAAACCTATGGCCAATTTAGAGTCATCAATTAACCGAAAGAGCATGTTTTTGATGGCGGAAGGAAGCCAGAGTACCCTGAGAAAGCCAACACATGCACAGGGAGAACATGCAAACTCCACACAGAAAGGCCCTGACTGGGAAGCAAACCAGGAACCTTCTTGCTGTGAGGCAACAGTGCTAACCCTGTGCTAAAGCTAGTCAAATCAAGATGTATTCTAAAATGCTTCAAATAGAAAGGAGCCCGACAACAAGAGAATGTCTAAGCTAGTAACACTAACTAGGAGGATAGGGGCTTGACTAAGGGTTAATCGAAAATTTCAGAAGCAGAAATCACGGAGAACAATCTTAACTATAGTGCAGGTTGATGACTGGTCACTTATTTCAAAACTTTATTCAAGCCTTGAAATTAGGAGTGTGACCAGACTCTTATGGATGTATGTATGAATCATGTATGCAGACTTGATATTCTGAGAGACATTTTTCCCCTTGACAAGAAAAAATTTGACATTTTAGTCTTGTGAGTTCTCATGCCCCGAAATATTGTCACACCCCTACTCAAAATTCAATTACCTCCCCCCATTTTCAGTGATTTTTCTTTACAAGTTAAGAATTTAAAGAGCCCAAATAGAGCAGACCAAGACAAAAAACAAGGGCACACTGAGAGGTTCTTTGAATCACAGTTTTAAAGATCCCCAAGAAGTAAGAACATTAATCTTAAGATTAAGAAGCTTAATTTAACTACAACTGTTATAGTTTGGTATTTTTCATTTGCCTTTAGTCATACTACAGTAAACTGGCTGAAGAAGAACACAGCTTTAACTGGTGTTTATTAGTTTCTGCTGTGATGGAGGTCATTTCGATGACATCATTTTTCTTCTGTTTCTCCTTTCTTTAACAGATATAATTAAGAAGTCATCGTCTAACACTGTATTTAGCTCATCTGTCATAGTGTAAAAATAGTGATGCAGGCATGGTTAGGGTTATGGCAACAGTAGTTACATTTAATTAAAACTAGCACAATAATATGTCAAACTGTGTCTTCAAGATAAACAGAAACTTTTTCTGGTTTAAGTTCACAAGTCTTTTTGTGTGGTTGCAGTAGTAACAGGAAATGAATATGTGCAAAGTCAGCTGCAGGTAAGGAGAGACAGGATGTCAAAGATATTGTAACAATTGCAACAGAGGACTCCAGTGATTCTGAGGCAATTTCACAACAGGGATCGTCTCTTTTTGCTTTGTTGGCTCTCCAGGCAAACTCATGGTGAGCTGGTCCCATGCTGTCACTCTGATGACTAAATTTTCACATCAGTCATTGGAAAATTGCCAGTGTTGTAGAAACTGAACACATTAAGTCAAAGATGTTTCTGTGATTTCCATTTCAGTTTGCAACAGAAGCCCTATGCAGCAAATTCTCAAAGCTGGGCTGTACTGTAAAACCACAGTAAAAAAAAACTGTACATTTATTTTGTCCTATGGGGCCAAGACTCACTGCAGCTGTTCAAAGGATTACACATGGCTTACACCACCTCAATGTGGCTCTGTAGTAAGGTCAAGGAGCCATATGAAAAGTGTCTTTGAATAAAAAGAAGCAACTGAGCAAAATAAATTGGTTTTTGGATGAATTGCTTTGCCCACATCCATAGATGTTTTGATGCGCTGAAAGGAAGGTTTCTGCAATCAAGAGAAGAAGACTTAAAGCAAAAGCTGAAGAAACACTTCTGTAATCATATGACAACACCAGCATGTCTACCAGTCACAGTGAGCAGTAGGGATGTGACGAGATCTCACAAGACTAAAATGTCACAAGATTTCTTATGGAGGTAAAAAATATCTTGTGAGATTTAGGGGTTGTGTTGAGGCAGCAGTAGCTCCCATGAAGTGAACACTGTCCCGGCAATTGTTTGACACCCTCAAATAGTTTGTGTGACAGCTAGTAAAGAAACAGCTGATCCTCTGTCGCCTGTTTAAATCACCGTGACATCACCCTGTGTGCATGCGCATGCCGTTTCTTGTGAGGCACACTCACAGTGAAATAAACCTGCTGCTGCTAAACACCGGTACAAAGTCACAGTGAGAGGAAGAGGGTGCTTAATAGGTGCACGCAGATCCTTGAAATAGCTAGTAAAGTGATAATGTTTATTGATTTTTTTCATGCAATTGCTGCTCTGACTTCCTGTTTATCTCACTACATCATGATTGACAATCATCTCTCAGCTGTTGGTTGCATATAAAAACAATCAGAAACTTAATGCAAGTAACGTACCAGCCTGTTGTATGCACTGCAGTGGTAAACTAAGGTAAAAGCAAATGTGTCAGTGTCAGATGTTTTTGTTTTGTTTGTATTATTGATGATACTTGATAGACGATGAGAAAAAGGATACTATTATTATTATCACAATTATTATCATTATTAGACAAGGAGAAAAATAATACCATACAGAAGATACGCAGCATCTTGTATTTGAGCCTAATGAAGTCAGATTTTAAAAATAATCATAAAAGTATAAAGAGGGTCCAGGTCTATCCAAAAGCTTCTGTTAGCTTAAATATTTCTGGAACTGTAGAGGCATTCATTAGGATGTGACACACTGTTAACATGCACAGATGTTTGATATGAAATGCTGTTAAAATGTTTGAATCATAACCAGACAAATCAAACTCAGGGCAGCAGTGATATTCAGTGCAAGGGAATTAATTGACATTTCAAAATGTCCCTGCAATCTTTGCATTTTATGACTTTCAGCATCTCGTCTACCCTTGTCTGGAGCTTACTGTAGTGTATAATTACAATTATTTTATTTTAAATAAAATGAAATAACGGCATGGGTCAAAAGACACTTAAAACATGTCCAGTAATTACATCAGGACTGGTAAAGAGACTTTGACCAGAATTACAAGCTTTTTGGCCTCTGCTGTGAATCCCTAAGATTATATTTTATATTTTATTTACAAACATGTCATCTGTAGACATACTCTCATTTTCCCTGTAGCACAGCTGATTCAACAGGATCAGCAACACACTCCATGTATTGAGAGAGGTCTGATGAACACATCACACAGAAACGAGGATGAAGAGGAACATTATGAACATTTTTAAACTTCTATGATCGTAACAAGATAACAGAGACAAAAGTTTGGTAACCTTGAACTTGCTCACGTAAATTTTTTGTTGATATACTAGAATGAAGTGTCAGACATAACGCTGAATGCTGGCCGAATGCCAATAGGACGTTGCTTAGCAACTGAAAAAATACCTTTCTTGGTTGAGGGCTGAAATAATTTTAGAAAAATTAACAAAGCTCAAGTCTTCGATAAGAGTTAAGCACAGCACAGCTGCATGGCACTCACTTAATGTGGATAGAGGCGGATAGTGTATGATGTGTTTTTGGGCACTTGTATTGTAATGACCACTTTAAATTGATGTTTTTACACACACTGATACAAATGGAGCACAAAAATCTATAATTGCCTCATATTCACAA